>NC_056743.1:174542736-174842736 GCF_019279795.1 Protopterus annectens | reverse complement strand
ACCTAAATCCAACAGAAAATCTGTGAGGTGACCTGAAGAGGGTTATGCACAAGAGATGCCCTCGCAATCTGAAAGATTTAGAGCGCTTTTCCAAGGCAGAGTGGGCAAATATTGCCAATTCAGGATGCGCCATGCTGACAGACTCCTACCCAAGAAGACTTAATGCTGTAATTAAATCAAAAGGTGCTTCAACAAGTATTAATTTAAGGGTGCACTTATGCAACCAGCTTATTGTACATTTTAATTTTTCCCCCCTAACAGATTTGTTTGTTTTCAATTGAATTGTACAGGTTATAGGTCACACTAAGGTGGGAAACGTTTTGAAATTATTTAGTGGTCTCATTTTTTTATATCACAAAAACCTGGCATTTTAACAGGGGTGTGTACACTTTTTATATCCACTGTATCTCACAAGCCACTTAAAGCATACCTTGATAATTCCCAAAAAACTATTCATTTATAATCCATTAAAAAAAAAAAAAAAAAATCGGTGTAGATATCCACCCAAATCCTGACCCCATGCATCAAAACACAGCTCCCCTCGCCACCAAATATCTCAACAAATACTCAAAATCCTACAACCAAAGCAACCTCCTCATCTTAAATATGAACCTAAGTTGTACAAGTACCAAAATCTATGAAATTCATGCCACCTATTCCCTTAACATAGTCTTTACCACTGAAAACTGGTTACAAAAGAGAACTGATGATGAAGCTACTCCTTCCAGTTATAATAATCAGGTTGACAGACAAAATAAGAGCAGGAGGTGTTGCTATTATACAAAAACTCCATCAACTTCACAAATATCCCCAAAAGATACCAAAGTTAGCAATGCCAAACTTCTAACTCTCCTCAAAATAAATTTCAGGAAATAATTTTGCACTGCTGCCATCTACATTTCACCTGGCTCAATCACTACTACAGCAGGAAATATCTTCTACTGGTTATCTCACAATATCCACCATAAAACTATATTGCTAGGTGACCTTCATATAGACTCGAAACTAACAATGACACTCCCTATAAAACTATTAAGTTATATGGCTTTACCCAACTTATTATCTGCACCACCTGAGTTAACAAAAACACTAACAGGTACTCGACTATTCTGGATTCTTTCTAATGACCCAATAACATAAAAAGTGCAGAATATTTGCCTGATATCTTAAGAGATCACTTTCTGATCTATGCAGAATGATTTAAACCCACTTTTTCCTACAAATGTACAACTTAATTTTCTTCGGCAACTTGCTGGATTGCACTTCTTTACTCCAAAACTCAAAATGGAATATTACTTCCAAAGGAAAATGCAATAAAATGTAACCCAAATATGTGCCGAACCTTTTCTCCTGCAGCCTCGCCAAAAAAGGCTTTGCCCAGTCAAACTTTTCATGGCCAAAGACAAACAAACAGATCTGTTACGAGACTTTGGAGTGAAAAGGAAAAGTTTAGTATTTTGGTTCTATTATTAAACCTGATTTTTCCTAGCCGGTTTTCTATGAAGGTGAATGAATAGTGTGAGCTGGTGAATGGCATCTCTTAGCATAACTAGACAGAAAGATGACTTTGTAGTTATGGCTCATGTCTTCAACTCACTTTCCAGTGACACAAACCACTGAATCTATTTCATTGGACAGCATTCATCATAATATTTATACATCAGCAATCCCACCATCCCACATACTAAAGAGAGCTGTTTAGTACATTGGAAATTTGACACCTTAGTCCACATCAAACTGGTGCTTAAAAATCACCCCACAGAAATGCTAGCATAAAACATGGTACTGGCTTGGGGAAAACGTGCCTGAAAGAAAAATTTCCAACCAATTATGTAATTATCAGAAGACTGCAACCCTCACACATCTTTGTGTATACAGGTGTCTCAGAAAAAGTCGTGTAATGACAGTTAATAACTTCTCATTACAGTTACAAACTGAAGACAGACTTGTCAGTCAAATGTAGAACACGAATGATGTAGTTAAGATGCAGTTAAGGTGAAAGTGACTGAATTCGACCTAAGTTTTACTGAAGTGCTTTATCACAAAGTACCTTACAAAACAGATAGCATTCAGAAAAGAAAGTGTTAAACAGGTCAGGAGAAATAGCCAGAGGATATACAAAACAACCTTTGAAATAAACTTGAAATAAATAAGATACTTTTTTTGTCTTTCGGCTTTTCCCAGTTAGGGGTCGCCACAGCGGAACTCCGGTCCGCTAATGATTGGTAGCTGATTTTTACATGCCGAGTTACCAGCCCTGATGCACAACCTTCAACGAAGGTACACCCATTCACGCATATCTCCACGCAGAAGACGCTCTAGTGAAGAATCTAACCGGACAGCGTCTTACTGTGAGGCGACAACGCTACCTCAGCACCACCACTGCGGGGGAAATAAATAAGATACTAATTTAAATAATATATCAAACTAAAGCAAGTAAAATACTGAAGAGGAGAAAAAAAGAACTGAAGGCATAGATGGATATATTTTGCCTGCCAAGAATACTAATGCTTTACAATGCAAGAAAAATCAGGGATACAAGTTTATCATGATGACTATCTATATCATGAATTCTGACAATACTTTAATTCTGAGCCACTAAATCTATAACAGCTAGTATAGTATCATCTGATCTACAAGGGGGCCATACTTAGTTGGCCCTCGATTTAACATTCTACCATTAATTAGAGTACATTTTTTCTGCACCCCCATAACACACTGTAATGTAATATGCTAATTACATAAGCATGCACACCCTCAAAATCCACTAGGCCACCCCATACAACCAGGGTGTAATTTCCTGTAAACCAAGTAGTAAATGACTGGACAACACACAGTTTTACAGCTCCTTTTAATAATTTACTTACCCTGTTTATAAGGAACTCTTAGCAGCAGCAGGTAGAATGGAAAGTTATTACAAACCCATCAAGAAGGGCCCTGTTTATGTCAAGTAACACTGTTAGACCAAATTTCGTTGATTCTCCTTGATGAATCCTAGACTGTTGCATTCAAAACAATGCCAGTAGGGTGACAGGAGCTGGATAATAAGAATACAACTCACACAACTTAGTCCTAGAGTACTGATTTTGGGAATGTGTCCTACTTCCCTCAGCTGCATTCATGACAACAATGCTTGGTGAAACTTTGCTCAAAGGACCGAATGGCTGTAGCAGAAATGTTTTCAACTGAGACATTTTTGAAGTAAGCACTGTTGATTAATACTCCAGTAGCAAAGTCGTTTCTGACCCTCACATTTGCCAATGGGTAAATAGATAGATGACAAAAGATAATGGCAGCTGGCAACATGCACAAAACGTGTTTACTTGTCAACTGCAAGACCTTCCCTTCCTGGTGGAAAGGAGACAAACGTGAGGTCCATCTCAAACCCCTAATTCAGGAAGAGGAGAAGTTACCTGCGCATTTCCATGGTGTCAAGGGGCATGCAACATCAGGTTTCTGTCACTGCATGGAAAACTGGGAAGCTGACAAAATGATTTAGGGGAACCTCTCAAACTGCACTGGAAAGATATGCAAACTTGTCTTAAGGAGAAACTACATCCTTGTGAAAGAACCAATATGTCTCCTTGCATTTAAAAGTCCGAGTCCAAGCTGCAATATGAGGAGGTAATGATCACTATGAAAAAGTACGTTTTTTCCCCAAAAAATAAATGTAAACCTTGCAGAGATGGAAAGCTCAAACAGCTGATGGGTAAGCCTCTCTACTGTGAAGTTCAAGTCTCAGTGTGTGAAATGATTTTTCTAAGGAAGAAAACATGCACCACTCCCTTTCAGTAATCGCTTAGCTACCAGGAGTTGGGCCACAATTCTGCCCATCCAAATGGCCCAGGTGCTCAGAAGTAGCACGAACATGAATCTTAAGCATGGAATAATTAAGCACCAAGTTGTACATGTCAGATATAAATTAGTCACCTACTAACTCCGCAACCAGGGTGGTAAGGCACCACTCTTCTAAACAGAGAAATACTTCTACTTCACAGCATAAGCCATCTTAGCAGAGAACTTCCTGTCACTTTCAATCACTACTGATACAACTGCTCTGAGTGGAACAAGTGGAGATACTTCAGTAGCCTAAGGTAAACCCAGACAACCTTTAGTATGTGTGGCAAGTCCTTGTACAGGACCATGAGGTTTTCCTGGCTACAAATCAGGTATCTCAGTGTCCGAGAACATGACCTTCTCTCATCATTAAATGGTGACACAAACATGTTTTGTTCTTTCTTATTCAAACTTTGTGATGAGATGTGAAATCAACAGGAATAAATCAAGGAGCTACCCAAAATGTATCCACTGCTACAACCCGATGCCCTGATGAACCAAGTAGACGAGCAGAAAGACCATGACAGACACATTGATCTTTAAAATGCCCTACTTTTGAAAGGTCCTGGTTAAGCACAACCTTTGAATCCAGCACTCCAAGACAGGACTATAGGTCAAAAGAGAAAAGATGATGCATACCTCAATTGGAATTTGTAGGTCTATTACCTTCACAATGGAGAACACAGTAAAAAGAATTCTGGGGGAACTGAAAATGGTGTAAAAACAAAGCAGCAACAAAATGGCATGTACGTTTACTGGTTGGAAAAAATGTCAACAGCTTAAAATGTAAATTTTATGAAAAAAGCAGGATACATGTCTTCCAAACTGCAAGTTTAGTAAAGCTATTAGAAAAATAAGAAGACAAGACTGTAGACCCAGCTGACTGCATTTGCCAGCATGTATACCCTCCTAGGGATATAAAGTACAGAGAGCAAAGGACGCCTTTACCTACAGTCCAGTGCGACATGAGCATCCTTGCAATAGGTGTATGATCTTGTCCTCCTATCATCATGTGCCACATGACAGACTAGTTGACTGGGTGACAGAGATGCTCCAAAAACACCGGAGTTTTTCTACAGCCTTCAAAGCCAGGATCACAATCTCAAGCTGGGCTGTATACAGCCATATCTTCAGGGAGTACCAATTTCCTTGCACCCTATTCAAGTCTAAACACAGACTCCTGCCCAAAAGCAAAATGTCAGTTATCAAGACCTATGAGTTTCAGCTACAGGAAAGGAAGACTTTCAGAAAAGAATGGTGAGGGACGGATCCTGTTCTGATTCCATTTATTTAAACTGGCATATTTGCTATAAATAAAGGTAGTAAAAACGGTTAATTTACTTTAATGCTGTGGTAAAATGTATGGACTTGTTACATCCTTCCTGAATTTTGCAACAATACAAGGTGATAATCAAACAGAATATACAGAATGCAGTTAACCTTGTGGATGCAGCCTTGTCCAAGAGAAGAGAAACTGAAAAGAAAAAAAGGGGATAAGGATTTGGTCAAAAGGTGGTGAAATAGACTTTACTCTGGCAATGCAACACATTTTCAATATGCTACCTTGACATGCCACCAAGAAAGAAAGTTGTTAAATTTTGCAAGAACATTTTACCATTAAGAAGTACAGTTGTGTACATTTAAAATAAATGTAGATGTTCGAGTGTATTCACTGTTCCAGTCATCACTTGTGGGTTATCCCTGCTGTGGTAGCCCTTGGCCGACCCAAATACCAGAGTCAATGTTTTTCTGCGTCAGCTGCTGTCACCTGTAGACTGACATCAGGTCACCAGTGCTATAAACAAGGCAGCTGATGCCATTACATCAGTTTTTCTTGCCCTAACCAAACAGAAGCCTCAGGAGATAAGACAAAGATACGGTGGTGAACAAGCACCCCAAGTAGCTTATGTCTCCCAAAGGAAAGAAGATATAAGGGGGAAGGAGAGAGGGAAACCAGGACTGCAACAGTGAATACACTCGGACATCTACATTTATGGTAAGTGTACACAACTGTACTATGTTCTTCGTGTTTCACTGTTGCAGTCATCACTTGTGGGAAGATTCCCAAAGCTGAAGAGAGGGTTGGTAGGATAGTGAAGAGACCTAGGCAGTGGTAAGGAGCCCCTGCAGTACTGCAGATGCAAACTCTGCCCTAACCATGGAGAAAAGAGGAAGGTGATCATGCTTAGTGAAGGTATGGACAGAGATCCAGGTGGCAACCTCCAAGATGTCCCTGGTGGGGACTCCTCTGAGGAATGCTGTGGAAGTGGAGGCTGCCCTAGTGGAATGGGTCTGAACAGACTTAGGGGGAGGTTTCCCATGAAATCTGTAGCATTAATGGATACAGCATGATATCCCTTTAGAGATAGTCAGCTTAGAGATGGGCTTCCCCTCTGCCCCTAAGGGCAAAACTGACAAGAAGTTGGTCTGTTTTTCTGAAGGGTTTAGTACAGTCCAGGTAGTATCTGAGCTACCTGAGCACATTCAGGGAGTGCAGAATTCTTTCCCCCTTGTTTTGAGGGCTGAGAAAGTAAGTAGGCAGATGAAAGGCCTGGTTGACAGTAACATTAGATATCACCTTGGGCATAAAGGAGGGGTTATAGTCCTACGGGACACCCTGTCTGCATGGAAAATGATGAGAGGGTCAATGGCCATCAGTGCCTGCAGTTCAGACACCCTTCTGGCTGAAGTGATGGCCAGCAAAAAGTCAGTCTTCCAAGAGAGGAATTTCAGTTAAGCTGAGGCAGCAGGTTCAAAGGGGGGTAAGGGTCAGTTTTTCCAAAACAAAATTAGGTCTCAAGCTGGTGTGGGAGGCCTTCTGGGAGGCCTAATGTTAGAACCCCTCTTAGGAATTGTTTAATCAAAGGGTGAGAGAACAAAGGCTGGTCTGTGTTAAACTGAGCAGAAATGGCTGAAGCATAAATTTTAACCGAAGAGAAGGACAGACAACTATTCAGTAAATCCAACATGTAACTTCCACCTCACCAGGGGCGAAAATAACTGATAAAACCAAAAAAAAAAAAAAAATAAAAAACTTGGAAAAAACTGCACAGTGGTAGGAGAGAGAACCAGCTTCATTAATGACTAAGCACTTTCACCTTCTAGTCCAAGGCATCATCAGTCAATAAACATACACATCACTTCCTTTTTATACTAAAACGCACACGACATCACACATGTTGAAACTCAGTTGTTACGCCTCTACTTAAAACTAAACTCAAAACACTAGAATAATTTGTAAAACGTACTTTTAACATGATGACAAAAAACACACATAATTAAATGATTAAAGACTTCCATTCAGGGGTGCAATAGAAATATTATCATTGATACCTGGGGGATTCTTGGCATTTAATGTCAATTGCCATTTTGTTTCCATTAATTCCCAAATCACTTTTATATTGCCACCCCTACCCCTTTTCATCACCCTGTCAATGTTAAAAAAGAGAAACCTCTTGAAATTCTAACATATGATGGAATGTCTATAAAGGGCACTACTTGTCCTCTTATTTTTAATGTCCCTTACATGCTCGGCAATTCTATCTCTCAATCTCTATATGGTTTTACCAACATAAAATGCCGAGCATGTGGAACATGTTGCTAAGTATACAACATTTGTGGTAGTACATGTTCCCCTACCAGGACATTCCAAAGTGCAGAAATAGCCGTCCACAGCCACATACGGCCCATCATTAATATACTTGCAATAATTGCAAGAACCGCACTTGTACATCCTTGAGACATGCCCTTTGCACTGATCCATCTCTTGCAATTCAAGAAGTTCCTTAAAGTTGCTTCCTCTGCTGTATACCACCTTTGGTGCTTCACCTAACCTCTGAAAGTTTTTCCAAGCAGTACTTAAAATACCGACCAACCTAGGGCAATCATGATTGTACTTTAATACCATTGCATTGTTGCACACCGCTTGATTCTTCAAGAGATTAACCACATTAGAATCCAATAATAAAATCGGTCGGTCAAGTGTAGACCTTTTTCTCCAAATCTCCCTCTTAGTGTTGAGCAATAATCTGAGTGGATAACATCTGTTGATAAACATCCCAATAAGTGTGTACATTTCTTTGTTGAAGTCATCATCCTGACTGACCAGCCTTGATAGCCTGCACATCTGGCCCTTGACTACTCCCCATTTCTGGTGGGGGGGGATGACAGCTATCATAGTGCAACAATCCATTCGAGTAGGTTGGTTTCCTGAAAATCGTGGAGACCAAGCTACCCTCATTGTTCTTCAAAAGTATATCCAAGTAGTCTATTTCCCCAGAACTGTATCTGTAGATAAATGACAAAAAGTCAGTACTGAAATTCAAAAAGGACAGTCATCAATTTCAGATACAGGGCCATTTCACAAAATCAGGATGTCATCCAAAAATCTTAAATATTTAACAATGTAAGGCATGTACTTGGATCCAAACACTGCTTCCTTCTCCCATTGCAACAAGACCACATTTGCAAAGACTGGTGCGTATTTCGCTCCCATCGCCACACCCGTGGTTTAATTATGTGTTTTTTTGTAATCATGTTAAAAGTGTGTTTTACAAATTATTCTAATATTTTATTCATGGTTTTAATGTACATTTTATATTGAGTAACTTTTCACTGTATAGGAGTTTAGTTTTAAGTAGAGGTGTAACTATTGAGTTTCAATATGTATGATGTCATGTGCATTTTAGTATAAAAAGGAAGTGATGTGTATGTTTAGTGACTTTGATGATGCCTTGGACTAGAAGGTGAAAGCACTTGGTCATTAATAAAGCTGGTTCTCTCTACTACCACTGTGCAGTTTTTTCTACGTTTTTTATTTTTTTTTTCAGTTTTACTCAGTAAACCCGCTAGATATTCCAGGATGAGTGGGACAAGCAGGTAGGGATGAACTGGCCCCTCTGGCCTAGCACCAGGAGCACAATCTTTTCCATTTTCCTGTGTAAGATCTTCTGGTGCTTGGCCTTTTGGCCTCTGTGAGAATGTCCAGCACCTGCTTGCTTGGTAGTATCAGCCATGCTGATAGCTTGAGAGTCTGCAAGTCTGGGTGCAGCATTTCCCCCCTTGCCTGAGTCAAGAGGTTTGGGATCTGTGGAAGCTGCCAGAGCAGATGAGATGTGAGGCTGAGGAGCAAGGGGTACCAATGTTGCCTGGGCCAATCCGGGTCAATGAGGATGGCCTTGGTAACTTGGGAGCAAGAGGAAGAGGGAGGGAAGGCGTACGCAAAGTGGGAGCTCCAAGGGAAGGTTAAGGCATCCACCTTCCATGCTAGGTGGTGAAATTCCCTGGTTCGAAATTTCTTTAGCTGATGGTTGAGGTGAGAAGCAAAGAGGTCGACCTCTGTTTTCCCCACACTTGAGTGACTCTGCGTAAGATTTTTCTGTAGAGGTCCACATTGTGTTTGCTTAAGTGGTCTGCCAAGGTGTTGTGGATTCCTGGGAGGTACTGGGCTATAAGGTGTAATCCAATGGATGAGGCCATCAGCCAGAGGTTCATGGCTAGCCTGCACAGTGTGTAAGACTGTGTCCCTCCCTGTTTGTTGATGTAACTGTGATGTTGTCTGTTTTGACAAGGAGAATCCCTGGCCTGAGATGAGGCTGGAAGGATGTCAGAGCTTTCTGTACTGCAAGCATTTCCTTCTGGTTGATGTGCAAGGGAAGGTGGTGGGCATCCCAAATGACCTGGGTGCACCTGCCCCCCAGGTGGGTGCCCCAGGCGACTTCTGAAGCATCAGTGGTGAGGGTCTGGCCTGTTGGGGTGGATGAAAGGGAGTCCCTGGTTCTTGGCACATGCCTCTGCCCACCAGAGCAACTCTGCCCTTATACAGGGGATCAGAGGGAGGGAGGTCTCCAAAGGTTGAGAATACTGGCACCAAAGGTTCCTTAGGTACCACTGAAATATCCTCATGTGCAGTCTGGCCAGAGGAATCAGAAGGATGCAAGAAGCCATTTATCCCAAGGCTTGCAAGAACTTCCTTGCTGTGAGTTGACTTTGGGATGCCAGCTGAGTAAAATAGAAAGACAGGAATTTCTGCTTCTCTGGGGTTAGGAAGGCCATTTGGGATGCTGTGTCCAGCAGAGCTCCCAGGAAGATGATACTCCTGGAGGGAGTCTGCATTTATTTTCTCTCGTTGATGGTGAACCCCAAGGAAGTGAGAAGGTTTTTTTTTTTTTTTTTTTTTTTTTTTTTACAAAGAGCAAGTCCTGCATGAGCTTTTCCTTGCTCTCTGCTTGGATGAGGCAGTCGTCCAGATAGGGATAAATCTGAATGTTTTTCTGTCTGCAGAATGCTATGGCCGGGGCCAGGCATTTGGTAAAAACCCTGGGTGCAATAGATAAGCCAAAGGGAAGAGCAGATAATTGAAAGTGCTATGGGCCTGCTCGAAAATGCAGGAATTTTATGCAGGACTCCCTTATGGGGACATGGATGTATACATCTTTTAGGTCCAGGGTCACTAACCAGGCATTTTTTGCCAGCATAAGCAGCAGCTGCTGCAAGGTTAGAATTTTGAATTTGGGGACCACCAGGGAGGTGTTCAGAATGGATAGATCCAGGATGGGGTGCCAAGTGCCCGCCTCTCTGGGAACAAGGAATAGTCTGGAATAGAAGCTTTTGCCTGCTTGCTCTGTGGGAACAGGTTCTACTGCCCCCTGGAATATGAGGGTTTGGACTTGTTTTAATCCCTCTGCCCACTGACTTGGAGGGAAGTCTGGGTACCCTTTGGGGATTGGGAGTGCATAGAAATTGAATTTGTAATCCATGAAAAATGATGTTTAAGACCCACTGGTCCTTGGTTACATACAGCCAATTTTCTTTGCAGAGGGACAGTCTTCCTCCAAGCTTTTGGATGAAGGGAGGGCATGGGGGGGGGGTAGGGAGTCATCCATAGAGGGATGGTTTAGAACTCCCTGCCTTAGAGGCAGGTGTGATCCACTGTTTGGTTCTCTGTTGTCCCTGCTGTAGGGACCTACGTGGCCTGTCTGCTAGAGGCAGGAAAGGACCAATGCTTAGAGGAAAGTTCCTGCTGAATCTAGGTGGTTGAACTTGAAAGAAATCTTTTACTGTATGCATAGATTTTGCTTTGTCTTCCATTTTCTTAAGCACCTCTTCTGCTTTTCCCCCAAACAAGCAGTCTTTGTCCAAAGGTGGATCAATTAACTCAGACTTGACATGATCAGGTAAAGGTTGTTCCTTCAACCATGCATGTCTCCTAATGACAGATCCTGACACTGCTGCCCTGCTAGAGGCTTCTATTGCATCATATCCGCAGTGTAAAGAATGCCTAGTCACTTGACAAGAGGAGTGCAATAAACCTGCTAGCTCCTTAGAATTGGCACAGTCAGGAAAAGTAGAAATCTTTTGCTTTAATAGTTCCACAGTGTGCTGTTGATATTTTAACATATGGAACTGACAGCTGAGAGCTCTGACGGCTAAGGTTGCAGAAGTGTATACCTTTTTTCCCCCATCTGTCCAGAGGTCTGGCCTCTTATCAGAAGGAGTATGGATCTTTGCTGAACTCACCCTGGCTCCTTTGTGGCCCTGTATAATGACCTCTGGATCTGCAGCAGGATTTCTGTACAGGAATCTGTGGGTGTCTTACTGTGAGCTGGAGGAAGGGCATCCAGGGCTAAACTGGATTCAAGGAAAACTTCATCCATCACATCTAAAACAGGGGGGGATGGCAGAAGGTCTGTTTTGAGGAAGGTCTAGAAATTCTTTTAGCCTTTTCTTGGATTGATGGGAAGTCCTGAAATTCCCATTGGAAATGCTCCCTGAGGGTATGGAGGGTTTTCCCAAAGGAAAAGTCTTCTGGTGGGGAGGCAGAAGGGATGGATTCTTCTGCATATGATCCTCATAAGCAGTAAAAGGTTACTGATCCTCTTCCAAGTCTGAATAATCTGATCCCTCAAAATCCTGTTCTGTCAATAATTCAGGAGAAGGGAGTCTTTTACTTTTAGAAGAAGAGGTCTGACTGCCCCTGAAAAGGGAAATAAGATCCTCCGCCATCTTAAGCTTCTGGGCCTGGGGTGGAGGGGTGGGAGTAAGATGGTGGCTAGAGGTAGATTTACTAGGGGTGGCCTGGATTCTAGGCCTAAGAGAAGTAGCGGTAGTCAAGAGAGAAGATGTCTGTTTCTGACTGGAATCGGTAGTGCAAAAAACATCCTCGGAAGTTGGTAACTGCTAGCGGCTCCAGACCCAACTGAGGAATAGACAGCCAAAGGCTCCGAAGACTAAGAAGATTTCTGCGGCATACCGGACTCTGAAGGGGTCTCTCTAGAGGCCTGCACAGCAATCGCATCTGGCATCAGGGGCTGCGAAAGCACCTCAATGAATTTCGGAGAATTGCCGACCTGCTTACAGGAAGAGTCGTCGAAAAGCTTGGCCTTGTGAGGTCTGTCTCTATCTTTATCACTACACTTTTTCGAAGGTTCTGTGGACTGCTGGCTGACCGACACCATATGAGAAGACGGACGACGAAAATAGCTGTCTAGAAAAAGAGCTCTCCAACGAATGGTTCTCGTGTTAAAGAGGGAACAGAACCGGCAACGTGCTATGTTGTGGCCTGGGCCTAAACAAGTGACAGTACGAATGGAAGTCTCGGTGTGGGATTTGCTTTAACCAAGCGAGACAATTGTTAACTTTTTCGGACATCGGTTAGTGCAAGAAAAGGAGATCCCCAATGGGGTAACTTGGATTTAGATGTTTTCAGCTGAGATCCGAACTCTGGTAGTGACCGACCGGCACACTTGCGAACTGCTTCTGCTACGGGCTCCACGGCAAGAAAGACTGATGTAATGGCGTCAGCTCCTTTGCTTAATAGCACTGATGACCTGATGTCAGTCTACAGGCGACAGCAGCTGATGCAGAAAAACACGGACTCTGGTATTCGGGCCGGCTGAGGGCTACTACAGCAGGGATAACCCACTGGTGATGACTGCAACAGTGAAACACTAAGAACATCCATAGCTTCTTACCCCCTATCTTTTTCATAGAAAAAGAACTCTGGGGTAGAGAAAGTACAGTTGTGTACACTTACCATAAATGTAGATGTGCGAGTGTATTCACTGTTGCAGTCATCATACTTGGGTTATCTGCCTGCAGGTAGCCCTCAGTCGGCCCAAATACCAGAGACTTAGTGCAGGATCCTTTCCTCTTTATTTTGAGGATTAGGAAAGAAGGTTGGCAAATGGATGGATTGATTGAGAGCCACACTGGACACCACTTTAGGCATAAAGGAAGGGTTAGTCCTGAGGGAAACCCTGTCAGCATGGAAAATAATGAAGGGTTCCACAGCCACCAGTGCTTGTAGCTCAGACACTCTTCTAGCTGAAGTGATGGCTAGAAGCAAGGCTGTTTTCAAAGAGAGGAATTTTAACTCTGCTGATGCAGCAGGTTCAAAGGGGCGAAGTGTGAGCTTTTCCAGTACAAAGTTAAGGTCCCAAGCAGGGGTGGGTGCTCTCCTTGGTGGCCTTAAGTTGTTTGCCCCTCTCAGGAACTGTTTGATAAGAGGGTGCAAGAAGAGAGGTGGCTCAGTGTTGTAATGAGCAGAAATGGCTGAGGCATGTATCTTAATGTAGGAGAAGGACAGGCCTTTGTGGAGTAGATCTGCTAAGTAATCCAGGATAAGAGGCAGAGAAGGCAGTGCTGTGTCCTCTCCTTTAGATTGAATAGATGAGCAGAACCTTTTCCACTTATCAGCATAGGATTTTCTTGCACTGGGTCTTCTGGCTTCAAGAATGACATCAGCACCTGTTTGCTTAAGGTCGCTGGGGGAGAATTCAAGGAATAAGCCAGGCTGCAAGATTTAGTGTTTGCAGTTCTGGATGCAGAATCTGTTCCTCCTGCTGAGAGAGGAGGGTTGGATTCTGGTGTAGGTGCCAGTGTGGCACCAATGTAAGGCTGCGCAGGAGTGGGTACCACTGCTGGCATGGCCAGTCCGGGGCAATCAGAATTGTCCTTGGTCTGTCCTGTTTTATATTGAGTAATACTCTTGAAAGGAGGGACAGAGGGGGAAAGGCATAGATTGAGAGATTTACCCACTGAAAAGATAAGGCATTCACTTTCCAGGGCCTGCTGTGAGGATTCTTGGTGCAGAATTTGCTAAGCTGGTGGTTGTAGGGGGAGGCAAAGAGATCCACCTCTGGGGTCCCCCATTTCTGGATCAGAAGGTTGAAGGTGCTGTGCTCCAATTGCCGCTCGTGTGGGTCTAGGAGGTTTCTGCTTAAGTCGTCTGCCGGTAAGTTTTGTTTGCCTGGCAGGAACTGAGCTTGCAGATGGACTTGAATGTCCAAGGCCGTGTTCCACAGGGCCATGGCTAGCCTGCAGAGTGGGTAGGAATGGGTTCCTCCCTGCTTGTTGATGTACCACATAACTGTGGTGTTGTCTGTTTTTATTAGCAGTTGTCCTGAAAAGATTAGGGATCTGAAAGCTGTCAGAGCATTCTATACAGCTAGCATCTCTTTTTGGTTGATGTGCAGATGAATTTGACTTGGGCTCCAGTGGCCCTGAATACATGTTCCGTCCATGTGTGCCCCCCCAGGCATAGTCTGATGTGTCTGTGGTTAGGGTCTGGGTGGCTTGGGGTTGAGTAAATGGCAGTCCTTTGCTGTGGTTGCATGCTTCTGCCCACCAGAGGAACTCTGTCCTTAGACAGGGTATGATAGGAATGACTGTTTCCAGGTCCTGCGAAAGTTGGCACCAAAGACTTTTTAAGTACTATTGGAGTTTCCTCATATGCAATCTTGCATATGGAATCAGCAATATACACGAAGCCATGAACCCTAGGGCTTGCAGTATTTTTCTTGCAGATAGCTGGGTTCTGGTGGCCATTTGTTTGAAGTAGTCTGTCAGATAGGCTTGTTTTTCTGAGGTGAGGAATGCCATCTGAGAAGTTGTGCCCAAGCTTTCTCCCAGGAATACAATCCTTTGACTGGGTACCAGCTTTGATTTCTTTTCAGTGATGGTATACCCCAAGGAAGTGAGAAGATTTTTCACAAATGTCAGGTGCTGCAGCAGCAATTCCTGACTGTCCGCCTGAATCAGGCAGTGGTCCACTTACAGGTAAATTTGGATATTTCTCTGCCTGCAGTATGCAATGTCTAGAGCCAGGCATTTTGTGAATACTCTGGGCACAGAAGATAAGCCAAAGGGAAGTGCAGAGAACTGATAATGCATAGACCCTGCCCTGAAACGTAGATACGTCCTGCATGATTCCCTTATGGGGATATGCTGATAGGCTTCTTTGAAGTCTAGGGTGACTAACCAGGCATCCTTGGCTAGTACAGGAAGAAGCTGTTGCAGGGTAAGCATTTTGAATTTTGGTACCACCAGGAAGGTGTTGAGAATGAAAAGATCCAGGATTGGGCGCCAAGAGCCCTCTTTCCTGGGTACCAGGAAGGGTCTGGAGAAGAATCCTTGACCCCTCTGTTCTACTGGAACCGGCTGAATAGCTCTGATATTGAGCAGGGAAAGTACTTGGTTTTGAGCCTCTGCCCACTGGTTTGGAGGAAGGTCTGGAAACCCGCTTGAGGTTGGCAGTGAATGGAAATAAAATTTGTGCCCGTGGGATACAATGTTGAGGACCCACCGGTCCTGAGTGATGAACATCCAGTTTTTTGCATGAAGGGCAAGTTTTTCTCCTAAGGGCCATAAGCAATTGGGCAGGGCTGGGGAGTGGAGTAAAGATGTCATTGTGAGCTTTTTCTGTAAGGAGGTGGCTTACCAATCCCTGCTTTGGGGGTGGGGCACTCCATTGCTTAGATCTCTGCATACCCTGAGACTGTAGTCTGGGTGGTCTGTTTCCCCTGGGTCTGGCTTGAGAAGGCCTGGAGGGGGCTGGAAAAGGCCAGTGTTAGGAATGGCAATGCTTACTGAATCTAGGGGGTTGCACTTGTAAGAATTCTTTAACAGTCTGCATAGACTTAGCTTTTTCTTCCATCTTTTTAAGAACCTCTTCTGCTTTGGTGCCAAACAGTCCTTATTCAAAAGAGCATCTAGTAATTTTGATTTGACATGGTCTGGGAAGGTATGCTCCTTCAGCCAAGCATGTCTTCTCACTACAGACCCAGTAACAGCTGCCCAGCAAGATGCTTCTAGGCCGTCACAACGACACTGCAAAGTATGCTTGCTGACTTGTCTTGCATAGTGCATAAGCTCCTGCAATTCTTTACTTTCTGCACAGTCTGAAAAGGTTGCCACTTTTTGTTTAATAAGTTCCATAATATGTTGCAGGTACTTCAGCATGTGAAACTGACAATTCAATGCCCTAATAGCAAGAGTTGCAGAGGTATATACCTTCTTACCCCATCCAAAGCTCTGGAATCCCTGTCCGAAGGGGTGGGATTCTTGGCTGTAGTAGCCTTGATACCTTTAGGCCCCTGGGAAATGATCTCTGGGTCAGCAGTAGGATTCTTGAAAACCTGTCTGGTTTCCTACGGGCAGGAGGTAAAGTGTCAGGAGTAAGACTGGATTCCATAAAAACATCATCCACAACATCCAGGACAGGGGGTATTGCTAAGGGCCTGTGTTGAGGCAGCTCTAGAAATTGTCTGAGTCTCTTTTGGGACTGAGGATAGTCTTGGCATTCCCAGTGGAAATGCTCTCGTAAGGTATGCAAGGTTTCAGCAAAAGAAAAATCCTCTGGAGGGGAGGCAGAGGGAATGGATTCCTCTGCATCTGAATTCTCATAAGCAGATAAGAGCATGTCTTCATAATCAGAAATTTCAGAGTCATCGGACTCATCCGTCTGTAGAACCTGAAAGGGACTGAACTCTGTCTCTTAGCAGGGGAAGGCTGACTTCCCCCAATCAGCGTAATAAGGTTTTCAGCCATTCTAAGCATTTGTTTTTGTGGCATGGGAGCATCTGCTTGCGCTTTGGTCATTGGTTTTCTAGGCGTAATGCATACTCTGGGCCTAAGAAACTCGGTAGTTTTGGTTAAAAAAAGTCTGTTTGAGTCGAACATCGGTTGAGCGAATAACTGCCTCAGAAGCCGGTGTCTGCTCGGCGGCTCCAGACCCATCCAAGGTAGAGACATCCGCAGGTTCTATAGTCGAAGAGTCTCTTGGCATACCGGACTCCAAATAGGTCTCAGTAGAGGCCTGTGAATCCATTGAAGCGAGCATCAGGGGCTGCGAAAGCGACTCACTGAGTACCGGTGGACTAGCGACTAGCTTAACGGAAGTGTCGACAGTTTTGGACCTATGTGGTCTGTCTTTATCTTTACTTTTTTTTGGAATATCGGTAGTTGGATGGCTTACTGAAGCCATTTCAGAATATGGAGATCGAGAGCAAAAGACTTTAGTGACAAGGACAATTGTTCACTTTTTCTGACATTGGATAGAGCAAGAAAAAAGGATCCCCAATGGGGTACTTAGCTTTAGAAGACTTCAGGATTATTAAATTCGTAAACAAAAATTCAGGTAGCGGCCAACCGGCACTTGTGAACTGCTTCTGCTTCAGGCTCCTCGGCAAGAAAGACTGATGTAATGGCGTCGGCTGCCTGTTTTTATACGCCTGATGACCTGACGTCAGTCCTGGAGTGACAGCATCCGACGCAGATATACGTCTCTGGTATTCGGGCCAACTGAGGGCTACCTGCAGGCAGATAACCCAAGTGTGATGACTACAACAGTGAAACATGAAGAACATCTGTACTCTAATAGTAGAAAGGGTCTTTCCATCTTATTCACCTCTGGTCACCACTTCCTTCAAAAGAGTACCGAGCCATCAAACAGGGCATTAATAAAGGACATCTTGAAGTGCTCTACAAATTTACACATGCACATCCAGGCATGTCTCCTAACAGTGATGCCCATACTTGCAGCTCTCAAAGTGTCTTCAGCAGCATCCTAGAGAAGACGCACTGTGCATGGACTGTAGGATGGCTTAACTGAGAATCCATGGTTTTCTTATTTTCTGTAGAGCTGGACTTGGAAATTTCCTCGATCAAATCCCTCTGAAAACTTCTGAATTGTGCCAAGTAATTCAGACATTTTGGAGGTTGTCTCCATTACAACAGAATCCACAGCTGTCTGCTTTTTCCAATGAAGGCGATCTTTCAGGACACCAAGTACTTGCCTGGTTTAAGGGTAGCTGGTTCAACCATGTCTGGCTCCTTCCAAATCCGCTTAGACAGGAGATCCACCATTTCATCATCGGGGAATTCACCCAAGTTGTAACTGACTCAGACCCAAAGGTCACAAGGAACACAGACTCCTCTTGGGAGGGGGCAGTGGACCACCCGCATGTCTGTCTCAGGTACTCAGGAATTCCCTGGAATGAGACATCCCTTCCTCTTCATTAAGATTAGTCTCATCTGTGAAAGACTCTAGGGGGAAGTCAACATGCTTCCTTTTATATGTATGCTTCCAATGAGCCTCCAGGGTGGATTAGTTTAAGGGTGTGCACACTTCTGCAACCAGCTTATTGTATGTTTTTTATTTTTTATATTTTTCCCCAACAAATTTGTTTTTCAAATGAATTGTACAGATTATAGCTCACATTAAAGGTGGGAAAGGTCTTGAAATGATTTATTGTGGTCTTTTTTTTTATATCACAAAAAACTGGCATTATAACAGGGGTGTGTACACTTTTTATATCCACTGTATGTAGATGATTCAACTTCAATATGTACAGCCCCCACAATATCTAGACTACAAGAAATCACTCAGATTTCTTTCTCTTCAATCAAAACCTGACTGAAAAATTCAAACTTACTGCTTAAACCCAATAAAACAAAACTGATGCTATTTCACCCCAAAACATTATCTCCATCTTGGTTACATCAGCAAATACTACTAACATTGATGTATTGCCACAAACTAAATTACTAGCTATTGTAATAAATGACAGTCATAAATTTGATCAACATATTCTTTACAGGGCAAACCTGTACCTTAAAGACAGCCTCATCCTATTTGCTTCCAACCATCTTATATGCCTCACCTATCCTAAGTTCTACACTAAAATCCAAACAAGCCTCCTGTTGCAACAAAGTAAATTTGCTACCAACACTGCATAACGAGCTCACCACTGCCAAACCTTAAAAAGCAGCTACACTACCTAGAACTTAACCACAAAACATACTCTCAGCTAGTTGTGGCATAAAAAAAACGAATATTTTCTTGAATATGGCTCTGCATTAAAAAACATATTATTGCCCTAAGCCCCGGCAAGGGACCTCCGTTCAGAGGATACATTTTTACTAAACACTACTACTAAAGTAAATAATTCATCAAGGGATTGACTATACTCTTGCTACATCTCCAAGCTTTGAAACACCATCCCTACACAAGTAAAAATGATAAACTTCCAAGCTATAAAACCCAACTCAAATACCTTACCCAATCCTGGTCATGGCCAGGTTTATCACCAGGTTGAGGCCCTCTAGTAAAAGCACAGTCTTCTTATTGCTCATCACAAGCGCTTTGTCTTCCTCTACTTGAATCATTACACCCCTGACAACTTTCCCTACTCCACTTAAATTAATACATCCCTTTTCACTAACCTCTTAAACAGCACTTCTCATCTTTCTCTTTTTCTAACTACCCCCATACATCTCCAGTACACTTACGTTATAAACCTTCTACATACACTACTTTGGAACAGGCAGCCTAAATAAAAACAATCCTATACCATTTTCTCTGTCATAGGCTATTACCACTATCCTTCCATCCCCTCCTACATTATTTTACAGATTACTTCAATATATCTCTCAAATCCTTTACAAACGTATGCAATGCTAAAATCTCCCTTCCTACACAATTTTACAACTTCATTATGTACACTGAACTACTTGCAAACCTTTCATTACTGAAATGAAAGAACACCAAACTTCTTTACAATGTTCCCTTATGCAGGATCAATCTATTTACTAATGCAAGATTTTACAGCTGGAACAGCTGCAGAGACTTAAAAAATGTTGTTGTATATACTTCACTGTATATACCTGTGTTGTTGTAATTGTGTGTGTTGTTTCATGAAAAATGTAACTGCTTTTCTGGGAACTTTCTGAAATTTACTTGTTCATATAAATGTACTGTGTTGGAGCTTTTCTCACCGGGCCTCCTCTGAAAATGGGCTCTATCCAGTCGAACTTTTCCCGGCCAACAAAGGCAAATAAATCAATAAGGCCATAGGATCGTAACTCTCAAATATTGTAGAAACACAGAGCAACTAGCCCTGAATGGGTGAGACCCTTTACATTTGTAAATATATGACGTCTAGTAGCAGACTTTCGCCTCCACTGGTACCTGCTGCACATCCTCAGTAAACAAGTGTCTAACAGGAATTAAGACCCCACCATCAAGGCAGTCATTTGAAGTTGACTGATGGACTGTAACAAACACTCCCTGTTCTGGTGTGAATAGATGTGATCTGCGAGGAAGCTTTTGGTAAATTGCCCCTGTCCATTCCAAAAAGAGAGAACCACTGTTGCCTGGAAAAGAAGGGATTCACCACAGTGATCTCAGAGGCTTCCTTCTGAATTTTCAAAAGTACTCTGGATATTAGTGGAAAGGGTGGAAAAGCATAAATGGAACATTCCTGTCCAAAGAAATTAAAAAAGTATCTGTCTTCCAGGCCTGTTCTACTGGAACAGAATCTTGCCAGGTATTTAGTCAGAGGAAACAAAGAGGTCTACTTGAGGAACTCCCCATAGATGGGTCAAACCTTGGAAGACCCCCCCCCCAATCTAGTCTGCCCTGGTCTTGCTCAGCTCGTGCCACACAGTTTTACTCTGACGGAATGCAGGATGCCTGTAGAGTCTCAAGAGACGGTTTCATCCCAAGTTAACATTGCTAGTCTGGATGAGGGGTGTACATCCTAGTTCAATCTTGTTTGCTGATGTACCACGACTGCAGTATCATCTGTAACCACTTGAAGAGGTCCTGGGGACCAAAAATGGTTCAGAGTTGACTGCCTTGATCAGAGCAACCATTTCCTTGATATTCATGTGCTTGAACCTGTCTCTGGTGTCCCACACCCCCCTGCACTTTTGTCCTCCCTGAAACTGTTCAAGTGTAATCTGAAGCATCACTTTACAGCAGGAAGGGAGAAGGGGAGCCATGGATTCAAACTTACCTGTTGTCTCCATCAAAAGAATATTCTCTTCTCACTAATCCCAACACTGGTATTTGAAAAGATAAAGGGTGTCGATGCAGGGACCAAATAGATTTCAACCACCACTGTATTTTTCTCACACATGAAGTCTCACCAGGGATGTCATGAGACCCAAAATCCTGAAGTATGTTTTCACAGTGACTTAAGTCTGAGTGAAAAACCTTAGAAATAGATCTAGATAAAGACCCATTTTTTTCCTGTGGAAGAAAAGCTCTTTGAACCGAGGTATCTAGCTGAAATCATAGGAATACAATCCTGTGTGAAGGAGTTAAAGACTTTTGAATGTTCTCTTGGAATCACAGACTATGTAACTGATCTCTCACCCAAGACACAGATATTCCTGACATTTGAGAAACACTCTGCAAAGATAACTAAATCATCTAAATATGGAAAAATGTGGACATCCTGTAGCCTGTAATGAGCTATAACTGGAGCTAAACACTTTGTGAACACTCTTGGTGCAGTCGATAGTCCAAATGGTAAGGCAGAGAAATGATAAAGTGATCCAGACAAATAAAACTGTTAAGTCTGGATGAATAGGGATGTGACAATAAGCATCTTTTAAGTCTACTTTTCCTAGGAAAATTGAAAAAGGAAGAACAGATAATGGGTTCTGAAGTGCCCTTTGAATTTGGTCACCATCACAAATGGGTTTAGGAAAGAAAGATTCATAACTAGTCTCCAAGAATTTTCTTTCTTTAACACTAGGACTATCCTTGAATAAAAAAAAAAACCTTCTCAATTTGGAAAGGAGAAACTGGTATCTAGTACCAGCTTGTGATGAACCAGTGAAAACAAGATGAGTCTGATCTGAAGGATGAGGAATGATCACCTAGAAAGGAGGAATTTCCTCCCACTACCACCTGCAACCCCGCTGAATAATTTTCAGAACCTATTTGTCTGAAACTACTTGTTGCCAAAGAGAAAAAAATGGAGATTCTGATTTTCCTGGAAGATAAAGGGGGCCAAGGTGGGAGGGGGTCACAAAGTCTCTTGAATAGTCAGACTAGCTGTTGAGAGGTTCAAGACTTCTTTTTGGACCCCCCCCTCACTGCCATTACTTCTTAAATGTCTGTTAAGTTGTACTTTGTTGAGATTGTGTACAGCAACAGTGGGATCAACTAAAGCTATAGCTGCTGGGACACGTTTGGGAACAGTGTATAAAAATTTAAGACTGGGGAACTTTATACATCTTTTCTGACTTTTTATGGGCAGCTGGTTAACTATCAGTAAAAACTGCAGGAAGTAACACAAACAACCCCTAAAGTAGACAGAACAGGAGGAATGTAACAGGTTCTGGAAAACCCGTCCAACAACTCAGTATTTTCTGAGATACTGAAAAACCTTAGTGCTCTCAAATGAAAACATTCTAACAATAATCTCAGAGGGAAAGAAACCATCACAGGTTGAAACTGAAATTCAGCTCTTCTCGAAGTTTGAATCAGAAATCTGAGGGGAAAAAAACCTGTATCCTTCCCTGCATCTTCCTGCTCAGATTCAAAATCCTGAAGAGGAATTCCTCTTTCTTTTACCAAAAACTACTTTACAAGAAAGATCAATACTCTGAATTAAACCACTCCTGTCCAAAAAAACTGAGGAGGTACATGCTTGGTTTTCTGTTTTTTTTTGTTTTGTTTTGGGCAAGGAATATGGGTCCAAAAATGTTACTAATGGCAGCAGCAGTTTCACCAGGGATGGGCACAGGGGTGCCTTCCCTGTTCCCTTTCCCAAGGCTGAGAACAGTGGTCCTCCATTACCCACTGAGGAGAGACCAACAGTCACAGAGGATGTGGATAACCCCTACTCTATATATGGATCCTACATAAAAGATGAGTGGTCTGAGGTACAACAAATGGCCACAACAGAGTCACCCATTTGTAACTGAGGAAAACAGCTAGCCTATTATGATGGCAAAAGCTTTAAGCTTAATTTTTTTCTTTTTTTGGCTAGGAGAAGGAAAGAGTGTGACTACTATTCTGTTCCACAGTAAGCCGAAAATGGTGCCACTTTCCCAGGAAAGAGGAGCAGCAATTACTGGTAAACACTTCTAGTCCGTGAAGATTACTTTCTTTGACAGAAATGCAGCAAAAAAAATAAAATAAAAAAGCACTTTAAAATACTATGACAGCTCCACAAAATTAAAATAAACAATATTTTTCCTCAGAAAAACAAAATGTTTTCAGTTAGTTTACCCCAATTTTAAAATGAGAGAAAAAACAAGCACTCTGTTTAAAAGTATGCTACACTCTCGAGACAGTCTGTTAAAACACAACACTCCTAGCTTTAAAATTACTTTCCTGAAAAGGAAAGTAAAATAACATCAACAAAATTAAGAAAATGGAAGCTTTTCCACCCAAACGGAACTTACTTGCTCAGCAAAGGAAAACATAAGCTGACCGCTGATCATCGAAAGCCTCAGAGGAGTGTATTCTTCAGTGGCAGTAAAGCTTTGAAGGGCTTCATGCCCAAGGTTGTCTTTTAGTAATCTCTGCTCAAGCTGCCTGGCAGTTTGTCTGTGTGGAAGGTGCCCTGAAGCTTTGGAAGCTGGCCATCTGTTACATCCTTGGGAGGATACAACAAGTATCCTAAGGCTACTGCAGCCACCATCAATATGATGACCATCAATTAATGTCTGGCAGGAAGTACATGTTCAAGAAGTGCTGCGTTTCTTGACGCAATTTGACAGAGTAAGCTGGGACTTTATCAGCAAGGAAATGGAAACATTTGCATTCTCTGATAAACATTACAAGGTTGATTAGGAGGATATATGAGGGATTGGAGGCAAAAATTAAAGTGGGCGAGTTCCTCTCTGATAATTTCTACTTGAGCAGATGAACCAGGCAGGGGTGTCCTCTTTCCTTTTTATTTCACTACATTTAGAACCACTGGCAAACAAAACAAGGGACTCAGAAATTCAAGGATATAACTGGTATGATGGTCAAAAACTGATTCTATTTGCAGATATTATTTTATATGTGATAACACCGGAAAAGGACATTTCAGTATTGTAGAACAGTTTGAGCTTCACATCTTTTTGGAATACAAAATTAATGAAGCTAAAACAAATGAAATGGCTATAAATTATGTACCCACACACAAATTGGTTCAGCAATATCCATATTTATGGGGACATGATAAAATGCAGTAGTTAGGAGTATAGATAAAAATTATTCTGGTGTGGCAGCTAAGGATATGTGGGAAGAGACTAAACAAAAGATAATACAAAAATTGAGAAACTGGAACTCTATTTTATGGACATGGACAGTAAGACACAAGCAGTTAAAATGTTTAGTCCCTTTAGTCTTATACACAGGTCAGGCATACTTTTATCAACCAGAGAACTTGTGGATAGCAATTAATAAAGAGCTGAAAAATTTTATCTGGGAGGGGAAGACACAATAAAAGTTAAGTGGGATAAGCTTATTCTTCCAACAGAACAAGGCAGACTGGGATTACCAGATTTGAAGGGGCATTTCAGGAGCTACACAGTTTAGGCTCCTATACATAGCACAAGCAGAAAACTATAATTCTAAGTGCAAAGGGATGATTATGAAAGGGGAAGCTCAAGAAACAATTAAAGACTGGGATTTTGGATGCAGATCTTCATGGAGACCAACAATAATCACACAGATTTTTATATTCATAAAGTAGCAGAAAGTATTTTAAGAACTAAGCCAACACGGGAATGGGGAAAGGAGATTCTGCCGATAGGGATGACTGCAATTAGGGATATAGACAATAGATAAGAGGGGGCTGGAATCTATTGGAGAAAACTGGGAAAAGGAACCAAAGTATTGGAAGCAAACAACTAGAGAGGGAAAGGTTGCATAAAGGGAAGATGTCAAGAATTTATTTGGACTGCAGGTTACAGATTGCTTTCCCTATTAAGGACTGATACCAGAGAATAGGCAAGGAGAAAGGAATTGGGGGGGGGGGCTCCTAAATGAAAAACCAGCACTGGTAAAGTTTTTAGTAGAACCTAGAACAGAAGTTGCTGTTAAAAAAGGAATAATTAGAGAATATAAAATATTGCATAACTATATGCATCAATCAGAAGAGATTAGAAAGTATTGGAAAGAGATTGGATAAGCAATTTAGAAAGAAGCAATGAGGGGATATATGCATGGCTCTCAAACATGCAACAAAATCTATAATATTTAGGATTTTTGTTTGGAAATGTTTACGTACGTATTTTTATACCTCCAAGCAGATTCCAGAGAATTTTTCCTCAGGCAGACACCAAATGTTGAAGGTGTGATGGGGAAAAAAAGATGCATTTGGGAACATATTTCCTGGGAGTGTAATGAGTTGGCAGACTTTAAAAAGATTCCATGCAGAGTACTCCTTATCAGAGATACTGGGTGAGCAAATTGGTGTATCTAAGGAAATTACTTTTGAGAGCTATGATACAGAATCAGAACTGCCTAGGCATAGTAAATCCTTGCTGAATCTTATTATGGTGGCTGCCAAAATAGCATTTACTAGAAAATGGAAATCAAAGTCTAATCCAACCGTACTAGAAGTAGTGACTATAGTAACAGAGGTAAAACCAGTGGAATCAGGATGTTTAGAAAAGGATAGGAGAAAATTACATATAAAAAAATGGGAATTGTGGGAACAATACATACAGGGGAAGGAATGTGGTTTAAAAGAAGGCAGGAATTGAATGAGCTATGTAATGCATGACCGACAATGACTGGGTAGATTGTAAGGGATGTATAATGTTTACAACTAAAATTATGTCAGTATGGTTTGTGACGTACAATACTTGCAACTAAGATTATGTCAACATGGTTTGTTTTCATTCATATAAAATATATGACTGCCTATGTCACAACTGATAATTTAATAAATATTTTTTTTTTGTAAACAAATGCTATGTTAGAAAACTGCAAATCTGCAAGAACTTGAGAGTTTATTTACTAGTAGGTATTAAACAGTCATGTTATACTAATCTTCTGTTGCCACAAGACCCTGCTTGAATCCATATTTCTAATCCCTCAGCATAGCTGCTGTTTGTCAATCATTTATTATCCCCTGCAGGCCCAGAGCCACCTGCTGACCTCTACTCTGTTGCAAAATGTAGCAAGAGTAAGAGTAGGCCTGAGGGCTTGTTATTTCTGTGCACACTGGCTAAGAAAGCTTGGTAGCTAGCCCTTGCCTAAACATATGGATGCTACTGTCATCTTTGTTAGGTTGGATGAGGAATGAGGCATGGCCATGGGAATATCCCCACCCTGAGTCCCAAGTTGGTTACGTCTTACAAAATCATACCACTCAGTCAGGTGGGCATTATGAGACCCAGTCTCCACCAAAACTGCAAAAACTATTCACACTCACTTTTGCAACATTTCCCATCAGTCTCCTAGCCTAGATGCATCAGTCTTTTTCCCCCCTTACACCAGCTCCAATAGAAGCCTAAGCTACTAATTGAAATATAGTCACCTATGCTTAATTTCCTACTCATTAAGACAGCTGGCTTTGTTAGATGAATTTAACTTGTGTAACTGCAAGATTGGCACTGTGGTGCAGGAGGATGAGTCCATACCGCAACCCAAGCAACTTGTCTCTGATAAGCAGCTCTGTCAAGGGAGGAACCTGTAAAGGAAGGGGAAGAGTGAAGGGGCATAGCTCACTAGATACTCAAGGGGAGGTAAGCTTGTGGGCACACATGATGCACATAGGGAGACAAATTTTCCTGGTGGAGAAATGGCAAAACCATTTCCTGTGGTTCAAGTTTGGAAGTGGAGCTTCTTGCTGGCAACATACCTTGTAGAAGTAGGGGATGACCAGTGCACTCAGCACATTCCTTAATCATGATTTTGTTCAGGTCATCACCGGAAGAAAAGTTTAACAAAAAAAAAAAACCTCTTAAAATGCACCTCAGAACATCTAGAACTCCACTGGTTTCTGGGGGCCTAGCAGCCCCACAGACCTTTGCCTTAGAAATGAAGACTAAGGCAAAGTGTGAGAAAATGAAGAAAAAATGTCAAGTAGATGACATTTGTGGGACAGGATTGGGAGGGTAAGGGAAGTGGCAATATCCAGTGGTGGGGATGCTGTGGAACCCTTCTTCTAGGATGTCAATTCACCTTAAGCTAAGCCCGATAGTGACAGAGGTACTGCTTTGGGAAAGGGACAGCAGTAAGTGAGCCGAGTATAAATATGAAATTCCTGGCTACTCCATTAATAGAGTAAGGGTGGGGTGTGTGTGTGAGTGCGCATGAGAGAGAGAGAGAAGTAGGAATAGGACAAGGAATGGAAATGATTAGGTTGGGATGGGAAAAAGGGGAGAGCTGGTAAACAGCTGGGACATATCAATCTCCTAAATGCAAACGGCTTTCAACCACAGATTTTGCCAAGTACTGTACTTCGTCTTCTTAAAATTTGTGTTTTTTCTGGCAAATCATTAAGGACTTCAGTCACTAAACACTAACAGATACTCAAGTTTTAGGTTTCATAACCCTTGTCTTCCAGCCGTCTTACTTTTGGTTTTCTCTCTGATTCTTGTGTAAGACACAAAGCAATGAGCTGAAAAATGTTAAAGGAGGCATGATGCATGTATTTACTCGTTCATTTGATCTCTGTACTACAAACTGACATGTACCCAGTCAATAAAGTAACTAACTGGTGGGCATGTGGGTTTGGGGAAGGTTGAAATATATATACATATATATTTTTTGGTTTACTACAGTCGAATACACAATCAGCAAAGTAGCTGGGCATGTGGGTTCTTTGGGAATAAAATTAACTGACCTTGCTGGCACAAGGCTCAAAATGGCTCATATGTATTTGCATGAAGTTAAGCAAGCTATAAAACTGTACTGTGGCTACTGCTTGTGTGCAGCAAAGCCTAAATGTATTACTGTGGCTATTTCTTACATATAATAAATCATCTGAGATGTATTCATTCAACAAAATAGCATTAAATGCTGTGTACAGGGCTATCCTTAGAATCTTCACAATACCCACAGGGTGAGCGAGTAAAAAGAATCCTAACTACCTCTATAAGTGAGACAAGAGCATGACCGTGACAAACAGGCTTTTAGTGTCAGGAGACTGGGAAAGTACAGTTGTGTACACTTATCATAAATGTAGATGTTCGAGAGTATTCACTGTTGCAGTCATCACACTTAGGTTATCTGCCTGCAGGTAGCCCTCAGCCGGCCTGAATACTAAAGTCTTCGGATTTCTGCGTCGGATGCTGTTGCTTCTTCCATGTCAGGTTGTCAAGGGTATAAAACATGCAGCCAACGCCATTACATCAGTTTTTCATGCCCAGATGTCAGGTGTCCCCACAATAGGAAGCAATTGTATGGTATGGTACACCCCCCTCAAAAAGCAAATACACATGAAAAAATATATCTATACCAAAAAAGAAGGAAACGTAGAGCCAAGACAAGTCAAGGGGCTGGAGGGAGGGTAACCAGGACTGCAACAGTGAATACACTCGAACATCTACATTTATGGTAAGTGTACACAACTATACTATGTTTTTCATGTTTCACTGTTGCAGTCATCACATTTGGGTAGATTCCCAAAGCTAAGGAAAGGAGAAGGTAGATATAGAGCATTAGGGCCAGCTATTAAGCCCTGCAAGACTGCTGTGGCAAATCCAGCTCTGGATTTAGAAAAGATAGGCAGGTGATAATGCTTGGTGAAGGTATGTACAGAGCTCCAGGTAGCAGCTTCCAGGATGTTCCCGGGTAGGGACTCCTCTGAAAAATGCCATAGAGGTAGATGCAGCCCTGGTGGAATGTGATCTTATCCCCTGTGGGGTAGGTTTTCCATGGTGCTTGTAGCAGAAATTAATGCAATGGGCTATCCATTTGGAAACAGTTTGCTTTGAAATGGCCTTTCCCTCTGCCCTTACAGCAAAGCCAACTAGCAGCTGGTCAGATTTTCTGAGAGGCTTAGTCCTGTCCAAACAGAACCTAAGTTGTCTGTGCACGTCCAGAGAGTGCAGTATCCATTCCCCCTTTGTTTTGTGGGTTAGGGAAAAAAGTAGGCAAATGAATGGACTCGTTTAAGGCCACACTAGACACCACCTTGGGCATAAAGGAAGGAATAGTCCTGAGGGAAACCCTGTCCGTATGGAAGATAATGAAGGGTTACACTGCCACGAGGGTCTGTAATTCAGACACTCTTCTTACTGAAGTGATGGCTAAAAGTAAGGCTATTTTCCAAGAAAGGAATTTCAACTCTGCTGTTACAGCTGGCTCAAAGAGGGGAAGAGTCAGCTTTTCCAATACAAAGTTAAGGTCCCAGGCTGGAGTGGGAGCTCTCCTGGGGTGTCTTAAATTTCTGGCTCCTCCAAGGAATTGTTTTAGCAAGGGATGAGAGACGAGGGGTGGCTCGGTATTATAATGTGCTGAAATGGCAGAGGCATGAATCTTAATTGATGAGAAGGATAGGCCCTTGTGGAGCATTTCTTTTAAGTACTCTAGAATATGGGGTAAGCTGGGCACCGTTGTGGCCATCCCATGAGCCTGGCTCCAGGAACAGTATCTTTTCCACTTTTCAGCACAGGATTTTCTGGTACTAGACCTCCTTGCCTCCAGAATGACATCTCACACCTGCTTACTGAAGAATGCCAGAGGAGAGCTCATGGAATTAGCCAGGCTGTAAGGTTCAGGGTTTGAAGCTGAGGGTGCAGAATCTGGCCAGCCTGCTGGGACAGCAGGGAAGGGGTGTGAGGCAGGTGCCATGGTTGTAACAGTGTCAGACTGCGCAAGAGGGGGTACACCAGTCCTGGCATGGCAGTCTGGTGCAATCAGTACTGTTCTTGGCTTGTCCTGTTTAATCTTTAGTAGAACCTTAGAGAGGAGAGGCAGAGGGGGAAAGGCATAAACCTAGAGGCTTTTGCAGGTAAAGGACAGGGCATCCACTTTCCAAGCTTGACTGTGGGGAGTTGTGGTGCAGAATTTGTTCAATTGGTAGTTCTGAGGTGAGGCAAACAGGTCTACCTCTGGGGTCCCCCCATTTGTTCCTCAAGAGGTTGAATATTTTGGGTTCTAATTTCCATTCATGTGGGTCCATGAGATTTCTGCTTAAATTGTCTGCCAGTGAATTTAGTTTGCCTGGCAGGAATTTGGCTTGTAGGTGCACTTGGTAGCTCAAGGCTGTGTTCCACAGAGCCATGGCTAATCTGCAGACAGCGTAGGAATGGGTTCCCCCCTGCTTGTTTATGTACCACATAACTGTGGTGTTGTCTGTATTTACCAATGGTTGTCCTGGAAGAATAAGGTCTTTGAAGGCTGTCAGAGCATTCTGTACAGCTAATATTTTTTTTTGATTGATATGCAGGTGCATCTGTCTCGGGTTCGATTTACCCTGAATGCATTGCCCTGCCATGTGAGCCCCACATGCATAGTCTGATGCGTTCATTGTTAGGGTTTGGGCGGCAGGGGGTAGAGTGAAAGGGAGTCCCTTGTTGTGGTAGCAGGCTTATGCCCACCAAAGGAACTTTGTCCTTAGACAAGGAATGACAGGAATCATTGTTTCCAGGTCTTGAGAATGTTGACACCATAAACTTTTTAGATACCATTGGAGTTTCCTCATATGCAGTCTTGCATATGGAATTAGCAGAATGAGAGAGGCCATGAACCCCAGTGTTTGCAGTATTTTCCTTGCAGATAGCTGGGATTTTGTCGCCAGTAGTTTGAAGCAGGTTGTCAAATGAACTTGTTTCGCTGGAGTGAAGAATGCCATCTGGGAAGTTGCGTTCAAGCTTGCTCCCAGGAATCCAACCTGTTGGCAGGGTACTAGGTTAGATTTCTTTTCGTTGATGGTGTACCCCAGTGAGGTTAGAAGTTTCTTTACAAATGCCAGGTGTTGTAATAGCAAGTCCTGGCTTTCTGCTTGAATCAAACAATCGTCCAGGTATGGGTAAATTTGAATATTTCTCTGCCTGCAAAATGCAATGGCTGGAGCTAGACACTTTGTGAACACCCTGGGCACAGTAGATAAGCCAAAGGGAAGTGCAGAGAACTGAAAGTGCATGGAGCCCACCCTGAACCGTAGGTATTGTCTGCAGGATTCCCTTATTGGGATCTGCAGGTAATCTTCCATTAAGTCTAGGGTTGCCAGTCAAGCATCCTTGGCTAGCATAGGAAGAAGTTGTTGAAGAGTTAGCATTTTGAATTTTGGAACCACCAGAAAGGTATTGAGAATAGAGAGGTCCAGGACAGGACACCAAGAGTTTTCTTTTCTGGGTACCAGAAAAAGTCTTGAATAAAAACCTTGTCCCCTTAGTTCTGCTGGAACCGGTTGAATAGCCCTGATACTGAGGAGAGAAAGAACCTGCTGTTGGGCCTCCATCCATTGATTTGGGGGGAGGTTTGGACAACCATTCGGGGTTGGTAGTGTGTGGAAGTAGAATCTGTATCCTCGGGAAACTATGTTCAAAACCCATTTGTCCTGAGTAATGAGTTCCCAGGTTTTTGCATGCAAGGCGAGCTTTCCTCCTAAGGGAGCAAGTAGTTGAGCAGGGCTTGGGAGGGTTAAGGTTAAGTCACTGTGACAGTTTTCCATAGGGGGGTGGCTTACTACTCTCTGCTTTGGAACTGGGAGCCCCCCACTGCTTAGATCTGTGTGTAGCCTGAGACTGAAGTCTTGGTGGTCTGCTGTTCCTGGGTTTGGACTGAGAAGGCCTGGAAGGGACTGGAAAGGACCAGTTCTTTGAAGGCAATGCCTACTGAATCTGGGAGGCTGTACTTGTAGAAAATCTTTAACAGTTTGCATAGATTTAGCTTTTTTCCTCCATCTTTTTGAGGACTTTCTCTGCCTTGCTGCCAAAAAGACAGTGTTGGTTTAACGGTGCATCCAGTAGTTTAACTTTAACATGATCTGGCAAGTTTTGCTCCTTAAGCCAAGCATGCCTTCTAAGTACAGACTCAGTAACAGCAGCCCTACATGATGCTTCTAAAGCATCAAAACCACATTGTAAAGTAAGTTTACCAACTTGTTCTGCAGAATGCATTAAATCTTGCAAGTCTTTGTGTTCAGCAGAGTCAGGAATTAACATAATTTTCTGTTTAAGTACTCCCATAATATGCTGCTGATACTTTAACGTATGAAACTGGCAATTTAAAGCCCGAATGGTCAAAGTAGCACAAGGGTAAACCTTCTTACCCCATCTGCCTAAGGCACTAGAATCTCTATCGGAAGGGGTAGGATTTTTGTCAGCAGTAGCCTTAATGCCTTTTGGTCCTTGGGAAATGGTCTCTAGATCCGCAGTAGGATTCGTGAAGAGGAACTTGTGAGTGTCAGGTACTCTGTAGTACCTGTCAGGTTTTCTGGGAGCTGGAGGTAAAGTGTTTAGGGTAAGGCTAGATTCCAAAAATACATCATCTACAACAGCCAGAACAGGAGGGATAGCTAGAGGCCTGTGCTGAGGCAGGAGTAAGAATTCCCCAAGTCTCTTTTTGGACTCTGAATAGTCCTGGATTTCCCAGCGGAAATGCTCCATAAGGGTATGCAAGGTTTCACCAAAAGAGAAATCTTCTGGAGGGAAGCAGAGGAAATGAAATCCTCTGCATCAGAATCCTCATAAGTAGATAAAGACAAATCCTGGTAATCAGCAGGAGCAGAAATATCAGATTCCTGATCAGAAGAATCGGAAAGAAAATCTGTTCTAGGTCTCTTAGAGGGGGAAGGCTGGCTTCCCCCAATTATGGTAATAAGGTCTTCAGCCATTCTAAGCATTTGTCTTTGAGGCATACGGGTCTGAGTCAGCGGTTTGGTAGTCGGTTTTCTATGTGTAGTGCGAGATTTAGGACTGAAGAATTCGGTACTTCTAGTTGGAAATGAAGCCGTTGATTTAATATGAAAGCCAGTAGGCCTGAATACACCCACAGAAGCCGGTGCCTGCACAGCGGCTCTGGACCCATCCAAGGTAGAGATATCCGCAGGTTCCATAGTCGAAGAAGCATCTCGCGGCATCATACCGGACTCCGAAATGGTCTCAGTAGAGGCCTGCGAATCTGTAGTAGCGGGTATCAGGGGCTGAAAGTGCCTCACTGAGTACTGGCGGACTGGCGACTAGCTTAACGGAAGCATCATCGGCAGTGTTGGACCTATGCAGTCTGTCTCTGTCTTTATCCTTACTTTTTTTGGAAGATTGGTAGTCGGATGGCTCAACGAAACCATTTCAGAGTATGGAGGTCGAGAACTAAAGTATTTAGCTACAAAAATATCCCAATGACGAACAGTTCAGACATTGAACATGGCACAAAAACAACAGTGGGGGACATCGTGGTCTGGGCCTAAACAGATGACGCAGTAAGAATGAAAATCTCTATGAGGCATTTGCTTTCCACATGCAAGACAATTGTTAATTTTTTCTGACATCGGTTAGAGCAAGAAAAAAGGATCCCCAAACGGGGTACTTATCTTTTTTGAAGACTTCGGGTCAGAAGCGTGAAAACGAAAATTTCAGGAGTCAGCCGACCGGCACTTGCGAACTGCTTCTGCTTTGGGCACCGCACAGCAAGAAAGACTGATGTAATGGCATTGGCTGCATGTTTTACATCCCTGACGTCATGGAAGAAGTGACAGCATCCGACGCAAGTCCAAAGTCTTTAGTATTCAGGCTGGCTGAGGGCTACCTGCAGGCAGATAACCCAAATGTGATGACTGCAACAGTGAAACATGAAGATCGTCATCTAATAAAATGTATGCTATCCAAAGGCAGCATAAAGTTGGAACAAACCTGTCATGGGCTTCAGAACAAACTTCATTACTGACACATATCCACACCAGTGGTTCTATTTCCCACCAAATATCTACTTCATGCCTAGAAAAAGACATACCCTGATGTGGGATGACCAGAACTACACTCCTGAGCTTAAAATCTACTGAACAAAGTACGCCCAAGAGTCATCCTATTCTAAACACCACCAATTCTCAACCAGGAGAATTGTACGGAATAACAACAACAATCAATCTAATCAACCAAAAGCTTTTGTTAAGCATCAAAGACAGAACAGTGCAGGAACATTTGGATACACCTCCTGGTACGTGGACATAGTCCATGCTTTCCTGATCCCCACTATCATTGAATCTTACCTAGCTTCAATCAGGGCTGAAGACCTCACTAGTTACTAAAGATGTCAAAACCAGTAAAATCTTTGGAGCTGGTTGTGTACTGGACTTGCCTCAATAGCCAGGGCTTGACTTGCTGGTCTTGAGTGGTTGTCCTTTGGCCTTTGGAAGGTACTCTGACTTATGACTGGCATATAAAGGAGTATTTTCCTGATGAGCTACATGTGAAAAAGTCTAAAGTGTCATCATTTATTAGATATGAACCTACAATTTTTTTCTTCTGATACAGCACAGGTGGGTTGCATTTCTGACACTTTCATTAGCTGTAAGCATTGTTAATGCTATGTTCTTCTTTAAAACAATACATGCAGACCTTCCTTGTAATCTAACTGCCAGATGTACACTTTTTATCATGATAATACAGCAATTTTAGTGCTGAAAAGCAAGGCTTGTGATCTGAAGAGTAGGAGACACTCAGGACACCCAAGGAATCTTTAGAAATGTCTTTAAAACAAACTATCGACTCAAGTGATAAGTCTACAAACTTCAACAAACCCAATTAGCTCCACTGAATATGCGAAAATGTACACCAACCACATTATGTCAGCATGTAAACAGCTACACAAAGACATGATGCTCCCAAGTAGGAACAAGAGTAAGCAAACCCCGGAAACAAACCCACATGGTAGAACCATATCAAGATGTTTTTGAATAAAAGGGAACAGAATTTTTACAAAAAATATGAATAATTCCATAGAGCCTCATCTGTGAAAAATAAAGTTAAGAGCTTAAAAAAGCTACCTAAACAAAGTTTAAGGCTAAAACAGCTACCCAAACCAGAGACTGTCTCAAGGCCTTTTTAATGTATGTTCATAATCTTAAAAACACAATGCAGCAATGCACTGAGCTGACTGTGAATTTTATCTACACTGAGCCTGAAGATGTAGCGAACCTACTGGCCAATAAATTGAGCTCCAACTTTATCCCTCTCTCCCTTTTATCTGTCTCACAAAATAATACTTGAAACTGGCTAGCCTCCAGCTACCTCACAAAAACAAGTCCTAAAAGTGCTACGAAAAGCAAAATATGCTGCATTTACAGGTCCTGACAATATCCCTGGATGGATCTTAACAAGCACAATTTAGACACAACCCTAACACTGTTCAGTGTCAGCCTCACTACAGCTTTTGTACCAAGTGAATGGAGAATAGCTACAACCATTTCCCTCCTGTATAAGGCAGGGACCTTCCACAGACACAGGCAATTATAGATTGACAGGTTTTACTAGCCTCAAATGTAAAGCCATGGGAAGCCTTAGCATGGAACTAATCATTAAGGAAATGGTTAAACGCCAAATACTGGACCTCTCTCAATTTGGATTTGTCAGGGGTAGGTCATGCTTACTCAGCTTTGCAGACTTTTTTGAAAAGATCATCAAAACAATGGATGAAGGCAAAACAGTACTTACCTCATACCTCAACCTGGCCAAAGCTTTTAATACAATCCCTCAGCAGAGAAACGAAATAAGCTGGGAATACACCCTTATATCGCCCACTGTCCTGACAAATGGCTCAAGTAACATCCACAAAAAAGACCAGTTACCTATGAAGGCCCCTGGGTTCTGTGCAGGGATCTTTTACTGCTTGGCATGTTCTGAACTAAAAAACAATAACAAAGGACTATAGCTGACTAAGTTTGCAGATGACTGTACACTAGGAGTAGTCACTCAATACCCAAAATAACAGCCATCCTGCAGGAAGGTTTGTCCCAAATAAATGACTGGTACCGAAATCATGGACAAACTAAATGCCACATACACCCCAGGAAGATACCACACTGAAAATACATCCCTAACAGCTGACCCAGTTCTTTGAGATTTGGGAACTTATGTGGACAGCAACCTACCATCTTGTGTCCACTGTCAAAAGAAAGCCCTTCTATGCTGCACAGTTTCTAAACACAGGGATTGTGCCTAGCTCTAGGGATGTCACTGTCCCCCTTTACTCAGCCAACATTATGCCAGTCGAGTATAATGTCCCATCTGGCACGTACCTGTCCAGATAAATGCAAAATCTGGAATGCCAACAGATACCTTACTAAAAGGATACAAGGCCTAAATAATATGCCCTACATGTGACAGACTCAAAGCCATGTCATGTCACTATACTCTGCATCCTAGAGAGTTCTAAGAAATTACCTGCGTCTGGCGTACTGATGCATTTACTGCACATCAGCAAGTCAAATGGCAGCACAAACACTTAGTCTTGAGATCTAAAACTCTTCTGCAACATCAACAGAAAGGTTTGCAGGAATAGGTATATCAAAGAGGATACCGCTTGCCCTGAAACAGACCACCCATCCATGTAAAACAAAGCTCAACCCTGTCCATATTTAAGCACAACTTGGATATATGGATGGGAAACATAAAATTTACCCCAGGACTGCCCCCTGTACTTCTAATGGACAGACAGCTGCTAAACGCTTTACCAGTGCCTGGGTCCTCTCAAATTATCAATGGTATGATCCCAGTTACTCATTAGGGTTGTTATATAATTGACCAAGGGATTGGGTTAGGCCATTCTCTAACCAAATGGGAGAGGTTAATTTGAGCACCAAAAGGGAAACTGTCTAGGCTTAAAATATCCCACAAGGACAGCTAGGCTAATACTTAACCTATGAACCATGTGCATACACATTGCCAGCAAATTACCTCATGGTGTGCATTGGTACAGGTGTACAGACATCCCCAATGAAGTTTGCTTTATTTTAGAAAAAAATGAAGACATTCTGATTTAAAAAGAAAAATAACCAAACCTAAGATTCGTTCACTATGGATCCTTAACATTAGATCTTGACATTCCAAGTACAAAAAACTTCTTTTTTCCATATTTTTATTAAACATATTTACTAATATAAAACATCTATACACATACATACTATACATTCACAAATTTTCAGAATGCCTTAACTGTACCATTTAGTATTTTCACTATAACAGACCTCCTTTCAAACACAGCATACTGAGAAACTGTTTTCTCATTCAATATGCAATTTGCAGGCCAATGTGCAACACACAACACTCCGAGCAACAAATTAACAGGCTAATAAAAATTAACATCAAATGAAACTGGGGGGATGGACCCAGCAGACTGTTAGTTTGTCAAACTGCAAGGCAGCCAGCCACAAAGGTAAAAGATAAATGCCTGACCTTAATTATGGTAAAGAAGGCCTCAGCACGCTTGAAAGACCACAAAAAAGAAAGAAAAGAATTTTCATATCTACATCACCAAAACAGCAATAATGAGAAAGTTTTGACTAAAACCAGAAAAACAAAGCAACACAGCTTAAGAAATTAGGCAACAGAATATGTACAAGCTGCATGGGTACATCACAGGTATACAGCAATGCACTAAGAACATGGCCTCTACCTGTATGTGTATCCTCTTTATTGGATCCAAAGTTGGGTACATTCTATCTGGAATTTGGTAAATTTCTGGAAGATCTCATGTGAAAGAAGTGCACTTTTCCATTTCAACATACGCCATGATGTCAAGTTCACCCTCAACCCACTAGTCACCATCATACTGTGAATCAAGAAATTATGTTTTGACACTTACACTGCTGACATGTAATATACAAGTGCAATTACTTGCCCAATCTTTGCTTCAAAAATCAGCTGCATGTCAGTGTACACAGCTACAATGTCAGAATGTTTAGCACCCAGGGATACTTCTCTGCAGAACAAAGTTTCTCCCAGATGCTTGCCACTAACCTTGCCTTAGAGATGACCTTGGTACAATAAGGGTCTGGCCTTCAGTGAAACACAGTGTAAAATGTCTTGCTCCAGACCCGATCTGAACTTAGCTGACCATTTCCAGTTACAATGAATTTATTACAGTGGCCTCCAGGATGTGTTCAACTTCCGGTGGAATGCATCTTTGCCCAAACAAGCTGTAAAACCTTGCTTGAATGTCTTGGATTCGGTCCTTTGCCAGAGTGCTACACTATCCTTCGTGAATGGAATCATACCTTACTTTTAAAAGAAGGCATGAGTTAATCCTGCCCTTAAAAAGGCAGGTATGGATCACAATCTAGATAAATACAGATGTATCTCAAACCTTCCCTTTGTTGGTTAAGGTTATTGAAAAGATCTTCCATTCACAACTGGATCCAGTCCAATTTTTGGTCAAGGCATAGAAAGTATAGTTGAGTAAATCGTACCATAACGTTAGAAGTCCTTCCCTACTATATGTTGCAGTATCCATTACATGAGGGAGCCCACCTCCTGTTGACTCGTACGTCCTCCGTTTTACCAAACATAAATGCTCCTGCGAAGGTGTACGTCGGCCATAAACAGACGTAGGGTATAAAACAGACGTCAGCACGCACCTACCTCAGAACTGAATGCCACCGGGCACCAGCCTGAAGGGAGTGAGTACCCAGGAGTCAAACAAGCATCAGGGGGGAAGGCATGGTAGGAAATTATACTGCAGCATACAGAAGAGAAGAACATCTAAGGTTATGGTAAGACTTTACATAACTATACTATGTCCTTCTATTCATATGCGGGAGTATCCATTACATGAGGATGATTGCCAAAGATCATGCTACAGTAGGACTGGGAGGAAGAACAGAGGTGTTTTCCACAAAGCCATTCAAAATAGCCCTGTCAAAGCCTGCCCTGGACCTGGAAATGACATCCAACTTGTAGTGTTTGGTAAAGGTGTGGGCAGATGACCAGGAAGATGCCTCTAAAATATCAGCTGTATCCAAGCCCTTAAAGAAAGCCTCAAAAGAAGACACTGCCCTGCTGGAGTGTGACTTCACTGGGAAAGGAAGTTTCTTACCAGTGTGTGTGTAGCAAAAGGTAATGGCTCTAGAGATCCAGGAAGAAATAGTTTGCTTGGAAAAGTACAGTTGTGTATACTTAACATAAATGTAGATGTTCGAGTGTACTCACTGTTGCAGTCATCACACTTGGGTTATCTGGCTGCAAGTAGGCCTCAGTTGGCCCGAATACCAGAGACGTAGCATTTCTGCGTCAGATGCCGCCGCTACGTCAGGTCGTCAGGGGTATAAAAACAGGCAGCCAATGCCATTACATCAGTTTTTCTTGCCGCAAATGTCAGGAGCCCCCCAAAAAGCGAGCTAAGTTATGGTGGGGAAAACACTACCAGTAAAAAGTAAATACCAATACCAATACCCCTGAAAGGGGTTAGTAATAGCCATAGAGAGGAGAGAGAGAAAAAACAGAAGGCTGGAGGGAGGGGAAGCCAGGACTGCAACAGTGAATACACTTGATCATCTACATTTATGTTAAGTGTACACAACTGTACTATATTCTTTATGTTTCACTGTTGCAGCCATCACACTTGGGTGGATTCCCACAGCTGAAGAAGGGTGGAGGCAGCCAAGAAGAGTTAGGGCTGGCTAGTATGCCTTGCAGGACTGCAGTTACCCTGCCCTGGATTTGGAAAAGATAGGCAGGTGGCAATGCTTGGTGAAGGTGTGCACAGAACTCCAGGCAGCAGTCTCCAGGATGTCCCTAGTAGGGACTCCCCTAAGAAATGCTGTAGAGGTAGATGTTGCCCTAGTGGAATGTGTTCTGACCCCCTGAAGGGTAGGTTTCCCATGGTGCTTGTAGCAGAAATGGATGCAGTGCGCAATCCATTTGGAAATTGTTTATTTTGAAATGGCCTTGCCCTCTTGCCCCTGAAAAGCTGACTAGCAACTGGTAAGATTTTCTGAAGGGCTTAGTTCTATCAAGGTAGAATTTGAGCTGTCTGTGCACATCCAAGGAGTGCAGGATCCTTTCCCCTTTATTCTGAGAACTAGGGGAAAAAAGTTGGGAAATGAATGGATTGGTTTAGAACCACACCGGACACGACTTAGCCATAAAGGAAGGATTAGTCCTGAGGGAAACCCTGTCAACATGGAAAATAATGAAGGGTTCCACAGCCATAAGTGCTTGTAGCTCGGGCACTCTTCTAGCTGAAGTGATGGCCAGAAGCAAGGCTGTTTTCCAAGAGAGGAATTTTAAGTCTGCTGGCACTGCAGGTTCAAAGTGGGGAAGCGTGAGCTTTTCCAGTACAAAGTTAAGGTCCCAAGTAGGGGTGGGTGCTCTCCTTGGCGGCCTTAAGTTGTTTGCTCCTCTCTGGAACTGTTCGATAACAGGGTGTGAGAAGAGAGGTGGCTCAGTGTTGTAATGAGCTGAAATGGATGAGGCATGTATCTTAACGGGGGAGAAGGACAGCCCTTTGTGGAGTAGATATGCTAGGCAGGGAGGGCAGAGTTGTGTCCTCTCCTTTAGATTGACTCCAGGAGCAGTACCTTTTCCACTTATCAGCATAGGATTTTCTTATACAGGGTGTTCTGGCTTCAAGAATGATGTCCAGCACCTGTCTGCTTAGGGTTGCTGTGGGAGAAATCAAGGAATAAGCCAGGCTGCAAGATTTAGGGTTTGCAGTTGTGGATGCAAAATCTGCCGCTCCTGCTGAGAGAGCAGGGTTGGTTTCTGGTTTAGGTGCAAGGGTGGCACCGGTGACAGGCTGCGCAGGAGTGTGTACCAGTGCTGGCGTGGCCAGTCTGGAGCAATCAGAATTGTCCTTAGTCTGTCCTGTCTTATCTTGAGTAATACTCTTGAGAGAAGGGGCAGAGAGGGAAAGGCATAAATTGAGAGATTCACCCACTGAAAGGATAGGGCATCCACTTTCCACACACTGCTGAGGGTTCCTGGTGCAGAATTTGCTGAACTGGTGATTGTAGGGGGAGGCAAAGAGATCCACCTCTGGGGTCCCCCATTTCTGAATCAGAAGGTAGAAAGTGATGGGCTCCAGTTGCAACTCGCATGGGGTCTAAGAGGTTTCTGCTTAAGTTGTCCGCCAGTGAGTTTTGTTTGCCTGGCAGGAACTGAGCTTGCAGATGGACTTGCATGTCCAAGGCCGTGTTCCACAGGGCCATGGCTAACCTGCAGAGTGGGTTCCCTCCTGCTTGCTGATGTACCACATAACTGTGGTGTTGTCTGTTTTTATTAGAAGTTGTCCAGGAAGGAGTAGGGACCTGAAAGCTGTCAGGGAGTTCTGCACAGCTAGCATCTCTTTTTGGTTGATGTGCAGATGAATTTGACTTGGGCTCCAGTGGTCCTGGATGCATTTGCCATCTATGTGTGATCCCCAGGCATAGTCTGATGCGTCTCTGGTTAGGGTCTGGGCAGCGTGGGGTTGTGTAAAGGGCAGCCCCTTGTTGTGGTTGCATGCTTCTGCCCACCAAAGGAACTCTGCCCTTAGGCAGGGAATGACAGGACTGACTGTTTCCATGTCCTGGGAATGTTGGCAGCAAAGACTTTTTAAGTACCATTGAAGTTTTCTCATATGCAGTCTTGCAAATGGAATTAGCAGTATGCATGAGGCCACGAACCCTAGGGCCTGCAGTATTTTTCTTGCGGATAGCTGGTTTCTGGTGGCCATTTGTTTGAAGTAAGCTGTCAGATAGACTTGTTTTTCTTTAGTGAGGAATGCCATCTGGAATGTTGTATCCCAGTTTGCTCCCAGGAATACAATCTTTCGACTGGGTACCAGTTTTGATTTCTTTCTGTTGATGGTGAACCTCACGGAAGTGAGAAGGCTTTTCACAAATGTCAGTTGCTGCAGCAGCAACTTCTGACTGTCCGCCTGAATCAGGCAGTCATCCAAGTACAGGTAAATTTGGATATTTCTTTGCCTGCAGTATGCAATGGCTGGAGCCAGACATTTTGTGAAAACTCCGGGCACAGTGGATAAGCCCAAGGGAAGTGCAGAGAACTGATAATGAATAGACCCAGCCATAAAACGTAGATACTTCCTGCATGACACCCTTACGGGGATGTGCAGATAGGCTTCTTTTAAGTCTAGGGTGACTAACCAAGCATCCTTGGCTAGCATAGGTAGAAGCTGTTGCAGGGTAAGCATTCTGAATTTTGGTGCCATCAGGAAGGTGTTAAGAATAGAAAGATCCAGGATTGGGTGCCAACAGCCCTCTTTTCTGGGTACCAGGAAGAGTCTGGAATAGAATCCCTTGACCTATCTGTTCTACTGGAACTGGCTGAATAGCGTTGATGGAGAGCAGGAAAAGAACTTGTCTTTGGGCCTCTGCCCACGGGTTTGGAGGAAGGTCTGGGAACCCTCTTGGGTTTGGCAGTGAGTGGAAGTAAAATCTGTACCCCTGGGATACAATGTTGAGGACTCATCGGTCTTGAGTGATGGACATCCAGTTTTTTGCATGAAGGGCAAGTTTTCCTCCTAGGGGTACAAGCAATTGGGCAGGGATGGGGAGTGGAGTAGAGAAGTCATTGTGAGTTTTTTCCGTAAGGAGGTGACTTACCACTTCCTGCTTTGGGGGTGGGGGCACACCATTGCTTAGATCTGTAGTCTGGGTGGTCTGTTTCCCCTGGGTCTGGCTTGAGAAGGCCTGAAGGGGGATGGAAAGGACCAGTGTTAGGAAGGGCAATGCCTACTGAATCTAGGGAGTTGCACTTGTAAGAATTCTTTAACAGTCTGCATAGACTTAGCTTTTTCTTCCATCTTTTTAAGAACCTCTTCTGCTTTGGTGCCAAACAAACTGTCCTTGTTCAAGGGACCATCTAGTAACTTTGATTTGACATGGTCTGGCAAGGTCTGCTCCTTGAGCCAAGCACGTCTTCTCAGTACAGAACCAGTGACTGCTGCCTGGGAAGATGCTTCTAGGGCATCAAAGCCACACTGAAAAGTATGCTTGCTGACTTGGCTTGCAGAGAGTATAAGCTCCTGCAATTCTTTATTTTCTGCACAGTCTGTAAAGATTGCCACTTTTTGTTTAACAAGTTCAATAATATGTTGCTGGTATTTCGGCATGTGAAAATGACAATTCAATGCCCTAATCGCAAGAGTTGCAGAGGTATATACCTTCTTACCCCATCTGACCAAAGCTCTGGAATCCCTGTCTAAAGGGGTGGGATTCTTGGCTGTAGTTGCCTTGATACCTTTAGGCCCCTGGGAAATGATCTCTGGGTCTGCAGTAGGATTCTTGAAAATAAATCTGAGTGTGTCAGGTACTCTGTAGTACCCGTCTGGTTTCCTAGGGGCAGGAGGTAAAGTATCAGGAGTAAGACTGGATTCCATAAAAACATCAACAATTTCCAGGACAGGGGGTATTGCTAAAGGCCTGTGCTGTGGTAAATCTAGGAATTCTCTGATTCTCTTTTTGTACCGAGGATAATCTTGGCATTCTTAGGGGAAATAATCTCCTATGCATTTGAATCCTCATAAGCAGATAAGGGCATGTCTTCATAGTCATTGGACTCCTGGTCTGATGAAGCTGCAGGTGACTGGTCTCCTTTCTTCTTAGCAGGGGAAGGCTAACTTCCCCTAACCAGCATGATAAGGTCTTCTGCCATTCTAAGCATTTGCTGTTGTGACATGGGAGCAGGTGCATGCACTTTGGTCGGTTTTCTAGGCATAGTGCCTACTCTTGGCCTAAGAAACTTGGTAGTTTTAGATAAAAAACAAGTCGTCGGTTTGAGTCGATCATCAGTTGAGTGAAGAACTGCCTCAGAAGCCGGTACCTGCACAATGGCTCCAGACCCATCCAAGGTAGAAACATCCGTAGGCTCCATAGTCGAAGAAGAGTCTCGCGGCATACCAGACTCCGAATGGGTCTTGGTAGAGGCCTGCGAATCCACTGAAGCGGGCATCAGAGGCTGCAAAGGCACCTCACTGAGTATCAGCAGACTGGCGACTAGCTTAACGGAAGCATCGTCGGCAGCTTTGGACCTATGCAGTCTGTCTCCGTCTTTATCCTCACTTTTTTTAAATATCGGTGGTTGGATAGCTTACTGAAGCCATTTCAGAATACGGAGATCGAGAGCGAAAGAATTTAGTGAGAAAGAGTGCCTGAATATGAATGGTTCGAGCGTTAAACAAGGCACAAAATCGACAGCGAGGTACGTCATGGTCTGGGCCTAAACAGATGACGCAGTAAGAATGAAAATCTCTGGTCAGGTATTTGCTTTCCACAGGCAAGACAATTATTAACTTTTTCTGACATTGGTTAGAGCAAGAAAAAAGGATCCCCAATGGGGTACTTAGCTTTAGAAGACTTCAGAATTACTCAATCTGTAAACAAAAAATTCAGGTAGTGGGCAACTGGCACTTGCGAACTGCTTCTGCTTCGGGCTGCTTGGCAAGAAAGACTGATGTAATGTGGGCGTCGGCTGCCTGTTTTTATACCCCTGAAGACCTGACGTCAGGTCTTGGAGTGACAGCATCCGACGCAGAAATACTAAGTCTCTGGTATTCGGGCCGACTGAGGGCTACCTGCAGGCAGATAATCCAAGTGTGATGACTATTAAACAGCAAAGAACCAAACCAGGAAGTAAATGCACACACAGCCAAAAGATGGAACAGTCCGCTGTAAGTTCACCAAAGCAGATTCAATAAATCCAGGTAGGCACCAAACGAATTCAAATAATTCCTTTATTTAGAACCACAGAATGATAACACACTTTCCAGTACCATAAATCTCAGTTTTATGTTTGGACAGGTCAGGGAGTGCTTGTAAAAAGCGTTGGTTTCCTTCTTTTTGTTTATATCATAAAAATGTTCGTATATCCGCTTACGGAATTCCCTTTCCGTTTTTCCTACATAAAAACTGTTACATGTGGTGCAGAAGCCTAAATAGACCACTCCCTTGTTACCACATGTAAAATGGCCTGCTGGGTAGATTTTAAACCTTCTGGATGGAATGGTGATGCTTTTTTCTTCCAAGATGGCATGGCATTGGCTACATGCCCCGCATTTGAACGTACCCTTTCTTGCTGGGTTGATTTTCCTTTTAATGTTCTGCTTTTTTTCAAACATTTCCTTAAGATTGGTACCCCTTCTCCTTACAAATGAAGGTTGGTCGGGCAATAGCCCCCTAAACTCTTCAAAGAGGGTGAGTACAGGCCAATATTTTCTTATAGATTCCTCCATTTCCCTTGAATGCAAAGAATAGGTGTAGATAAAGCTGTTCTTAAATTCATTGGTAATAACGGGAACGGAACTGGCTGGTGTGCCCATTCCCTTGCCCAAAAGGGGTGGATAAACATTTCCTCTTTTAGAATTTACCTCCTCGACCAAGCTTTTAAAGAGGTCCAAAGGATAGCCCCTTTCTAGGAACAAACCTTCCAAAAACTTGACTTCTGCCATGTAGTCATCATGTCCACTACAAATCCTACTTGCCCTGATGAGTTGTCCTTTGACGATGCCTTTTTTCTGGAAAAAAGGATGTGCACTCTCAAAGTGCAGGACAGAGTTGGAAACAGTGGGTTTTCGATACAGTTTGGATTGAAAACTGTTGTCCAAGTAATTTTTGTATATGGTGACGTCCAAATAATGCAGTTGGTCTGGATCGATGGAATGGGTGAACTGCAAAAAATTGGTACTTGCGTTGATGTGAACAAAAAAACTCAAAAGCTCGTCCTCGGACCCTTGCCACAGAATGCAAATATCGTCGAGGTAACGTCTACAGAGGAGCAGATGTTGTTCCCAAGGGGGGACCAACACAAACTTGTGCTCCCTACGTGAAGCACCACGTTGGCATAAAAGGTGGCACAAGATGCCCCCATTGCTACTCCTTTACTTTGCTTGAAGAGTTCTCCATTGAAAAAGATGAAATTGTTACGTAGTACGATTTCCATGAATTCAGTGACCAAATTGCTTAGTCTGTTGTTCATGTCGGTTTCCTTAGTGAGAAACTCGCCAAACCAATCCAGACCCTCATCATGAGGAATACTTGAAAAGAGATCCTTGATGTCAATAGTCACCAACAACAAGTCAGGAGAAAACTTGGTAGTAGGAAAATCACACAGAAAATGCCAGGAGTCCTTGCATACATGTGTGAGCAGGGGGGTGAATCTCTTGGTCAGACAATCAATAAATTTGCCAATGGGTTCTGTGATTCCTCCTGCCACTGCCACTATTGGCCAGAATGCTGGCGGGTTGGTTCCCTTATGGATTTTAGGGATGCCAAACAAAACCGGTATCCTTGGTTTTTCTACATGTAAATAGTTGTAGAGCTTTTCATTGATGGAATTTTGCAGCAATAGATCGTACAAATGGTAGTTGATCTGCGCTAGAGCAATATTGACTTCATTTCATGAGACTGCTGAGTATTGCCCATCACTTTGAAGCATATTATGAATATAAGCCTCATAATCAGCAGCAAACATCAGCACTACCCCTCCGCCTTTGTCCGGCTTCATTATCCTCACATTTTCATCCTTTAACTGTTTGATAAAGTTGAACCCTTCATTGGAAAAGTTGCCAGTTAATAAAGTCTTTCTATCCACAGAAATTTTCCTAAAATCCTTTTCCACCAAATTCTCAAAAAAAGATATAAGTGGGTGTAGTGGGGGGTTGAATACACTCCTGCGGCTTGGACCTGTCTCCATAAATTGCTGCCCCTTAAAATAGTGTGTTAAATTCAAACCCCTGGTAAAGAGTTTTAGCTCAACAAGGGACTGTGAAAGATTCATAGGTCTAGAAGGCACATATTGCAAGCCACGAGTGAATACATCAAACACCCAGTCATCCAATTCTAAATCCATGTAATTATAAATGCCAAAATTATCCGTTCTTAAAATAGTACACATGTCATTAAGGCCCCCTGTACCATTGCCTTTGATGCTGTTAAGGTGATCCACAGCAAATTCTGTGTTTGAAGTATTTAGTATTACTTCAAAAAAACTTTCCTCATTCATTGTCTGCGGGTCCATGCCCTGGGTGCCTGTTTGTGTCCCCAAACCCCGGGCCTCCCAGGGTTCTGCTGAAAATCCTGGTTGCCACCCTTCCTGCCCTTTTCAGCAAGCCTTTCACTTCTTCGAGGTGGCTCTTCCACCTCTTCGTGAACATTTTCCTCTTGGACATGCACTACAGAAGATACCCTATTAGAGACTCCTTTGGTATAACGGTTAGGGGTGGGGTAAGCCACCCCTTCCCTGTATTCTTCCAAGTCTCTTTCCAGCTTTCTCAATTTTCTATTCAAAACCTTGTCGCAAAACATGTCAACTTTGTTAAACATTAGATCATAGTCACTTTTAAAAAGCAGAAAATCTGCGTCAGTTGTTATTTTATTATTTAATGTTTCCAAATCCTCTAATAATGAACAGACTTTACATTCATATTCAGAAATCATTAAATTCAACATTTCCACACCTGCTCTATCAAAAATATCACATAACTTTTGATAATAAGAAGTACCTGCTTGCACATTGTTAGGAAATTTGTAAAACCTTAATCCTTTAGGAATACGTTTGACCCTAGAACTCTCAAGCTGGTTAGATTTAAGCAGGTATAGTTTGTCTTTAAATTCATCAAAGTCTTGTTCAAATTTGGAAAAATTATGATTTACAGTACCTTTTGAAAAACCAAACTGTTGTCCAGCCCATCTAGAAAAATTGAAGTCACTGGGTCTGTTCCCAGTCCTGTTGTTCCTTATATTCTCATTCTCCTCGGTTGATTCAAGTTGTTCATGATTAACTTCATTGTTTCCTCGTCTCACACGTGTTCCTGTTGCATGAAAGGTAGGTAAACCTTTGAAAAGTCCTGTTGTTGTACGCCCAGAGGGTGCCTTGCCTCTAGCACCAGCTGCATGCTGTTGATTACACGCAAATGCTGGCGAAACTGTACCATTAGATTTTAACAAGGAAGTAAGCTCTTGTAAAGCGTGTAAAACTTCATTAAATTCTGTGCGTGTTACAGGAGCTTCGTTGTCAGCTCCTTGCAACACTTCCGGTGTTTCAGCAGCATTAAAAGTATCCAATCCAGTAGCCATGGTGAAAAAAGCAGCAAAGAAGTCAATTAAACAGCAAAGAACCAAACCACGAAGTAAATGCACACACAGCCAAAAGATGGAACAGTCCATTGTAAGTTCACCAAAGCAGATTCAATAAATCCAGGTAGGCACCAAATGAATTCAAATAATTCCTTTATTTAGAACCACAGAATGATAACACACGTTCCAGTACCATAAATCTCAGTTTTATGTTTGGACAGGTCAGGGAGTGCTTGTAAAAAGCGTTGGTTTCCTTCTTTTTGTTTATATCGTAAAAATGTTCGTATATCCGCTTACGGAATTCCCTTTCCGTTTTTCCTACATAAAAACTGTTACATGTGGTGCAGAAGCCTAAATAGACCACTCCCTTGTTACCACATGTAAAATGGCCTGCTGGGTAGATTTTAAACCTTCTGGATGGAATGGTGATGCTTTTTTCTTCCAAGATGGCATGGCATTGGCTACATACCCCGCATTTGAACGTACCCTTTCTTGCTGGGTTGATTTTCCTTTTAATGTTCTGCTTTTTTTCAAACATTTCCTTAAGATTGGTACCCCTTCTCCTTACAAATGAAGGTTGGTCGGGCAATAGCCCCCTAAACTCTTCAAAGAGGGCGAGTACAGGCCAATAGTACAGGCCAAACTGAGATTTATGGTACTGGAACTTGTGTTATCATTCTGTGGTTCTGAATAAAGGAATTATTTGAATTCGTTTGGTGCCTACCTGGATTTATTGAATCTGCTTTGGTGAACTTACAATGGACTGTTCCATCTTTTGGCTGTGTGTGCATTTACTTCCAAGTGTGATGACTTCAACAGTGAAACACGAAGAACATCAGGGTGTCCCAAGGCTCTTCGGTGAGAGAAGATAAAAAGCCTATCTGATTTTCAAATGGATTTGGTCTTAGCCAAGTAGAATCTGAGTTGTCTATGCACATCCAAGGAGTGGAGGATCCCTTTGCTACAGGATTGTGGTGAAGGGAAGAAAGTAGGCAGATTGAAGGCCTGGCTGAGGAGAGTTTATTAACTACCTTGGGCATGAAGAATGGGTTTGGTACACAGGCAAACCCTGTCCCTATGGAAAATGGTGGAAGGGGGTGAAGCAATGAGGGCTTGCAGTTCAGAGATCCTTCTAGCTGAAGTAATAGTTACCAAAGGAACAGTTTTCCATGCACAGTGTGTTGTAGAGTGCAGTCCTTAAGCTGGTTCGAAGGGAGGTAAGGTAGGTTTTTCCAACACAAAGTTAAGGTCCCAAAGAGGAGGGATAGGTTTCCTTGGGAGTCTAATGTGTAGGACTCTTTTTAGAAAAAGCTTGACTTCCAACATGGAAGCCAAGGGAGGAGTCAAAGGTAAACATACTGAGATGGCAGAAAGATGTGCCTTGATGGAAGACTATGACAAGCCAATGTTCATCAAATCACACGGGTAAAACAGAACCACTGGAGGTTCTACAGACAGTGGTTGTTAAGCCATGTTTGAGACACCAAGTTGAAAATCTTTTCCATTTGGATAGGTAGGATTTTCTGTCCTTCTGCAGAACCTGAAGCACGTCCTCAGGGCATTAATTCCCTTTAGACACTTTTATACTATCACCCAGAGTGTTAAGTTCAGGGTGTTTATTTGAGGGTATATCACAGTTCCCTTTTCCTCTGTGAGGAGGTCTATCCTGAGGGGGTAACTTGTGGTGACTGCCCTTGGCTAGATGATGCAGGAGGAGGAACCCGTGCTGTCTTGGCCAAAAGGGAGTCACCAACAAGATATTCGTTTTTTCTCCCTAAATTTTCAGTAGATCTTTCTGTAGGAAAAGGGGGGGGGGTATGCATATGTGAACATCCGGTTCCATGGAAAGGAAAGAGCATCCACCTTCTCCACCTCAGGAATGTATATCTTGGTGCAGTAAGTTGGGAGTTGCTTGTTCATGGGGGAGGCAAACAAGTCTACCTGAGGTGTACACCCCATCGATGGACCAGGTTCAGGAACACATCCGTATTTAACATCCATTCGTGAGACTAAGTCATGGACTTACTTAGAGAATCTGTCATCAGATTCTTGGGTGAAGGGATGTAGATGGCTAGGAGAGACACCTGATTCTGTTGAGCAATCTCCCACACATACAAAGCCAGGCTGCATAGGATGTAGGACTTTGTCCCCCCTTTCCTGTTGATATACCACATCATCGTGGTGTTTCGTGTACCATCTCAGCACTCCTGGAAGGAGGTGAGCCTTGAAGATTTGTAGGGCAAAAATTAAAGCTCTCATTTCCTTGATGTTGATATGTTCTCTCTGCTGGTAGGGGGCCCATACATCTCTCACTCTCCAGTCTTCAAGGGTTGCCCCTCAACCCAAGTCTGATGCATCCATGTACAGACCCTTGTTGGGCGAATGGAGGCTACAAAGCAAGGCCTGGATTTTTTTTAAATCTGAGCAATCCACCACTCTTATCGCCTTGGATAGGAAAGTTAAGAACGGGGTCATAAACTCCAGAGGGTAGGGTGTAGGTGTTGTTTCCAGACAGTCCTTAGGTACCACTGAATGTGTAGTCTTGCCAAGGGGTACCATGGGAATGGTGGAAGCCATGAACCCCAAAAGCCAAAAGTCTTAGGAACTTCCCTGGCACACAGAGCTTGGAGAGGAAGTAGTTCCTGGAAATATGAAGTGAGGTTCAGAATTTTGTCTGGAGGTATGCAGGTCATCATTTGCACTGAGTGAATCCTGCAGTCTACAAATACATGGTCCTGGAAGGGGGTTGAGAGGATTTTTGAAGATCTATGGTGAACCCTAGCCTTTTCAACAGGGACATGGCATAATCCAGGTGGTCTTGTGCCAACTGTTGGGACTATGCCTGGATAAGGATATTGTCCAGGTAAGGGAAGAGTTGGAACCCCTGCATTCTGGCGAACGCAATAACTAGGGCTAGACACTCTGTGAACACTCTTGGGGCTGTGGAGAGACCAAATGGCAAAGCACGGAACCAAAAATGCAAAGAACCCACTGAAAAATGAAGGAATTTCCCGAAAAGTGGGTGGATGTGCAGGTAGGGATCCTTTATGTCTAAGGACACCATGTAGCCTTGAGGGAGGATCAGGGGGGTAGAGTAGGAAGAGTCAGCATATGAAAGGTGGAAACCTTGAGAAAGGTGTTGAAATAGGATAGATCCAAAGTAGGTCTCCATGGACCTTCCTTCCTGGGGACCAGGAACATTCTGGAATAAAATCCATTCCCCTCTCAGATCTAGAGGTACCTCCTGGATAGCACCTTGAGAAAGAAGGGAGTGCAGAACTTGGGAAAAGGAAGCCATATGATCTCGAGGGGGATGAGGAAGTCCCATGAAATAACCTTCTTTTATGATGGAGAGGACACAAGAGTCTTGGGAAATCTGTTTCCAAGCAGGCAGGGACAGAGAGAGACAGAGAGAGAGACAGAGAGAAGGGGGTAGCTAGGCTCAGGGTCTGGTTGTCACAGACTACCAGGTTTGGCCTGAAAGGGCTGCTTTTGGGTTGGTGTGGAGGTAGAGGATCTGGAATGGGTCTTCTTTCTGGAGTCTTTTTCTCCTTTGGAAGACAGGTGTTTGAAGGCCTTTTCATAAAGGTAGTCTTGGCAGGGTAGTTCCTCTGGAAGTGAGGAACAGGGGACACAAATAGGTGTCTGAGGTCCTGAAGCTCTTTGCCAGTCTCCTGAAGGGCCTTAAAAAGCACTGCAACTGCAGAGCCAAAAAAAGGCCTGTTATATAGGGGTGCGTCCATACATTTTGCTTTGCTATCATCTGGCAAAGGCTGCAGCCGGAGCCAGGAATATCTCCTAAGTACTGACACTGAGGCAGCTGCTCTTGCTGAGGCCTCCACCGTGTCATAAGTACACTTTATATAGTGTCTGGTAACTTGACTGCAGGAATTCAAAAGGCTAGCAATTTTGGCCTTATTGGGGGAATCAGGTAATTCACCAAATTGTTTAAAGGCATCAGCCATATGAGTCTGATAGTTTATGGCTCTCACAGCTAAGGTGGCAGAGGTACAAACATTTTTACCCAACCTCTCCATAATCCTGCTTTCCTTATCTGAAGGAAGCCTGGAAGTAGAGGGGAGTAGCTTTGACGTTTCATCTGCACCAACAGATATAGCAGAAGGAGCCTTGTAAAGGAATTTTGCATCATCAGGTACTTTGTAGAATCTGTCAGGGCATTTAGGGGCTGGGGGGGGTTGAGAGTCTGGTTAATTAGATGCAGCCAGAAAGGCATCCAAAATGGCTGGAAGGACAGTGAGAACTGCAGATGGATTAGGGGACTTCATTTGTACGAGGTCACAGTACCTCTTTTGAGTCTCAGAAACCTGACTGCAGTCCCATTTAAAAAAGTCCTTCATTTGAACAATGGTCTCCCCAAAGGTGATACCTCCCCGCCCGGGGAATCAGCTCCATTGAACTCCTCCTCTGGGGAAGTATACCCCAGTGAGAAACAAGCTGGGAGGTGCACACAAGGGGCTCATCCCCTAAAAATTCTTCATCCTCAGAAGAAATATCTGCCAAATGCCTACTCCTAGGAGTGGAGGGAGGGGGTCTGGGCAAGAGCAGATGTCTGACGTAAGGCCATTAAAACATTAAAGATGCACTGGGTAAAGGCCCGCCAGTCAGGGACTTGATCAGATGGCATAGTATGCTGACTATGCACAATATGGTTGGTCTTTTATTTTATTTTTTATTTTTAGGGGCCTCTAACATAGGGGTTATCAAAGATACGGTGGGCAGTCAGGAGGACCAGATGCCGGGCTACTTTCCACGACATCCAACAGGACTTTTCTCAGACTACAATTTGGGATAATCCACTCAGGCCTTCGGAGACAAGCCGTGGTCCCCCTTGCTCCCCGGTCAGACGCCTGCATCTCCCTCTGGGATGTGCCAGCAGTGTCCTTAATGGCTTCACCCTGGGTACATGTCAGCAGAGGGTTTTTGCTGGTTCCAACTCTGCCACCAGGCCTTCATTAGCCTCGAGAGGGACGATGGGAACAGAGGCAGAGGACGCAGTTTTAAGTTCATGGTGAGGTTTCTTGGCCTTTTTGGTCAGAGGCTCCTCTGAAGGTCCCAACATCGGATTCATGTCTCTAGCCAGGCATTTTAAACACTCATTCTCTTAATATAATTTAAGAGCAGTAAGACAGTTCCTATGGGTCTTTGGTACAAGTAGAGGGGAGTAGCTTTGACGTTTCATCTGCACCAAAGATCTTACAGATGTCGCAGGATGTGTGGTCTGGGCGTAGACAGAATAAACAGAGCTTGTGTGAGTCTTTATGTGGAATCTGCCTTCCACACAGACACTTGCCCTTTCTACCTGACATTAACCCACAACAACACAGTAGCAAGAAATTAAAAAAAACCCTATGGGGTACTATCTGAGAATGGACAAAGCATGAGGTCACTTTCCAAAGTGAGCAATGACCAGAGCTGCAATCAAACAGGTGACAGAAAATTTCTGAGGTAGGTGCGTGCTGACATCTGCTTTACACCAGTCTGTTTATGGCTGACATACACTGGGTGATGTGATGTGGCGTGGCGTGGCGTGCCATCGCGCGTACCTTTGCAGTAGCAATTTATCTTTGGTAAAACAGCTGGACGTACGAGTCATCCAGAGGAATACTCCCTCGTAATGGATACAGCAGCATATGAAGAGAAGGGCATCTTAAATCACAATGCTTAAAATCATTGCCTAACAGCTACAGATCAAAGGTGTTGCACCATTAGAGCTTTAAGCCTCTCTCAAGCACTTACCATGGGGGGGGGGGGGACGACAGGACATCTTTCTTGAACATTAGAGCCACTACTCTAATGTCTTGGGTGTTTTATGACAGCAACTTGTCTCAAATTACTAGCTCTACTCAGGTGATTTAGTCTGGAGTCAACTCCTCTCTCTTTTTCCTAATTCTATTCTAGGTTTGCTGGTGTTAACTGTATATATGCAGCCACTAGGACATATTCATACCAGAGGTTTAAAATGGCATTACTATGCTCACAAGATGCTGATTTACCTCTGCTTCCCTCAAGATTCTATGCCGACCTTAAAAACATTCTTTGGGTTTCGGATACATCCACAACAGAATGATCACTATAAAGCTGAAACTCCACACCAATAAGGTGGTTGCTACGGCCACTCATAATATGTCTGTTCTAGATTTGTCATCTGATGGCAGCTACATCTGTAACATACTGGAATGTGTCAATGTATAATTAAGCCATGATACTTGACTGTCTCACCCTTCAAAAACAGGGGGGGCTGCCATTCCCAAATCCTCATTTTATTATCTCAAGAATATCTCCCTAATTAAGCATCTTACCCCATCAGATAATTTATCTACTTTTGTGCAAGCTTTAGTCTCTTTGTAGATGAACTACTGTGAAATGTCCACTTCCTGGGGCTGCTGGACATTGAGCTAGATCAATTATAAATGATGTAGAATTCTGAAGCCTGACAGTGCTGAGGAGCATGCTGTGGTTGACTCAGTCACATACTGCTCACAAAGGTGCTCCTTCATTAATGGGTCCCCTCTTATCTTAGAAAAATTCTCAAATGGTTCTGGACTACCCAAAAGTCTGTGCTCTTCTACCACTGGGCTGCTCAAGGCTGTGAAGCTTCATCTTGATTCTTCAAGGGAATAGAATTCTTTTGCACAAAAGGGGCATTGTCTTTAGAACTTTCTGCCTGGTTATGGAGGTTAATCCAAATGCCCAGTATTTTAAGTGCTCTTTCAATATTTACACTAAGGAACAAGAAACTATAGATGTATGTGTCCACACACAGATGTATATAGATATATATATATAAAGAACATAGCTTGCTCAACACCAGGATAAATTATATCCCTAAATGTAAATAATATACCATAAGCCTGTTTTTCCCTCCCTTAATATTGCAATTTCTAATATTGCAATTTCTGTTTGTATTATACTAACACTTTTAATTTCTCTCTTTGTCCCCTCAAACCTCATTGTTACCTGCCTGACCCAGAGTACCAAACATCTACACTAGGTTATTCTCTAACCCCCTCCCCCCAACTAACTCCATTTTTGGCTGGGGCCAGTCATGGACCCTGAACGGTGTCCTGGGGACTTATCTGCTTCCGTATTTTTTTTTGTTTTAATGACCTACCCACCTCCCTTTCAACACCCACCCTGCTTGTTCTTTACATCAGAGGGCAACTCCCCTCTTTGGGCCATGTCCCCCTTAGGGAGCATACTAATGAGTGTCTTTCCACCTGAGACGGGCATGCTCATCCTTTCCCTGATGGTCCATCAGCTGCCTGAGCCACTAATCAAACTCGGGTTGGCTGGGCAGTAATCAGGGCTTCATCTCTCTCTACTCCACCAGAGCGGCTTCACCATCTCTCTCTCACTCTCATGAGCATTATGGGGCAATAGTGAACTCCAACCCCCTGTTACAAAGATCTCCTCCATACCTTCTTTTAACAGTAGTGTCTGAACCTGTCCCAAGTGCTCCAGCCACGATGGACTGGTCTGCCAGAAGAGCTCATTCTGGGGGGGTGAACCTGTGAGCTCCATGACATGGTTGAGTACCTTCACGTATACACTCCACCGTTTTTTCCGATGGTTTTGCAAGATGAGATAAACTAATACAAAATCAACTCCTAAAAATGAAGTGCTAGACTTAAGTCAAGACTTCTGTGGCATAACCTATCAAGTTATCCTCCTGGGTGACTTAACCAGCACAGCAGAAAGGAAAACCATGAAGTTTTAACAACTTTATTAGAGGTGAGCAAGTCTTTTGGGGTTGGCAAGGCACTAAAGAGAAAATAAAAACAGAAGACGACAAAAGGAGATATCATAGTTCTTCTGTAATGGTGACAGTCCACTTATTCCCAAGGAGCAACACTGTTCCATTCCTGAAAGGCTTGGATAAAGGGTATTTCCCTTAAACTGGGCATCCAGATTACTTCTGCACTCCTCCACTTCAAGTATGGGCATTCTCAATTACAGCATTCTGCATACAGAAATACCAAATCTTTGGGCCTTAGCCACAGCAAGAAGTCCACCTTAGAGACAAATGTCAGAAATCCAACATAATCTTCTCTGAGCCAAGAATTAAGAAGATTTTAAAGCATTTTCAGTACGTCAGCTGCAAAGATGGACTGGAACATAAGCAGGTAAGAAAACGCTGAAGGTCTTAACCATTAAGATGGTGCAGTACACTGTTAATATCTCTCTGCAAAGCTTTTAACTTCTTGTCAAGTGGCAGTCTTATAAAGTGCTGTGGTCTCTAGAACCTACACTGAGCTGATGAGACCACATAGAAGTCAGACTGAGGCTGTTTAGTTAAAAATTCTACCCACTAACCCATGGGGCTTATGTGACAGTGCAGAAGGTGGATGCATCCAAGCTTTCTAAAAAGAACCATCTGATTGGCAACGTGGATAGAAAATCAGGACTCTTCAGGCTTCTCCTGTAGCCACATGGCAGGTTCTTCAGGGTTGATGGGATAAGGGTGCGAACACAATCCATGCTGGACCTCAACCCTTAAAATTCTCCAAAAGGGTATTACAGAGTTGAAAGCTTAAGATGGGAGGAAAACTGTTTTTTTCCAAGAGGAGACAATGGTCTCCTGACTGACAGACTCCTTATACAAGAGAGTGGGACTTGTACCCCATCTCATCTCTGGACTTGGACTTGACTGAGACTAAGCATGTAACAGATCTGTGTCAGGTGATACAGATCCAGCACATCAGCATGCTCCTACAAAGATGATGCTCAGTGGCCAGGGGTCTGTTCAGAGGAAGATGCTGTTGGTCAGACCATATTCCTCCAGGGTATTGCAGCTTATATTAAATGTGTCAAAAGAAGAAAAGAACTGGAGTTTCTGAGGGACAGGAATGCTTATTTATAAGTAGCATCCTAGTATGAAATGGAATGGGTATGCATCACACCTCTCTCAACTGTCCAGACTTTCCCAGAATGTCCATATTTTTGTTTAACATTTTTTAGTAGTTTCTTCATAAAATTTGATTTTCTGGCCAATCACAGAGGACTGAAGTCACTAAATGACATATATTTGAATTTCAGACTTCATATCTTAAGGAAAATGCACGCTAACAAAAATCCTGTTACTCTAGCAATTTTCTAAGTTTACAAGAGCAATATTTAAAATCTGTCCCCATTTTTGTGCTATTCTTCCCTCCCATTATTTTAGGCTTTGTCCATATTTCTTACTCTAACAGGTTGAGAGGTATGATGTACATGCATCATAAACACAGGCTCTCCTGGAAATTTTCTAAATTCTGAATGGTAGAAAGAATTGTTCTTCTTTTGGTTTTTCCCGGTTAGGGGTCGCCACAGCGGAACTCCGGTCCGCTAATGATTGGCAGTAGATTTTTTTCTTTTATGGTGTAGAGGTGCCAGCCCAATGCCCAACTTTAGGCATGCCTATTCACGCATGTTTTTCGAAAGCCACTCGACCGCAGGGAAGACATGCAGACTCCACACAGAAGGCGCTCCAGCCGAGAATCGAACGGGAGAACCTCTTGCTGTGAGGCGACATTGCTACTGCTGCTCCACCGTGGCTTGAATGGTAGAAAGAATTAATCTAACTAAATGAACATTAAATTGGGTCATCTCTGAGTTAAAAATACTGATTCTGCACCTTTTTTTTACTACTAAGATAAAATACAAATGCATATAGGAAATACAGATTAATAGCAAATTAAGATCTTCTTGCTTTTTTAGTCCCCTCTACAAACACCATCTTAAATACACAACATAATACTGTGATTAATCATGCAATGGTTAACAACTGACAGAAATAAGAATGCCTGCAAACATCTAGCAAGCAATAATATGATGACAGGAAGCAAAACTGCCCCTACACTTTAACAAACTCATCTCACTGGTATATCCTACTACATTTTCAAAGTCTAAATCAACACAGTACATGCAAGTGGCATTACTAAGAGATATTATAACAAAATGAGCTGTACATGCAACAGCTGTTTTTGAGAACTTAATATACTTTTAAAAGTACCTTGCAAAATCCTTTAGTCTGCTTCTGAACAAGCAAGAGCAAAATTTTAAACTACTACAGGGCACAGCAATGCAACGGAAACATATGCATTACATAGTGTTAATACAGAAGGGGAGGCAGTGCAACCACAGAACACCTACTTACAGAATTTCCACACACGTAGACAAGGAACATTTAATTTTAAACTGACTTATTCGCTGAATGCAAGCTCTTTTAATGGCACACATTACATATTTTGCAGTCACTGTTCTTCTCTAAAGGTCAGTGTTTGCCAATTACTCAAGTTACATAAATCAAATGGTATTTGATAATAAAGAATAACAGAAAAACAACTTTCACTACGCTTTAAGAGGGGTGTTGCTTTTTACTCAACAAACTTAGAAATGGAAAATGCGAACTAATGCAAGTCAGCAAATAAGCAGTCCGGCAAACAGCAAAACAAAATCAGTTTAAGCAGTCCAACAAGCAACGTCAAGTTTCACTGTTACAAGACTGCTCTTATGTACATTTCACTAAAAATGGCAATAAGGCAGAAAACTCTGGGAAGGAGAATGGTTGGAAAGAACTGATTAGCATGATTTTATAATATCAAAATATAGTTGTAGAAATACAATTAAAAGGCCATAATTAAGAACTTCATGGCATAGGATAACTTTCTAATTTGAAGAAAAAACTCAGGGGGTTATGAAATACAGCAATCTAAAATTTTTACAGTGTGATACACTAATAAAAAATCTGTTCTGGACAGAAAAAGGCACTACAATGTTACAGGCGATTTCACAAAACATATACTACTACTAACCACCACTAATGAAACAAGGCTCCAAGTAGTCCAGAAGGTTAAAGATTTTTACTTGGAAATGTTTGCATATGTATTTTTATATCCCATGCAAACTTCGGTGAATTTTTCTTCAGGTAGATAGCAAATGGCAGAGGTGTAATGGGAAACAGAGGTAATTTTGAATGTATTTGTGGGAGTTTAACAACTGGGTAGACTTTAGAAACTCACTACATAGTACTTTGCCAGAAATACTAGGAAAAGTAAAAGGCTGTGTAACTAAAGAAATTATTCTTTTAAGCTGGGACACAGAATCAGAAATGCCTATACATAAGTAAATTATTACTAAGTTTAAAGCTACTGGCTATCAAAAAAGCAATTATTTGAAAATGGAAATCAAAATCCAAGATAACTTTAACGGACATATGAAATATCATAAAGGAGATAAAGAACTAGAAAAGGGAAAGAGCAAAGAACATAAAAATAGATTTTTGTGGGAAAAATACATGCGGGATAATGTTCAGAAGGGGGAGTGACTTTTTATGAGATGGCAGGAACTGAGCAATTTATGTAATTTTGGAGTGAATGACAAATATTAAAAATAAAACGTATAAGCATAATGTATAAAAATAAAGAAGAAACCACCGTGGTTTGTTTTCTTTTCCATTAATGTATGTGTACCTGTGTTAATGTTGCAACTGTTACTTAATGATGTTAAAAAAAACAATCAATGAGACAACTGGATTTGGGACACAGTGTACTAACAGCAACCGATCGACAACTTCATCTGGGACACAGTCTACCACCAAATGAAGTTTGAGAAACCGCTAAGAAACTTTAGCAAGGGACTCAAATGAAGAAGAACCTACACCAAGTCATGGAAGGAAAAACAGGGGAGTGGAACAATGCATACACCAGAGAAAGGAAAAGGAAGGGAAATGTGTAAGAAATATTTGTGTACTCGGCACAATTGGACACGTTTGATGGTACATTACAGCAGTAACATTCAGAATCAAGAAATTCCAGAGCGATTTATGACTGCAAAGAGACAAAAGGTGAATGCACTACTTTAAACAAAGTGTGGAGGCAGCAACCTCCAGACATGCAATGAATAGCAAAATTCACTAAGTTTCTGCTATGTGCAAAAGGAAAGGACAAAATAGAAAGCCAAAGAGAGGAAGAGTCCAGTATAAAGCAAACTCCATGATAGTAGTAAAGTGAACTTTACGGGAGTGTTAACATGGGAAACATACAAACAGTATGCTTATCAGGAATAATCACGAACAAATTTGAATTTTACACACGCAAGGAAGTCTGCACTTATTACCAATGACACTTAAAAAACATAATTTCTATGACAGTAACTAATTTAAACCATCCAAGTTATTCAACAATGCATTCACAATAAAAAAGCAGGTAAAACACAGCAGTCTGAAAGCAAAATTACCTCCAGTGGTGTTTGCGGAGGAGACTCCATTCTCTGTTGGGACAGAAACATATCAAATATAAACACAGTTGTTCTAGAAGGAAAAGACAACTACTATACAGGCACAACTACAAGTAAATTCAATCTTGTCAGGACTAAAACAGATCCTTTTGACAACTGTACTCAATTGTTTAAGTAAACATGCCTACACTGCAAACATAAAATACCTTTCTAAAGCCTAATATGTCATCACAAAACCATCTTTGTAGCGCTGCTTTTAAGTGCTTCACTCTGATTAAATCACTTGGCTCTAGAAAACTAACACAGACTCGCATCACATGTATGAAATAAGAAAGGGAAGCACTAAGGCAGCAATTAACACATTTCTATTAGCTGTGTTTCAAGGACTTCATGATGGCACTGTGCCATCACTCCAGCTCTGTAAGTTTGGGTGGTCACATGCCATCCTCTAGGTTCCTTAACTACAGACCCCTTGAAAAACAAATCGTACTGTAAAGTGGAAAACATGCACAATGATAAGAGTTTATTACTCTTTACTTGCTGATAATTTAAAATGCAGAAAGTACAACTGCACAAATAAACTTACCATAACAGTAGATGTTTGAATGATCACTGCTACAGTAGTCTAAGCTATATGGGTAGATTACCATGGCTTAGAACTGGGAGGTGGAAAGGGAAGGGTCCTGGAGCCCCTCGAGAATGGTCATAGCAAAATCTATCCTAGACCTGGAAAACGAATCTAGTTTACAGTGCTTTGTAAATGTATGCACAGAGGACCAAGACGCTGTTTCTAGAATACTTCAAGTTCAATCATTTCCAAAAAGCCATCAAGGCCAAGCTCTTGTAAAGTGTAGCTTGACCCTACCAGGAGTAGTTTTGCTGTGGTGGGAATAACAAAAGTTAATAGCCGGAGAACCATATGGAAAATAGTCTGCTTTGATACAGGTTGTCCATTTTCTTCTTACCTTCATGACAAATGAAGTGATGGCAATTTCTGAAAGATTTTGTTACGTTATGATAGTACAAGAGTTGTCTGTGGACATCCCAGACATGACATATGTTTTTTCCCTCAATTTTACGTTCTGGAAAGAAAACACAGAGCTGAACAGTGTGGCTTGAAGTAAACTCAGATACCATTTTGGGGATCAAAGAAACAGTCTCCATAAAAAATTATACCATGTTGACACGCCACAAGAACTTGCAACTCAGATACTCTTTTTTGCAGATATGACAGCAATCAGCAAAACTGTTCTCCATGTTAAGAACCTCAAGTTAGTCTGATGACCTGGCTCAAACAGAGCAAGTATTAGCTTCTCCAACAAAAAAATAAGAAGGGGCCAGCAGCTTTCTCGAAGGATTCTTATGTAGCACACCTTTCAAAAACATTTTCACATGAGAATGCATTGAAAGAGGGGGATCCATGGACATTCTTGGTGAATGACTAACCAATGAACCATGATAGAGGAGTAAGGCAGGTCATAGTATAGTTGTTGTGTCTTTCGGCTTATCCCGGTTAGGTGTCGCCACAGCGGAACTCTGGTCCGCTAATGTTTGGTAGCGGATTTTTATGTGCTGAGTTACCAGCCCTAACGCACAACCTTCAACGAAGGCACGCCCATTCATGCGTGCCTCCACACAGAAGACGCTCTGAGAATCGAACGGGACAACGTCTTGCTGTGAGGCGACAACGCTACCGCAGCACCACTACCGCGGGTCCGAAGGTCATAGTATAGTAACTCTCACTTGTTTGTATCTTTCGGCTTATCCCGGTTAGGGGTCGCCACAGCGGAACTCCGATCCACTAATAATCGGTAGTGGATTTTTACATACCGGGTTACTAGCCTTGACGGACAACCTTCAACGAAGGCATGCCCCATTCACGTATGCCTCCACACAGAAGATGCTCTAGCTGAGAATCGAACGGGACAACATCTTGCTATGAGGTGACAATACTACCACAGCACCACCACCGCAGTTTTTTGTATAGTAACTCTCACAACTGCTGTAAAACCAGGAAAAGCCTAACCCTGAATGGATGGTGGTTATTATCCCTGGGACACTATATTTACAACCCATTTGTCCTGGGTAATGAGTTCCCAATTCTTCGTATGAAGAGCAATCTTCTCCCCCAAAGGGGCAGTCAGTTGATAGGTGCTTGGAAATTTTAAAAGGAAGTCATTGAGACAGTTTACCATGGGGGGGGGGTCTTATTATTCCCAGACTTGGAAGTGGAAACCCCCCCACCCCACTGCTCAGTTCTGTAAGTCCCATGGGACTGAAACCTGGGGTTTTTGCTGTGTCTAGGTTTGGCTTGAGAAGACCTTGAAGGGGCTGGAAAGGACCAAATCTTAGAGGGCCAGTGCTACTAAATTAGAAGTTATGTACCTACCATAACATTCCATGTTAGTTGTCTTCTCTCGCCTTCTTTCTTGCTGGATGGGTTCGGAGCCGATCCTCGGCTCCGACTCTGCACTTGCTTAGCTTGAGAACTCCTTTTACCAGCTCGAGGCAACCCTATATCCCATGATGCAAGGCGAGACTACCTCAGATCTCGTTTGGTAGCTAAATAACCCTGCCAATAATACTAATCCCAAAGGAAGAGCAAAACTAGCCTAGAAGAACTAGGCAAAAAGTTCTTAAGATAGAGACTCTAAGAACTAAGGAGAGTGAATCTGATAAAGAGAAACTCTTCAAGATCTGTCCAGGCCAGGGGGAAGGAGGGAGGGATGCAAGAAAGAAGGCGAGAGAAGACAACTAACATGGAACGTTATGGTAGGTACATAACTTCTAAATGTTAAGTTGTCAATCTCGCCTTCATTCTTGCTGGATGGGACCGTCCTAGCACCTGTATCCCGGGTGGCTCAATGGAACAGACTCTTGAGTACTGTGGAACCAAAACTGGCTCTGTCCCTGGAGGCCAAATCTAATTTGTAATGAGAGACAAAGGTATGAGGAGTGGCCCAAGTAGCTGCTGCACAAATGGTATCAATGGGTAGCCTATCCTGAAAAGCTGTAGAAGTGGATAGGCTCCTGGTTGAGTGTGCCTTGGTTTTGAGGGTAGTTGCTTGCCTCTGAGCGAATACACATAAGAAATGGCGGAAGATAACCATCTGGACAAGGTCACTTTTGATACTGGGAGACCTTTCCTGTTTTCTGCATAGGAGACAAATAATTGATCTGATTTCCTGAATTGTTTAGTTCTATGCAAATAATATCTGAGCTGACGATGGACATCCAAAAATGCAGCTTTTGTTCAGCTCTGTCAGAATAATTTGGGAAAAAAACTGGTAGATCGATGGACTGATTAATATTAGTTTGAGAAACAACTTTGGGTAGAAAGGATGGATTTGTTCTCAAGGATACCCTGTCCTTGTGAAAAACCAAGTAAGGGGAACGGATGCAGAGAGCTTGAATCTCGGATACCCTCCTTGCTGAAGTGACAGCCAGTAAGAATATTGTTTTCCAGGTCAATAACTTCAAGGAGCATGAAGCAGATGGTTCGAAGGGGGGTAGAATCAAGGATGCTAACATCAAATTCAGATCCCATTGTGGAGGAGGATGTTTTATTGGAGGCTTTAGGAGAAAAACTCCTCTCAGAAAAGCTTTGCATAGTCTATGTGACATAATGTTATGATCTTGCAAGCCAACATGATATCTGGAAATAGCCGCCAGTTGAACTTCTGACTGTTGATGAAGGAGATCCTGACTGAAAAACTTCAGCCAGAAAATCTAAAACAGAATGCACAGGTGCAGTAAAGGGATCAATGTGCCTGGAGTTTGCCCAAAGGGAAAAATGCCGCCACTTACTAGCATAAACCATTCTGGTGGACGACTGCAAAGAAGCTATTAAGATATCTCTGACAGGATCAGAGATCATAGGAAGCCTGGCTAGGGAAGGAAGTGGAGCAACCAAGCAGTGAGGTTGAGAGAATGAATGGCCCGGTGCTGTTGACCCGATTGGTGGATCAGAAGATCCGGAATTGGGTCCAGATGCCAAGGCCACACCAGGAGGTGACGATGTAGGGCCGGAAACCAAATTTGTCGAGGCCAGTAAGGGGCAATGAGAATCAACTTGGCTCTCAAAACGGTAGCTTTCTGAATGACCTGTGGAATTAAGGGGAAAGGAGGAAAAGCGTACAGAAGTCCCCGGGGCCAATCCTGGGTTAGAGAGTCTCTCAGGGGTTGGCCTGGTAGGGGAAAGAGGGTGAAGAATTCCGGGCATTTGTTGTTTTGGGGTGTAGCAAAAAGGTCGCAACAAGGGGTGCCCCACTTCAGAAATATCTCGTCCACTACCGATTGATTGAGAGACCACTCGTGAGGCATGAGAATGGCTCTGCTCAGTCTGTCCGCTAAGAGGTTGGACCTGCCGGGGATGTGCGTTGCTATCAGAAACCGATGAGAGGAGATTGCCCATTGCCAAAGTCTGAGAGCTTCTCGACACAAAGGATAGGACCTGGTCCCGCCCTGCTTGTTGATCTACCAGACCACAGACATGTTGTCCGTTTGAACTGCAATATTCCCCGTGGGAAGAAAGTCGTTGAGGGCTTGCAACATTAAAAGCACCACTCTCATCTCCAGGACATTTATGTGCAGATGGTATTCGATGGGTTGCCAAGTCCCGTGGACCATCCTGCCCTGATAATGCCCCCCCCACCTGATCAGAGAGGCATCCGTAGTGACTGTGGCAACCGGAGGAGGGGGAACAAATGGTCGGCCCTAATGAAGTAGAGGGGAAGATATCCACCAGGTTAGATGAGTCCTGCACGATTGTGTAACCAAGATTTCGTGCCTCATGGGAAGGTTCTGGAACGACCACTGAGTGAATAACATCCACTGCAGAAGACGCATGTGGAAGCGAGCTAATGGTAGGAGTACAATGGCCGCAGCCATAAGACCTAGAACCTTCAGAACCAATCTGGCTTTGACTTTGCTGCTCTGCAATAAAATCCGAACGTATTTTTGGATGTCCAGATCTGTTAGTCTGGCTAACATACTGACGGTGTTTAATTCTGCGCCTATAAAGGTGATAGATTGGCAAGGCAGCAGAGAAGATTTTTCGAAATTCACCAATATTCCCAATGTTTTGCAAAGCTGCAGAGTGTAGTCTCTGCTCTGAAGAAGCTGATGCTTGGTGGTGGCGGAGAGGAGCCAGTCGTCTAAATAAGGAAACACCTGGAATCCTTGACATCTCAGATGAGCTGTGACCACTGCCATGCATTTGGTAAACACTCTGGGGGCTGAAGTGAGGCCAAAGGGCAGGGCTCTGAATTGATAATGACTGGTCCCTAGCCGGCGGAGAAACCTCCTGGAGCGTCTGTGTATCTTTATGTGGTAGTACGCGTCCTGAAGGTCTATCGAGCACATCCAGTTGTCCTTGCCCAGAAAGGGCAGAATGGACTGAAGCGTGACCATCCAGAATCTTGCCTTCTTGACAAATCTGTTTAGATTGCTCAGGTCTAAAATAGGTCTCAATCTCCCGTCCTTTTGGGGACCAAAAGAATCTCAGTAGACGCGGATCCTACTTGGTCTGCTGGAACAGTCTGGATGGCTCTTTTTCTAGGAGCTTTGAAACCTCCTGTTTTGCCAAATCCCTTTGACCGGGTGAGATGTCTGGAAGGGATTGGTGAGGTCGGATACCTTCGAAGGAGATTTTGTAACCCTCGGATATGATCGACTGTACCCACATGTCTTGTGAGAGGGAACGCCAGGCTACTGGGTACAGCGATATCCTTCCCCCGACTGCCTCCAAGGGTGGACAGTCGGGCAACACCTCAGGGATGCTGAAAAGGCTTATCAGGAAGAGGCTCCCTGTTGCCCTGATTCTGGGGACCCCCCCTGCCTCTAGGGCGGCGTCTGTTATTGTTACCCCCTCTGCCTCTGGGGGTAAACTGACCACGTGTGTCCGGCGCTGCTCCTTGGGCTTTACGGAACCACATCTTTCCTCCTTTCTGACCCTTGGGATAGGGTCTAGAAGGGGTGGAAAAATGGACTCCTACGGCAGAAAGAGTTTTGCCGTCTTGCTCACACCTGGTCAAGGTTTCCTTCACCTGAGGTCCGAACAAAGCCGAACTGTCAAAGGGGGTATTGGTGAAGGACGCCTTAAAGGGGTCCGCGAAATTACAAAGCCACATCCAGGCCTGACGTCTAAGAGCCACTCCTGTGCCTGCGGCTCTGCTCGCTCCATCGGCTGCATAGGATATGAGCCGCATGGAGGAGTTGGTTAAAGAATTTAGGATTGCTAGCTGTGAGGCAATCTTGTCATGAGCCCCAGCAGCTGAAGGATCCTGAACCACTTCACCTAGTTCCTTGAGAATATCTCTTTGAAGTCTGGTGAAATGACAAAGGTAGTTTAGCGAACGCATAGCAAAGGTCGCTGAAGAAAACATCCGCTTACCATACCTATCCATGGACCTAGAATCTTTGTTAGGAGGATGGACAGGCACGGAAGGATCCGCAAGTTCCTTCTTGGTGGCCGCCGCCGCCACCACCATAGCATCCACAGAGACGCCCTTAGAAAGAAACTGCTTGTCTGAAGGGGCCGTAATAAATTTGGATGGCCTCCTGGGGACAGGTTCCACAGAATCTGGGGCTGCCCACGCCTTCCGAGCCACTACCTGCATTAGTGGGTCGAAAGGCGGAGACACCCAAGAGGTGGAGGGTCGGGATCCAAAAGCCTCCAGGTATACAGACTCATCCTTGGAGGGGTCAATGGAAGGCCAGTTCCCCCTCTGTTTGAGGAGTTCAAGGATGTCTGAAAAGGAGACATCCTCAGAGGGGGACCGTGGGGAACCCTCCGACTCATCTAAGTCGGTATCAGATGTTGTAGACTCAGGGGAGTCTGTGTGTTTCCTCTTACACGTCCTCTTCCGCGGGGGTTCCCCTGCGGGATCAGGAGAAACCTCAGAAGAGGAAGTTATTCCCAATGGGGAAACCTGGGGCGATGGATCCCTGGGCCTGAGAGCAAGAGGCTGGCAAGAGACATCAACAGGCACCGAAGAGGGAGGAGCTAAAGGGATGGACCGTTGACCTGGCTCAGGTGCCAGGACACTCCTCATCACCTCAAAGGCTCCCCTCCCCGGGAGACCGGAATACTCCCATTCCGAAGAAACAGGAATTCCCGGCTCCACTGAGAGAGAAGGCTCCGAGGCCGATGTCGGTGCTGAGCTTACCAAGGCCGAAGCCCCGAGAGGGAGAGCGGGGTCGGACAAGGGTCCGATGCCACTAGCCCCCTCGGAGCCGACAAGGGAAACTCGACGACCGGATCCCTCCAAGGAAGGTCTCATGGAGGAGATCGGAGCCGAAGGCAGCGGAGCCGAAGGATGTATCGGCTCCGGCGCCGACACGGTCGCTGTCCCGAGAAGCTCCGGCTCCGAACTCTGGAGGAGAGTCGGAGGAGGAAGTTCAAGGGGAAGAGCAATAGCCGAAGTCTGCTGAGATGGGCTATGGAGCATTTGGGCTAGTGCCTGTGACTTCAACAGTCTGCTTACCACCCTCTCTAAATCGTGGTCAGACAGCCTGGAAGATCTCGAAGATCAGCTCCGATGACTCCGTTCCGACAAAAGAGGAGACCTCGGAGCCGAGTGGATTGACTCCAAAGAAGGGGACCGAGATCTCTTCTTGGACGAAGCCATCGGAGCCAACGTCCTCTGGGTTCCAGATGGAGCTGAAGACTTTTCGGCTCCGATACCGGATACCACGTCGGCGCCAGCCGGAGCCGACAAGGCAACTGTAGACTGAGTGTCGGAGCCGGTAGGAACCGACTCTACCACATCAGAGGTAGAAAGTTCGGCTCCAGCCGGAGCTGATCTCGACTCCGAAGGAGTCGGAGCCACCGGGGAAGGCTTAACTACTGTAGCCTGAACCTTAGGTGGCTTTGAAGGTTTACTCGACCCAGTCTTAGTGGGTGAACCTTCTGGCTTTAATAAGCCACGGAGGATTAACTTGTTCCTCCTCTCCTGCAGGACTCTCTGGCTAAAAGAATGACATATAGCACAGGAGTCCTGCAGGTGTAAAGGCCCCAGGCAGTAAACACAAGAAGTGTGACCGTCTGTCAGAGACATCTTCTGACAGCACGAGTCACACTTCTTGAAGCTTGAGACCTTTCCTTCCCTAGACATAGTCTAAGCAAAAAAACACACACACACACACACTGAACAGTCACACTATTAATCCCAAAAACACACACAGATAGGGATTAAGAAAGGGAGGCCTAGGCCTAACTGAAAAATTATTAACTTTACAAAATCAACTTGAAAGTTTAATTAAAGGGGAAATAGGGTGGGCTGTAGAAAAATTACACACTATCTAATCCTAAGAAGAAAGGAAGAGTAAAACCCTGACTAAATTGTTTCAAAATTCAAACTTACCTGAGCTGGCAAAAAAGAGACCTCTTCGCAAAGCGGCAAACGAGATCTGAGGTAGTGTCGCCTTGCATCATGGGATATAGGGTTGCCTCGAGCTGGTAAAAGGAGTTCTCAAGCTAAGCAAGTGCCGAGTCGGAGCCGAGGATCGGCTCCGAACCCATCCAGCAAGAATGAAGGCGAGATTGACAACTTAACATTCTAGGAGGCTGAACTTGTAAAAAAATCTTTTAACAGTTTGCATATATTAGCTTTATCTTCCATCTTTTTAAGAACTTCCTCAGCCTTGTTGCCAAACAGGTGGTCCCGATTTAAAGGAGCATCCAACAATTTAGCCTTAACAGGATCAGGCAAAGATTGCTCCTTAAGCCAAGCATGCCTTATGAGCACAGGCCCAGTAACAGCAGCCCTGCAAGAGGCCTCTAATGAATCAAAACCACATTGCAAAGTATGTTTTCCAACTTGTTCGGCAGAATGCATTAAATTCTGTAATTCTTTATTTTCCACACAGTCAGGAATCAACATCATTTTCTGTTTAAGTAGTCCAATAACATGTTGCTGATATTTTAACATATGAAACTGGCAGTTTAAAGCCCTAATGGCCAAGGTTGCAAAAGTATAAACCTTCTTACTCCATCTATCCAGAGCCCTGGAGTCTCTATCAGAAGGGGTAGGATTTTTAGCAGTAGAAGTCTTAATGCCCTTGGGCCCCTGTGAAATGGTCTCTGGATCTGCAATAGGATTTTTGAAAAGAAACTTGTGGGACTCAGGGACCCTGTAGTATCTGTCAGGTTTTCTGGGAGCAGGAGGCAGGGAATCCGGGGCCAAACTAGATTCCGAGAAAGCATCAACGACAATGTCTAGTACAGGAGGAATAGCTAAACGCCTATGCTGAGGTAGGAGAAGGAAATCCCTAAGCCTCTTTTTTGAATCAGAAAAATCTTGGCTTTCTCAGTGGAAATGCTCCCTTACAGTATGTAAGGTTTCCCCAAAAGAAAAATCCTCAGGAGGGGAAGCAGATGGAATAGAGTCCTCTGCATCAGAATCCTCAAAGTGGGTAAGGGCAAATCCAGATCATCAGAAGAGTCAGAAAAAATAGAATCCTGATCAGAACATTCATAATCAACCTCAGTCCTAGGCCTCTTACAGGGGAGCGGTGGCTACCCCTGATTAGAGTTATTAGATCTTCAGCCATTCTTATCATTTGTTTTTTAGGCATAGAGGCCTGAGCATATGGCCTGGGCATCGGTTTTTTAGACATGGATCAAGATTTAGGCCTAAGTAATGAAGGAGGCATCGATTTAATATGCAAGTCCATAGGCCTGAATACACCCTCAGAAGCCAGTGCCTGCACAGCGGCTCCGGACCCATCCAAGGTAGAGACATCCGCGGGTTCCATAGTTGAAGCATCTCGCGGCACACCGGACTCTGAATGGGTCTCAGTAAAGGCCTGCGAATGAGAAGTAGTGGGCATCGAGCTGCGAAAGTGCCTCACTGAGTACTGGCGACTGGCTTAGGAGAAGCATCGTCTGCAGTTTTTTATCGCGGTGGCCTGTCTCTGTCTTTATCTTTGTGTTTTTTCGGAATTCCGATAGTTGGATGGCTAACCGACGATATTTCTGGATAATTAAACCGAGAACCGAAATATTTAGAGGCAAAAATATACAGACGACGGATAGTGCACCGATTAAATAAAGTACAAAACAGACAGCAAGGTACGTTGTGGTCAGGGCCTAGGCAAGGAATACAGTACGAATTAAAATCTTTATGAGGTATTTGCTTTCCACAAGTAATGCAATTATTAACTTTTACTGACATCGGTAAGGAGCAAGAAAAAAAGTTTCCCCAATGGGGTACTTCGCTTTAGTTGAAGACTTCGGTTCTGAAACTTGAAAACGAAAATTTCAGGAGTTGGCCGACCGGCACTTGCGAACTGCTTCGGCTTCGGGCACCACATGGCAAGAAAGACTGGTGTAATGGCATCGGCTGCATGCTTTATACCCCTGATGACCTGACGTCATGGAAGAAGGGACAGCAACCAACGCAGGACCCAAGACTTTGTTAATCAGGCCGACTGAGGGCAACCTGCAAGTAGATAACCCAAATGTAATGACTGCAACAGTGAAATACGAAGAACATCTTGAAAGCCCAGCAGAAGGAGCATCAGGCCCAGTAGGAGTGGATGCCAGTGATGTCAGGTATGGGGCCATAGGGCCCTTATGTAGTTTTCATAGTTTCCCAGTGCAGAATAAAGTGTGCTAGGAGGCTAAGGGTATGCTGTACTGGGTAAAAGAAAATAAGGGGGCTTTGGAGGGAGGGAAGGAATACTGCAACATGAAAGAGGAGGACATCTATGGTTATGGTAAGACTTTACACAACTATTCTATGTCCTTCTATTCCTATGTTGCAGTATTCTTGTTGTGGGAGAGTACCACAAAGAAGGGTAGTAGAATAAGAGGCTGATTCTAGGAATCTCTGTAGGATTGTCCTGGCAAATCCTGCTCGAGCTCTGAAGACACTGTCTAGTTTATAGTGTTTGGTGAAGGTGTGTATGGTGGACCAAGTAGCTGCTTCCATAATGGAAGCAGTGTCCAGACCTTTGAGGAAGGCTTTTGAGGCTGCCATTGCTCTGGTGGAGTGAGCTTGGACTCCTAGTAGGAGCTTTTTGCCATGGTGAGAGTAACAGAAGCAAATGGCTTTTCTGATCCAACAGGCGATACTTTGTTTGGAGACTGCCTTGCCCATGGCCCTGGTGTGGCATGAAATAAAGAGTTGATTGTCAAGGTAAAATCTCAACTGTCTATGTACAACATCCAGGGAGTGAAGTATCCTTTCCCCTTCATTGGTGGGATAGGAGTAGAAAGTGGGCAGGTGAATAGACTGGTTTAAAGAAAGTCGTTGACCACCTTAGGCATGAAGAAGGGGTTAGTTCTTTGAGTTACCCTGTCCTTGTGGAAAGTAGTGTAAGGGGGGCAGGCCATTAAGGCCTGTAGTTCTGACACCCTTCTGGCTGAGGTTATGGCCACTAGCAGGACTGTTTTCCATGTACACATCTGAAGGGCAGCTGTCTCAGCAGGTTCAAATGGTTGCTGGGTTAGGTTTTCCAGAATGAAGTTCAGGTCCCAGGGTGATGGAATGGGCTTTCTTGGGAGCCTAATGTGTAGGACCCCCTTTTAAGAAGAGCTTGACATCAAGCCTGGCTAGCAGGAGTGGTTCTAGAGGTAGGCAGGTTGAGACTGCAGAGAGATGAAATTTAACTGAAGAGTATGATAGTCCACCACTTATAAGTTGACACATGTAAGCTAGGACTGGAGGGGGGTCTGCAATACATGGGTCCCTTACCCTTGTCCAGACACCATTTTGAGAACCTTTCCCATTTAGCTAGGTATGATTTTCTTGTAGTTGGTTTCCTGGCCTCCCTCAGGACTGAAAGCACATCCTCTGCAGTAGTGTTGCCTGAAGGGAATTAAAAGTTTATCACCCACAGTGTCAGACACAGAATCTGCAAGTGTGGGTGGATGAGAGTTCCCTTTTGTTGTGTCAGATGGTCCAGCTTGTGGGGTAACATATGGTGATTGCCCTTGGCTAGATTGTGAAGTAGGGGGAAAGTACGGTTGTGTACACCTACCATAAATGTAGATGTTCGAGTGTCTTCACTGTTGCAGTCATAACTGTAGGGTTCTCCCCTGCCGGCAGGCAGCCCTCGGTCAGCCAGAATCCCAAAGTCTGGGTCCGGCGTCGGCTGTTCAACCATGCTCCCTGACGTCAGAGCGCCAGAAGTATAAAGCTGACAGCCAACGCCATCTTCTCCAGTTTTTCTTGCCCCAGATGTCAGGAATCCCAAAATGAAAAAGGTCCCATAACCTTTGCAAATACACCTCAGAAGAATGGTGAAAAAAGGAAATACACAAAAGTAAAAATAAGAGAGGACAGGAGGGAGGGATACCCAGACTGCAACAGTGAAGACACTCGAACATCTACATTTATGGTAGGTGTACACAACTCTACTATGTTCATCGTGTTTCACTGTTGCAGTCATGACTGTAGGGTAGAATCCCAAAGCTGAAAGAAAGGGAGGTGGTTATAGAGAGGAAGGGGCAGCTAAAAGGCCCTGCAGGACTGCAGAGGCAAAGCCTGCCCTAGACTTAGAGTAGAGAGGTAGATTGTAGTGCTTAGAAAATGTATGCACTGAACTCCAAGTTGCAGCTTCCAAAATGTCCTTGGTAGGAACTCCCCTGAGGAAGGCCGCAGAAGTGGTAGCAGCTCTGGTGGAATGAGTCCGTACACTCCCTGGGATTTGCTTTCCATGGTGAGAATAACAAAATCTGATTCCATGAGCAATCCATTTAGAAATGGTCTGTTTTAAAATGGCTTTACCTTGGGAGCTTGAAGCATAAGAAACAAACAATTGATCTGATTTTCTGAAGTCCTTGGTTCTGTTCAGGTAAAAACGTAGCTGTCTGTGTACATCCAAGGAATGTAAGATCCTTTCCCCTTTATTTTGAGGAGTGGGGAAAAAGGTTGGCAAGTGTACAGTTTGATTTAAAGCCACCTTGGAAACCACCTTAGGCATGAAGGTAGGATTAGTCCTCAAAGATACCCTGTCTTGATGAAAAATAATATAAGGCTCCACAGCCATAAGAGCTTGTAGCTCTGAAACTCTCCTGGCCGAAGTTAGGGCTAACAGGATGGCTGTCTTCCAAGATAAAAACTTAATATCAGAAGAGGCAGCAGGCTCAAAAGGAGGCAAGGTTAGTTTTTCCAAAACATAGTTGAGATCCCAAGCAGGAATAGGAGGAGATCTAGGAGGTCTTAAGTTCTTAGCTCCTCTGAGAAACTGTCTCATGAGCTGGTGGGAAAAAATGGGAGGGTCTGAATTGTAATGAGCAGAAATAGCACAGGCATGTATCTTATTGGAAGAGAAAGAAAGACCCTTATGTAAAAGATCTGACAAGTAAAGTAAAATTAAAGTAATGTTAGGAAGAAGAGGATCAGAATCCTGAGCCTGCATCCAGGAACAAAATCTTTTCCATTTTCCTGCATAAGATTTTCTAGTGCTAGGACGTCTTGCTTCTAAAATGACATCCATAACCTGCTTGGGCAGTAAAGAAGAAATCGAAGGCCCTGGATTAACCAGGCTGCCAAACTGAAAGTTCTGACATGAGAGTGTAGAACCTGACCCTGATGTTGGGACATAAGGTTCGGTGAATGAGGTAAAACCCAAGGGGGCTCCAGGCATAGGTTTTTTAGAGTTGGATACCAAAACTGCCGAGGCCAATTTGGGGCCAGCAAGATTATCTTCTTGGGCTTGTCCTGTTTTATCTTCAATAAAACCTGTGGAAGAAGAGGAAGAGGCGGAAAGGCATATCCCGAGAGGTTCCTCCAACTGAATGACAGGGTGTCCACTTTCCAAGCTTCTCTGTGGAAAGTCCTGGTGCAAAAAGTCTGTAGTTGATGATTTAGATGGGATGCAAAGACATCTATGTGAGGACATCCCCAGACTGCTGTTATCATCCTGAATATTTTGGTGTCCAACATCCACTCGTGAGGATCCGAAAGATTTCTGCTCAGACTGTCTGCCAGGAAATTTTGTTTCCCTGGTAGGAACTGAGCTTGAAGATCTAGATTGCAAGCTAGAGCTGTGTTCCATAGATCCATGGCTAGTCTGCAAAGGGGGTAGGAATGAGATCCCCCTCGCTTGTTTATGTACCACATAACTGTGGTGTTGTCTGTTCGTATTAACAGTTGTCCTGGTTGTAAAAGACTCCTGAAGGCCAATAGAGCTTTCTGAACGGCTAACATTTCCTTTAAATTGATATGCAGTTGCTTCTGATCCTTTCTCCAAAGGCCTTGCAAACAATTGCCCCGAAAATGGGCTCCCCAAGCATAATCCAAGGCGTCCGTGGTTAGAATCTGAGAGGCATGAGGCAGACGGAAGGGCTTCCCTTTGTTTAGAGCACATGCCCTGGACCACCAAAGAAATTCCTTTTGAAGGCAAGGAAGGACGGAGATCAGTATGTCTAAACTGTGGCAATGCTGAGACCATACACTTTTTAGGTACCACTGTATTTTCCTCATGTGTATTCTGCATATGGTATGAGAAGGATGCAGGAGGCCATGTAACCCAAAGCCTGCAGGAATTTCCTTGCAGATAGACGAGTTAAAGTTGCCAAGGTTCTGAAAGTTGAAGCCAACTGTAACTGTTTTTCGGATGTCAGAAAAGCCATCTGGGTTGTGGAGCTTAGTAGCGCCCCCAGAAAAGTTATCTGTTGTGATGGTGTCAAATTTGACTTATTTATGTTTACAGAGAATCCCAGGAACTTGAGGAGGTTCTGTACAAATTCTAGATGCTGGAGTAAGACATCCTTGCTGTCTGCCTGAATAAGGCAATCGTCCAGATAAGGGTAGATTTGAATTCCCTTGAGTCTGCAGTAAGCTACTACTGGAGCCAGGCATTTGGTGAAGACCCTGGGTGCAGTAGATAATCCAAAGGGCAGCGCAGAGAATTGAAAGTGCCTGGATCCGGCTTTGTACCTGAGGTATTTTCTGCGATCCTGCCTGATGGGAATGTGTAAATATGCCTCCTTTAAATCCAAAGTTACCATCCATGCATTTTTGGACAGTATTGGAAGTAGCTGCTGTAGAGTAAGCATTTTGAATCTTGGAATCTCTAGAAAGGTGTTCAAGACCGACAGATCCAGAATGGGTCTCCATGAGTTTTGCTTCCTTGGGACTAGAAAAAGCCTTGAATAAAAACCTTTTCCCATCTCTGAAAGAGGAACCTGTTCTATGGCATTCAAAGCCAAAAGAGCTTCCACCTGGTTTAAGGCCTCCGTCCATTGATGCTTTGGAAGGTCCGGGCATCCGCTTGGCCTTGTGGCAAGGTATGAAAATGGAATTTGTAACCTCTTAAAACCACATCCAAAACCCATTTGTCTTGGGTTATTTGAGTCCAATTTTGATAAAAAAGAGAGAGTTTTCCTCCGAGAGGGGCTTCCAGGCAAGAAGTTCCTGTAGTCCAACAGAGGGAGTCATTGAGTTTGTTTCCTTTGAGATTGTGACCTGTCCTGTCCTCCCCTAGGGGTGGAAGCAGTCCACTGTCTTGGTCTATAAGCAGCTTGCGTTTGAGGCCTCCCTCTGGAACGTCTATATCTACCCCTCTGAGGCCTGTCAGAAGCGGAAAAGGACCAATTTTTAGAAGGCCAATTCCTGCTAAATCTAGGAGGCTGTAACTTGTAAGAAATCTTTAACTGTTTGCATGGATTTCGCCTTATCCTCCATATTTTTAATTACCTCTTCAGCTTTAGATCCAAACAACATCATGCTGAACAGGAGCATCCAATAATTTAGCCTTTATTTGTTCAGGTAAATTCTGTTCCTTCAGCCATGCATGCCTTCTAATGACTGTGCCAGAGGCCGCAGCCCTACAAGAAGCCTCCAAGGCATCAAATCCACAGTGTAAACCATGCTTCCCAACTTGTTCAGTGGCATGCAATAAGTCATGTAATTCCTTATCATCTGCACAGGCAGAAATGGAAGTAAGCTTCTGTTTTAAGACAGACAATAGAAATTGCTGGTATTTAAACATATGAAACTGACAGTTTAAAGCCCTAATGGACAAAGTAGCAGAAGTGTACACCTTTTTGCCCCATCTTTCTAAGGAGCGAGAATCCTTTTCAGTAGGAATGGGATTTTTGGCAGAAGCGGCCTTAACTCCCTTGGGACCCTGAGAAATGGTTTCAGGGTCAGCAGAAGGGTTCTTGTATAAAAACTGATGGGAAGCAGGAACCCTGTAATATCTGTCAGGCTTTACAGGAGCAGGAGGAAAAGAGTTAGGGGTTAAGTTAGCCTCCGAAAAGGCATCATCCACAATATCCAAAACAGGAGGAATAGCCAGGGGTCTATGTTGGGGAAGAAGAAGAAATTCCCTCAGTCTTTTCTTGGATTCTGAAAACTCCTGTCCTTCCCAATGGAAATGTTCCCTCATTTCATGCAAAGTTTCCCCAAAAGAGAAATCCTCAGGAGGAGAAGCAGAAGGAATGGATTCCTCAGCATCAGAATCCTCATAAGGAGGGAAAGAATATTCCTGATCAGAAGAAGAAACTGAGGAAACAGAAGCCTGATCAGAGGAATCATAAGAAACATCATGCCTTGGCCTTTTGTCTGGAGGGGGATGAGAACCCCTAATCATAGTAATTAAATCCTCCGCCATCTTGAGTAACTGTTTCTGTGACTTAGGAGCCAGTTCAGAAGAGGCCTGTGTTGAAGTCTTTGATTTTGAAGGAGTCTTTGCCTTTGTCTTTGGCTTTGCCTTTATTAGGAGCTGAGTAGGCCTGAAAACCCCTTCGGAAGCTGGTACCTGCACAGCGGCTTCGGACCCATCCGAAGGAGCATTGCCCGAAGGTCCTGCAACAGAAATATTTAAAGGCCTGGTTGGCTCCTCATGAGAGTCCGTTTCGGCCGTCGGTTCTGAAATGGCCGACGACAGGGGCTGCAAAAGCGCCTCACTGACGACTGCCGAACCTGAAGCTGGCTCCGCTTGTGCGCTATCATCAGATTTGGACCTCGGAGGCCTGTTTTTATCCTTGCGACGCTTGTGAACTCCAGTAGCCGGGACTGTATCCGACGACATTTTGTAGTTAAAGCGCCTACCGAAGTAATGAAAAGCAAAATCGTACCTTCGCTTAATTGTACGATGATTGAATCTAGCACAAAACCGACAACTAGCTATGTCGTGGTCAGGGCCCAAGCAAGGAATACAGTAAGAATGAAAATCCTTATGAGGTATTTGCTTCCCACATGAAATACAATTATTAACTTTTTCTGACATCGGAGTGGAGCAAGAAAAAAGTTTCCCCAACGGGGTACTTAGCTGTGAGTGGAGAAGAAAGTCTTCGGACCGAAGTATATCAGTAAAATTTGTCAGGAGTCAGCCGACCGGCACTTGCGAACTGCTATCACCGCACGGCAAGAAAGACTGGAGAAGATGGTGTCAGCTGTCAGCTTTATACTCCTGGTGCTCTGACGTCAGGGAGCATGGTTGAACAGCCGACGCTGGACCCAGACTTTGGGATTCTGGCCGACCGAGGGCTGCCTGCTGGCAGGGGAGAACCCTACAGTCATGACTGCAACAGTGAAACATGATGAACATCCAGTGCTGCCTTGGCCAGTAGGGAGTCACCAACAAGATTTTTGGTTTGTCTCTCCTGATTTTCAGGAGGACTTTTTGAATCAGTAGTAAGGGGGGGGGCATATAGAAACTTCCCCTTCCAAGAGATGCTGAAAGCATCTACTCTCCAGGAAAGAGGGGAGTAAGCCTTGGTGCAGAAGGTCTGCAGTTGTCTGTTCTGGGTGAGGCAAACAGGTCTATTTGAGGAGTGCCCCACTGGTGGACTATATCCAGGAAGACTATCCTGTCCAGCATCCATTCGTGTTGTGGGGAGGATGTCCTGCTCAGAAGGTCTGCCTGTTTGTTGTCCTGTGAGGGGATGTAGGATGCCTGCAGGGACAGGTTGTGGTGAGAGGCTAGCTCCCATATCCGCAATGGTAGTCTGCATAGGAGGTACAATCTTGTCCCTCCCCGTTTGTTGAGATACCACATAACTGTGGTGTTGTCTGTAACTATTAGGAGCACACCTGGTAGAAGCAGGGGGCTGAAGGTTTTCAGGGCCAGGAGAACTGCTGTCATTTCTCTCACATTGATGTGTTTGGCCTTCAGGGAAGGGTGCCATGCTGCTTGAACCCTGTAGGATGCCAAGGTGGTTCCCCATCCAGAGTCTGATGCATCTGTATGCATTACCTGAATTGGAAGTGGGGGCTGAAGGGGAAGGCCAGGATTGAGCTGTACTTGTTGGATCCACCAGTGGACCTCTGCCTTTAGGCAGGAAAAGAATGTGTTTCTCTGTTCCAGGGGATGCTGAAGTTGGGACCAAATGTTTTTTTGATACCACTGTAGCTTTCTCATAGGCAATCTGGCTAGTGGAAGCATAAGGATGGTTGCTGCTATAAGGCCCAGGGCCCTTAGGAATTGCCTTGCAGTGATTACATGGGCCTGCAGCAGGGCTTTGAAATGGGAGGTCAGGGAGCTGACTTTGTCTTGGGGTAGAAAAGCCTTCATTAGATCTGTAACCCAGATTTTGTAGGAGGGACATGGTGAATAACAGATGGGCAGAAGGGGTTTCTTTGCAGTCTGCCAGGATCAGGATGTCGACTAGGTAGGGATAAATCTGAATTCCATGTGTTCTGCAATGAGGAATGGCAGGTGCCAGATATTTTGTGAACAGTCTTGGGGCAGTGGACAGACCAAATGGCAAAGCAGTAAATTGGAAAATGAGAGGAGTGTCCAGAGAAACATAAATATTTCCTGTGGGAGGGTAGTATGGGAATGTGCAAGTAAGCCTCTTTTAGGTCCAAAGTGGCCATGACAGCCTTGGAAGGTATGAGAGGAAGGAGGCTTGGAAGTGACAGCATTCTGAAGGTGGGCACCTGTAAGAATAGATTTAGGAAGGAAAGGTCTAGAATTGGTCTCCATGGTCCTTCTTTTTTGGGGACCAGGAACATTCGAGAGTAGAAGCCTTTTCCTTCTTGTCCTAACCAGACAGGTTCTATGGTACCCAAGTTCAGAAGGTCTGTCAGGATTTGTGGCAAAAGACGCCTTTGATTTCTGGGGGGAAAGGGAATGCTTCTTAGGGGTGGCCTTTCTTTCCAGGAAAGGAAGTATCCTTTTTGGATGATGGCCAGGACCAATCTGTCTGTGGTGATTGTTTTCCAAAAGGGCTGGCAGTGAGACAGATGGGCAGAGAGGGGGGGGGGGCAAGGCAGTCACGCATTGTTTGGGTCTCCTCTGTCTTGAGAGGGCTGCCTAGGGGGAGGCTGAGGGGCAGCTGTCCTGGAAGAGGTTAGTCTTCTGGTACCTCTTCTAGGCCTGGAAGAGGCAGATCCAGCAGAGGCTGGGTTACGTCTGACAAAAGTGGCCTTGGCCGGGTAGTTCCTATAGTATTTGGGGATGGGGACGCCAATAAATGTTTTATGTCTTGTAATTCCTTACTCTTTTCTTGCAGGTGCTTGAACAGATCTGCAGATTGTTTTCCAAAGAGGAAATTGGGGTCCAGGGGGGCATCCAAAATCTTAAGACTTGTCCTCTGGTAGGTGCTGAAGTCTAAGCCAGGAATATCTCCTGAGAACAGAGGCAGATGCTGCAGAGCGGGTAGAAGCCTCCTGCAGCATCATAGCTGCATCTGACAGAGTGTCTGGCTACTCGGTCAGCCAGAGAAATTTTGAAGAAATGTCAGCTTTAGTGGGGCAGTCAGGAATACTGGCTAGTAAGGTGGCAGCTTGACAGATCACGTCCAAAGCAAATTTGGTCATACGAGTTTGATAGTTGATGGCTCTGAAAGCCAAAGTGGAAGAGGTGTAGACCTTCTTACCAATCCTAGCCATAGATTTGCTATCTTTGGCAGTGGGTAAGAGTGAGGCAGACGGAATGAGTCTGGATTATTTGTCAGGATAAGTGGCAATTACCACTGGGGGTCTGTCAGGGGGCGTTTTGACTAGAACTTTTTGATCCTCGGTTACCTTGTAAAAGCGGTCTGGGCATTTAGGGGCAGGTGGCTGAGAGTCTGGTGTCTTAGATGCAGAGGAAAAGGCATTCAAGTAAGCAGGGATGACAAGTGGGACAGCAGAAGGTGAGGGGGATTCTACCTGTAACAATTCAAAGTACCTTTTCTGGGTTTCAGACATTTGAGAGGTGTCCCATTTGAAATATTCTTTCATTTTGGTGATAGTTTCACCAAATGTAATATTCTCTGGATGAGAGTCTCCTTCAATAGGTTCTTCATCTGGGGAGTAGTACCCCTGAGGGGTAACAATTTGTGAGGCGTAAGAGATGGATTCCTCAGAAGAGGAGTAATCAGTGTCTTGCTCTTCTTCCCTATCCAGAGAGGTTGGAGGGGGGAGAGAAGAAGCAGGTCTAGGGCTTAGCAGTGGTAGAGTAGAGGGAGATGAGGCTGAAGGCCTGAGGGCTATAAAGGCCTGCATCAAGGAGGAAGTGAAGGACTACCAGTCAGGTAGGTCTTCCTTAGACATGGTGCAATATTTGGCCTTTTGTTTTTTTTTTGGCTGGAGTGGACTTAGGTGTAGGCCTGTAATCAGACTCCAATAAAACAGAAGTAGCTTCCAGAGGAGGAATCCCAGTTGGAGACTCAGCTAAGTCTTATTCCCCCTCAACCTTGACAGTAGTCGGGGTCTGGGCTGGCTCTGGGAAAGTGCCAGTCATCAGCTGCAGAACTGCTTCCACAAAGGCTGCCACTGAAGTCGACATTTCTTCCAAGTAACCCTCAACTCCTAAATCGGAAGATATTGGGACGTGCAGTACTGCAGCAGCAGAGGGAGAGGGCCTAGGACACTTGGCCTTCTTACTCGGAGGTTCTGTTGATGCCTCTGAGCTGGGATCCATCCTAACAGCTAAACATTTAAGCCACTGGTTCTCCAAATAAAGATTAAAGGTGGCCAGATGACTGCACAGGGTCTTGGGTACAAATGACTGGCAAATAGAGCAGGCGTTGTGGTTATGCTCTTGGCTTAAGCAAAAAATGCAGTGGTCATGCGAGTCTTTATGGGGAATCTGGCACCTGCATTGGCATTTACTATTTTTTGCTGACATCTGCTATGGCTAGCTATAACAAACGAAGCTTAGCAAGATAATAGAAGGAAGAAAACCCAAAAGGGGTACTTAGCTTTCTAGACGTTTGCATTGAAGGAGCGAAGCACACAATGCATCGATAGTCTGCGGCTGAAAAGTTGAGGTCTGTGCGTGCAGACGTCACATTTAAGAACCCTGGTTTATGGCCCTACATGTGACGTCCCACGTAGCTGCAGCAGCCAAGCTGAAGCTTTTGCATAGGAGTTGACGTATGAGTCACCTGAGGCGGAAAATCCCACAAGAATACTGCAACATAGGAATAGAAGGACATTAATATTTAAAGTCTGTCTGAGTTCAAACTACTGAAATCACATTCTCCACGTCAAATATTTCCACAAATTTCTACAAAAATCTACCCTCCCTCCTTTGTTATATTTTCCCTTCTGGGTATATCTTCCTTGCTGCAAATCAAATTCTAATCCCCACCTATAAGTAATATTCCTTGCTGAAAACTAATTTCTCCCAGAATTTTCTTAAGCTCCATTATAGCAGTTTTAGGTGGACTATAAATGCATGCCAATACAATCCTTCTCCCTTGCCAGTAGCCCCTTAGCACTACAAATCTGCCATTATCTTTTTTGTCCTCTTCTATCAATATTAGAGCTCCTCCTGCAATTAATATAATTACTCCTGCTTTCCTTTGTCCCATATATTCCACTGAATAATCATCCTAAAAACCTTTCTTTAACAAATTCACATGTTCAGTTCTTTGCAAGTGTGCATCCTGTAACGGGTCTATATTAAATCAGCGAATGCTTACAACAGCGAACGCTGATTTATTAACCCTTTAAAAAACAAAAGCTTGAAATCCTGAAGACATAGAACAGCAATTTTTTTCTCATGGAAAGAAATCGTTGGGCCATTTTGGGGACTTTGCCATTTCCTCCACTGAGGTGCGATCTTCGAGTTGGTATATTTAATAGGGTGGGTGTGGAGGGCATAGCCACTGCCATTTCCTCCACTGTGGTGCGATCTTCGAGTTGGTATATTTAGTAGGGTAGGTGTGGGGGGCATAGACCCCACTTTATTTAGTGTTCTGAAGTTTTTTTTTTTTTTTTTTTTTTTTTTTTTTGAGGAGCAGAGATTTTTTTCCTGGGGAAAAAAAAACGCTGTTCCATGTCTTTGGGATTTCAAGCTTTCACTTTTAAAGAGTCAATAAATCAGCGTTCGCTATTTTAAACGTTAGCTGATTTAATATAGACCCTCCTGTAACATAACTATTTGCACTCTACATATTTTAATACAGTTCACTATTCTTTCTTTTTTTGTATTTGTACATGAGACCACTGACATTTTAAGACATTACAGAAAGCATCATTGTACTAAAAAGTTCCAGCTTTTGTGTTACATGCATACACTGTTTGGCAGGTTGAACTTTTATATAGTTTCCTGACATATCCATTTGAGCCTATGTCACCATCTTACAAACCTTTTTGTTGTATCGAAAGCCTTGGACAAAAAAAAATCCCTAAAACCTATTAATTTTAACACCAACACACAAAACTATGTACATCTTCAAATATTGAAGTTTTACTCTCCTAATAGGAACAAATGTCCCAGACAGCCACATACAGACTTGAGTTAACTTAAAAGAAAGGTTATCCATGCTAAGATGTGTGGTGCAGCCTGTGCTTCTAAGTGCTAACTGGTTTTGTCTCATCTTTATAGTTCTCCCAAATGGGAAAACCCCTGAATACTTCAAAGGAACATTATATCCCAGCTAGTTTCTCATCCCCCCCCCGACCAATCCCTCTCCACCACACTGTAACCAATTTCTCTATCAGATTGTCTTCATGGAGACATGAGAACCAGACAGTCAATCTCTCTATAAGAATGTTTCCATTGAGACAAGAGGGCCAGATACATAATTCCTACTGAGCATACATTCACTTGCTAGAAAAAAAACTTGATGTTCAATATTTTTTCATTTACTTGTTTTCTCTTAAATCTTGTTAGTAAATCAATCTAAGCTCCTTAGACCAGTCATTCCCCCAATACAAGAATGACAAAAAGGACTTTTTTTTTCTTTTGTCATGCTATTTTAGAAAGGCAATTTTCTTAAAACTGAACAAGAGAAAAGTGAAAAAGAAAAAAAAAGAACAGCAGTATTTATTTACAATCCCCATTTATTATTACTAAAAAAATAACTGCAAAAATGTACGTTATATCATGCAAAGAAAAACAAAGACCAAAAAATAGTACTATTAAGAAAAAATGTTTTCTTTACTTACAGTTAAGTTTCTTCCATCTCTTCCCCTCCCTAAAGCATTTTTCCATCATCAGTACTTTCAAGTCCCCCACAAGTCCCAAGAAATTCTGAAAAATGTTCAATATTTCCAGATTTTCTTGTTCTATCATACTTCACAAATATAATTATTGCATTATAATCCCACATTAAGTTACTGGTTTTATTACTGTTAATCTCCATCTCCCGAATCCGGTCTCGGCTTCATTTCCAATGTACTCATGATTCTTCTGGTCAACGCTCATGCTCCCTTCTTTCTCTCCAACATTTTACATTGAAACCAAGAAAAAGGTTTTGCGGGTATAGTCTTTCTGCGTTCTTTATTACCAGAAGAAAAAGCAGAATCTCCTTCCGTTTCACAGCTCACGTTCTGTTAGACAAATTTTGGGATATCCTCCTTAGCATGTACTTAATCAAAAAATTATTTTGTTCCATCAGGGAAGAATACTTTGAAGACAGACAGGTACAGTAGTTTGAATCTCACACCTACGCCCTGACATTCCTTAATAGTGAAATGAATTTACTCCTCTTCTGCTTAGTCTACAATGAGCAATCATTCTCCACAAACACTCTGCTGTCTCCCACTTTTAGTATTTTGTCCTACTGCCACAGTTTTGCCAGAATCAACTCCTTCTGCTGGGTAGGGTTGCATCTTTACTATTAAAGGTCTAAGTTGCTTTCTCATAGCCAGGTTTGGAGCATACACACAATGTGTCCTTTCAACAAAACTCCTGCTGTGGAACACCAGTCCAGTTGCTTATTTGTGCTTCCATAAAATTAATGCAGTCTGTTCCTTCCAGCTTCTTTGGTATAGCTGAAAATCTTGGGTTTTCCCTACATGCTCTTGTCCACTAATTATTTTATTTTTTTAAACATCTTTTCATGAGCAGTCTGATTCTGATTTTTATAGCTTTACCACCTCCATCTGGATATGTTTAAAGCTTTTCCATTGTTTCCAGCCTTTTGTTGTTTGTGCTGATATACTCAGTGTTTTGTTTACTTTAGCCTGGTCTGTGTGCAGTTGTCTTGTATCTTCCTGTAGATTACTAGAAGTCATACCTAGAAGTTGCATTTCTTCTTGCTGAACAGCTGCAGAACTTTCCCCAGTCCATGTTTCTTACTTTTTGTAGCTGATTTTTTCCATGTGCTCTGTATTTCTTTGTTCATTGCGTCTAGGCAGTACACTTACTAGCCAGTCAGTGAAATTTACCCATAAATGCAAAAGTCTACTGGCCTTCTCTGTTGAGTTTGTTTTCACACACAGAGGTAGAGTCAAGCTGATATTCAATGTGCAGCCATCCCAGACGTCCTACATATTTTCATAAATTTTCATCAGAAATCTACTCTTTTTAGTTATTTTTCCTTTTAGATCCCCCTGATACACCATACTGCAAATAAAGTTCCAGAAATGCCGAAAGCTGATTTTTCCAGAAATTTTCTTAAGCTCAATTTTTTAAATCAGAAAAATCCTTACTAAATCATTTATGACACAATCATGTTTCTGTAAATGCAGATACTGTACAACACTTATGTTTCCAGTCACAGTCAGTCAGAATTACAAAGCTCATTCAATTCCTGCCTTCCCCTAAACCTCATTCCTCCTCCAAAACATTAGACTGCATGTATTGTTCCCACAATGCCTATTTTATGTAATTTGCTTCTACTCTTTTCTAAAGATCCCACTTCCAGTTGTTTTCTCTCTGTTACTATCTTCACTACTTGTATTACAGTTGGTTTAGACTCTGGCTACCATTTTTGAGTATTTTTTTTCTTTTTGGAAACCACAACAATTAAACTTAGCAAGGTCTTTCTAGGTCTATGCAATTACGATTCTGCAGCATAGCTCAAAAATCATTTCCTCAGTTACACCAATTTGCTCACCCAGTAATTCTACTACAGTAGTCTGCAAGGAATTTTTAAAGTTTGCCAGCTCATTATACTTTCAAAGAATGTTCCCAGTTACCCCCCTTTCTTCCCCAGCACAACTCCAACATTTGCAATCTATCTGAGGAAGAATTCTTTGGAGCCAGAGTATAAAAATACTTACACAAACACTTCCAAGCAAATATCCTAAATCTTCTAGACTTTGTGTATTTTTGGGAGCTATGCATATATCCCACATTGTTTCTTTGCAAATTGCTTATCCCATCCCTCTTCCCAATCCTTTCCATGCAATATTTGTCCCTTTTTTTTTTTTACAGCAGCTTCTGTTCTAGACTATAGTAAAAACTCTACAAGGGCTAGTCTTTCACTTTAGATCTCCCTACTTACTTCTCTTTGCCTCTACTCCAATATCAACCCTTGATAGGGAAGGTAATCTCTAGCCTGCAGTGCAAATGAATTATTGGCCGCTTCCTATTCTTTTACCTTTCCCCCTCTAATTATTTGTTCACAATACCATGGTTCATTTGACAGTTTTCTCCAGTAAGTTCCAGCCCCCTCTTGCCTATTCCCTGTAGCCCTAATTGCAGTTATCCCTTTCAGCAAAATCTCCTATTGCAACCCTGTGTTGGCTTAGTTCTTAAACTACTTTCTGCTACTTCAGGAATACAAATATTCTGTATGGTATGGTTATTGTTATTCTCTTTAAGGATCTTCATCCAAAATCTCAGTCACTCCTTATTTCTTGACCCCCCCCCCATTTCATCATCATCCCTTACAACTCTGAATTATAGCTTTCTGCTTGTGCTATGTATAGGAAGAGTCTTAACTGTGTACCTCTGAAACTCCTTCAAATAAGGTAATCCAGAAGCCACCTTGTTCTAGTCGAAGGACCAACTTATCCCACTTGACTCTTTCCTTCCCAGAAAACATTCTTCAACTCTTTATTAACTGCTATCCACAACTTCTCCTCTAGTTGATGAAAATATACTTGACCTGTATATAACGCTAAAGGGACTGAAAATATTTTCACTGCTTGCATCTTGTGATCTATATCCATAAAACAGAGCTCCCAATTTCTGTTTTTGTACTATTTCTTTAGTCTCTTCCCACATATCTTTACCTGGCAAACCAGAATTCTTTTTAATCCATAGTTCTAAGTGCTACAGTTGATCATATCCACATAAATATGGGTAATGTTGAACCAATTTGTACATGGGTACACAGTTTACAGCTACTGCCTTTGTTTTATCTTCATTAATTTTGTATCCCCAAAAGACTTGAAACAGTCTCAGAATGTTCCACAACATAAACATCTTTCTGTTTTATCAGTATAAAATATCTGCAAATAATGCCAATTTTTCTTGAGTATCATACCAATAACATCCATGATTTTCAGAGTCCCTTATTTTCATTGCCTTATGCAAAAAAATTGTTTTTTTCTGGAATATAAATAAATAACAGCGTAATCCTCTTTTGCCAATAGCGCCTTACTAACACAATCAACCATAGTCTGTTTTTGTTCTTCTATCACTACTGGAGACCCTCTAGTAATTAGTAAAATTACTCAGTTTTCCTTTGTCCCCAGTACTCTGAAAATGTCCATCCTGAAATCCTTCCTTTTGTTAAATTCACATGGTCATTTGTTTCCAAATGTGTCTCCTGCAGCATTGATATTTGCACTCTGCATTTCTTAGTATAATTCAATACTTCTTCCTTTTTGTCTGTGCCTATAAGATGGTCTACATTCCAAGACAACATGGATAGTGTTGCCATTAGGATAAAAAGTTATTCCTACCTATTATACAAGTCTGTTTTCTTTTTTGAATGTGCATTTCCAAATTTTGTGTTACATGTACACAGTTTGCAAAATTAACTTTTAGACAGTTTCTTCTCATCTCCATTTGAATCTATGTCACATTTTTCAAGAATGTATTAATGAAAATTGTAAAATACATTCTCAAAACTCTCCCACCACCTATTAACTAGAACAAATGAACAAAATTATGATGAACTTCAAAAAATTAAGTTTATTCCTCCATGCACGAAAAATTGCACCTAATTAACAGATGCACTTGCAGGCATTACTTAACCTAAAATTAATGTTATGCATGCTGAGGTGCATGCTACAACCCATGTTCCCATTATACTGACAACACTCTGTTCTACTGTTCTCTTTTCCCCTCCCACAAGTGAGAAATAGTTTGTACACTTTCAGAAAAAATAATTTTAGCCATAATAAAAAGTACACCATCTTTAAATAAAATTAAACTGTACACTGTTCTATTAAACTGCACACTGTTCTAATAAATGCAATAAATATTAAAGCTACTAGAGAGACGATTGCTATCTCTTATTCAATTTCCATAATTTCAATTTACAGTGAACTGCTTGTCATTGTAATTTGAAATTTTGCATTTCCCTCAGCAAAGAATGCTCAGAAATTTCAGAATTAACTGCTTGCACCTGCAGGAAGCTCTTCTCCACGTAAAAGTAGTCAGCAATGAACTTTTGTAAATTTCACTTGAAACAGAATTTACAGTTAACTTAGCAGCAGACTTCTTGAATCCCACTGAACATTTGCCAATAAAACACAAGCCAATATATTTACAGATGAAAGAAGCTTGACATTTGACATGGCTTTTATCATTTTTTATTTTTCAAGCCTACTTACAAAAAAAACCCCACAATTGTTTGTAGCTTACACCAAGGGCATTTATCAAGATATTCATCCATGTAAAAATAAGGGGAAATATCTGAATTATATATACAATATAATCATTGCACTTTTACAACTTATGCCCACCACAGCAGCCAAAGATCACAGCATACCAACATTAAACTTGCTTTTGTTCAGTCTTTCTCCTTGTATTATTCTGTAACACCTATGTTTCTAACAATTAAAAAACAGTACTTGTTTAGGTTAATATCTTTAACAAAGTCACTGAAGAAACTCCCTCTACATTTAAAATACCTCACTACACACAAAGCTGTTTTACTATAATACAGTTTATATCGTTAAATGTTTTACATACAGTTACCCCCCCATTTTTAGTGTCTAACAAAGACAAAGTGGAGTACATCTTTTACAGTCTACCCACAAACTTAAGTTAACAAAAGTCCAGTTTTCCTCAGCCACTTTCTTGTAAAGCTGTACTTCACAAATGTGATCCAAATTAGTGAATAAATGGCGACTAAGGGGTGGGAGGATGATATAATGGTTAAGGTGTTTACCTTAAAGGCACAAGGTACATGGTTTGATTCTTACATGGGGTAACTGGCTAGGCTTCAAATGGCCCAAAAGGGCAGTTAGCCTAGTACTAATCTATGAACCTATGAACCTATTAAGCATCAGTGTTGCTGGTCTTCTTCCTCTTCATCTCCTTCTCCCAATACCAGACTCTGCTGAAAGTATACAGTACTCTGATTCTTCAAGTCAACTGCTGTTTTTTTTTCTCAATCTTTTTTCTTTGGAACATTAGAAAAAATTTCATTGCAAAGTCTCTCTCTATGAACATCACTGTCAGATAAATAAGAAGCAGAGTTCCCTTCTGCTGGTTCAGATTTTGTTAGATAAACGTATTTCCTCCTTAGCTGTTTTGCATCAGAAATGTCTGATTTTTCAAGAAAAATATTCTGAAGGTAGCCTGATACTGCAGCTTGAATCGCACACCTGCCTCTCGATATTCTCCTTCCAGTCTCTCTGATACAGCAGAAAATCTCAGGCCTTGTCAGCATGCCCTGTCTTCTAACACTACCATTTTTTAAAAAGCTCTTCTCGATAACGCTTATACTCGGCCAACCTTTTCTTCATTTTAACTTCTGATGTTTGCAGTTTTATCAGTTCATAATAGCTAGTTAAACTTTGTTCTATTTTTTTTTCCATCTTTTTGTTCCTTGAGTTGAAATACTCATACAATATTTTATTATTTTAATCTCAGAGTATACTGGATTTATTTTTTTCCTTCAAATTACTGGAAGTCACTTCTTGTACCAAAAGCTGAAGCCTGAACTGCTTTTTGCTGAACAGCAACAAGATTCTTCCCATGCAGTGTTTTATCTTAACCTTTTCTGGAGGATTTTCTTTCAGGTTCTCTAAATTTCTTCTTTGCTGACATCCAGGCAGATTACTTACTAGCCAGTAACTGAATTTTACTTAAGCTGACAACATTACTGGCTCTTACGTGTCAGTTTATTTCAGTTTCTTTTTCTCACTGTGGGAATGTAAATTAAGCTGTTGGATTAGTGTGCAGTCATCTTGGAATGGCTATTTGGAGCAACATTTTGAGTGAGTTGCCAATCTTTCTAAATGTCAAACCGGTTGGGGCAGAAAAAATAAGAGTCAGCAAGTACCAATTACAATTTTCTGGCTACATCCTTGCGGCAGATGGCGCATATGAAATAGTTGACATCTTAAGTGTTCCCTCTTGCTTACACAGTATGTTTTTCTGATTATTTTCGTTATCCCTTTCTCCCCCCTTTTAATTTAGAAAACAAAGCCAAGAAATCAAATGATATATTCATGTAGTAAATCAAAAATACTGCACTACAGTAGTAAACAGACATTAAGTTGGATTCCATATCTCTGTAAATTAAAATGTGAAATTGAGATGAACTGGTTATAACCCAGTTTGACTTGTTTAGGCAAGTTTCTAAGCTCACTACTCACATTCTTACAAAATAAACAGTTTTAGACTAAATATGAAATAGATATTTGTCTTTGTTTACCGGGAAACTCCAACTAGGTAATAACAATTTTCAGCTCAGGCTTGGGGAGAAAAGCTCCATTTGTTAACACTGCATTACACCTACTTCCAGTAGTTCCATTTCTATTTACATTTATAAAAATACAGTAGTTACAGTTATACATTTGAAGGCTTTATAGAGTTAGAAGTTACTAAAAAGAAAGCCCACATGCAACTCAGTGGGATTGTATAAGCAGGCCACAGTTATGTAAAAAAATAAGTTTTGTACTCACCGTAACATTCCATGTTGGTAGTCCATCTCACCCTTCATTTTTACATAAGGGTTCGGAGCCGATCCTTGGCTCCGACTCGGCCGATTTTCAAGCTCGAAGACTTCTGGTTGGCTCTTGGCTAATCAGGTATCCCATGGTGCACTAGTGCAATCCCCAGATCTTGTTTACTGCTCATTAGCGATAGAAAGAAACCTTTGCCCAACAAACCAATACTAAAGGGTCACCAACCGAGAAATTTACAACACTACCTCCAGATCTTCCAGGAGGGAGGGTTGGGAAAAATGAAGGGCGAGACGTTACCAACATGGAACGTTATGGTGAGTACATAACTTTATGTTAGGTAGTCCAATCTCGCCTTCATTTTTACATATAGGAAAGCGTCCCTAGCACCTTATTCTTGGGAGCTCATTGGAAGATACTCCTGAGCACCATGGAGCCAAAGGATGCTCTATCCCTAGATGCCAAATCCAACTTATAATGAGTAATGAAGGTGTGAGGGGGTAGCCCACATAGCTACTGCACACATATGATCAATTGGTACCCTGGCTTGGAAGGCTGCAGTGGTAGACAGAGACCTGGTAGAGTGCGCTTTGATCCTTTGGGGTAAGGGTCTGCCCTCAGAGCTGTAGATGAAAGCTATGCAACTGAAAATCCAGTTAGACAATGTCACCCTAGAAACTGGTAAGCCCAATCTGGAATCAGAAAAGGAAACTTAACAACTGGTCTGACTTCCGAAATTCTTTAGTCAGTTGCAAATAGAAACGCAGCTGTCTGTGAACATCCAACTGGTGAAAACGATACTCCGCTGCATTGCTATGATTGGGAAAGAAGACTGGAAGTTCAATGGACAGGTTCAATGTGGCAGAAGAACAAACTTTGGGAACAAACGAAGGGTTGGTACGTAAAGAAACCCTGTCTTTATGAAAAACTAAATAAGGTGGCTTAATAGACAGGGCATGTAGCTCAGAAACACGTCTGGCTGATGTAATAGCTACCAAAAACACAGTCTTCCAAGACAAGTACTTTAAGGAAGCTGAATGAGACGGTTCAAAGGGGGGGGGGTTAGTTTGGACAACACAAAATTCAAGTCCCAAGAAGCCACAGGTTCCTCTAAAGGTGGTCTCAGCAAGGTGGCTCCTTCTCAAGAAAGTTTTACATAACTTATGCGACATAATGTTAACATTGGGAGATCCCAAATAAAAATATGAAATAGCCGCCAATTGTACTTTGATGGTGGCTGCAGCAGATCCCTGCTGAAAAAGCTCCGAAAGGAATTCCAGAATTACGGGAACGGGAGCAGTGAAAGGGTCCACTTCTATTTTCTGTGCCCAAATAGAGAAACTTTTCCACTTACGGTCATACAGCCTTCTGGTTGATGGTTTATGTGAGGATAAAAGAATATGGGACACTGATGACGAAACATCATGAGCCTGATTAGAGATGGAACTGGATCAGCCAAGCTGTCAATCTGAGGGTGTGGAGAGAGGAGTGTAGCGAACCCAACAAGTGGGTCAATAGATCTGGAACTGGGTCCAGGAAAAGAGACTTGAGTAAGGGAAACCAGACCTGAAGAGGCCAGTAAGGAGAAATGAGGATTAACTTGCTTCCCAGTCAGTTGGCTTTCTGTACCACTTTGGGGATAAGAGGGAATGGAGGAAAGGCATAGAGAAGTCCCATGGGCCAATCGTGTACCAGAGCGTCTCTGGGTGTTTCTCCCCGGGGGGGGGGGGGGGGGTAGGGAAAAAATACCTGCTGCACTTGGCATTGACTGGACTGGCAAAAAGGTTGCAACAAGGTTGTCCCCATTTTCAGAAAATTTGTTCCACTATTTCCCATTTCAGAGACCACTCGTGGGACAGCAGGATTGCCTGGCTCAGCTCGTCGGCTATCACGTTGGTTGTCCCCAGAATGTGCGTTGCTACCAGAAAGCACTGGGAAGAAATCACTCATTCCTAAACTCACATGGCCTCTCGAAAGAGTGGGTAAGATCTGGTACCGCCCTGTTTGTTGATATACCACACAACTGACATGTTGTCCGATTGTATCGCAAACGTCCCTGGAGGAAGAAGGTCTTGAAGTGCTTGCAACGCCAGAAGCACAGTTCTCATCTCCAGAACGTTGATATGCAGATGAGCCTCGTGTTCTTGACATGAGCCGTGGACAGTCCTGCCCAGATAATGCCCCCCTACCCAACCTGGGAGGCATCCGTGGTCACAGTGGCAACGGGTTGGGCAGGCACAAAGGGAGCTCCCCTGAACCAAGTGGTTGGGGGCTATCCACCAACGAAGGTCCTTTTTGCATGATTCTGTCAGCAGAATAGAGTGATTCAGCGGTAGATACTGGAACGACCACTGGGAGAACAGGAGCCATTGAAGGATTCTCATGTGTAACCTGGCTAAAGGTATTAACAGAATGGTTGAGGCCATCGTTCCAAGAAGTTGAAGAATCCACTTTGCTTTGACCTTCCGAAGTGGGAGAAGTCGCTGAACTTGTGAGATGAGGTTTTGTGCTCTTTCGGCGGGAAGACGAACTGTCATATCCACTGTTTCTACCTCTGCGCCTACAAAAATCACAGATTGCGAGGGCAGTAATGCAGATTTTTCCCAATTTATGGCGGTCCCTAGTTGAGCACAAAGCTGGATGGTAGTGTCCCTGCTTTTGAGAAGTAGATGCCTGGTGGGGGCGGTCAGGAGCCAGTCGTCCAAATATGGAAACACCTGGAATCCCTGACATCTCAGGTGAGCTGTCACTACTGCCATGCATTTGGTGAACACCCTGGGAGCTGTGGTGAGACCAAAGGGCAGAGCACGAAACTGATAATGGTTGGCTCCCAGCTGGAAGTGCAGATACCTCCTTGACGCCTTGTCCTTTTTTTATATGGTAGTAGGCATCTTGGAGATCTAGAGAGCACATCCAATAGTCTTTCCCTAACAACGGGAGTATCAACTGCAGTGTTACCATCTGGAACTTGTCCTTTTTCACCGATTAGTTTAATCTGCTGAGATCCAATATTGGCCTCCAGTCTCCGGTTCATTTTCCGACTAAAAAGAATTTGGAGTAAGTTCCAGATCCTATCTGGTCTGCTGGCAGGGGCTGGATGACTCTTTTTGAGAGCAACTTGTTGATCTCCACAGTTGCCTGATCCCTGTGATTAAATGGAACATCTGGCATCTTCTTGGGAACAAACGGTGGAAGGGAAAAGGGTATGATATAGCCTCTGGTAACAACTCTTTGTACCCACTTGCCTTAGGTTATATTTAGCCAGGCTTCTGAATACAAAGAGATGCAACCCCCGACTGGCCCCAGAGAAACGCAGTCGGGCCCCACATCAGGAGCGCTGATAAGGCTGCCCTCAAAAGGAACTACTGCCTTGCTGATATTGCGGACCACCCCTGCCTCTAGGGCAACGTCTACCATTTCCTCCTCCTCTGCCTCTGAAGGAAGATTCACTCTGTGTGTCTGGAAAGGCCCTCTGGGACTTTCTGAACCACATCTTACCTCCCCTTTGACCTTTGGGGTATGGTCGAGAGGGAAAGTACAGTTGTGTACCTACCATAAATGTAGATGTTTGAGTGTATTCACTGCTGCAGTCATTACACTTGGGTTATCCTGCTGGCAGGCTACCCGCAGTCGGCCTGAATTCCAAAGTCCTCGTCCAGCGTCGGTTGCTGTCGCCTCTTCCCTGACGTCAGTGTGCCAGGGGTATAAAAGATGCAGCCGATGCCATTTTCTTCAGTTTTTCTTGCCCCAAATGTCAGGTGCCCCCAAAAGGGGAGGCTAAAAAACATTGCTTATAAAAGCATGCACTAAAATAAACAATACCTTCATCTACAAGCAAATACACCACATAGGTTGTATAGGATAGAGAAGTACAGATAAGTCCCAGAAAAGAAAGGGGGATGGTGGGTGGGTAACCTGGACTGCAACATTGAATACACTCGAACATCTACATTTATGGTAGGTACACAACTGTACTATGTTCGTGTTTCACTGTTGCAGTCATTACACTTGGGTTGAATCCCAAAGCTGAGGTTGGGCGGCTGGGTCTAAATAGAATTAGGAGTGGCTATAAGGTCCTGCAAAACTGCAGTGGCAAAGCCTGCTCTGGATTTAGAGTAAAGAGGCAAGTGGTAGTGCTTAGTAAAAGTGTGCACTGAAGTCCAAGTTACAGCCTCCAAAATATCCTTGGTTGGTACTCCTCTGAGGAAGGCTGCTGAAGTGGCTGCTGTCCTGGTAGAATGTGGTCCAATGCCCTTAGGCACTGATTTGCCATGTTGTGAATAGCAGAAATGAAAGCAGTGTCCTATCCATTTTGAAACAGTCTGCTTTGAGATCGCCTTTCCTTGTGATCCTGCAGCATATGCCACTAAAAGCTGCTCAGTCTTTCTGAAAGCTTTAGTTTTGTCCAAGTAGAAGCGTAGCTGTCTGTGTACGTCCAAAGAATGCAGAAGTCTCTCCCCTTTATGCTGCGGGTTTGGGTAAAAAGTAGGCAAATGAATGCTTTGGTTAAGAGCCACACTGGACACTACCTTAGGCATAAATGTTGGGTTTGTCCTTAGAAAAACTCTGTCCAGATGGAAGATAATAAAAGGTTCCACAGCCATTAAATGCCTGTAACTCTGAGACTCTTCTTGCTGAAGTTATTGCTAGGAGCAGAGCTGTTTTCCATGATAAGAATTTTATCTCAGCTGTATTGGCTGGTTCAAAAGGAGGCAGTGTGAGTTTTTCCAAGACAAAATTGAGGCCCCATGCAGGTATTGGTGCTCTCCTAGGAGGTCTTATGTTTTTGGCCCTTCTGAGGAACTGCCTAAGTAAAGGATGTGAAAAAATAGGTGGGTCTGTATTGTAATGAGCTGAAACGGCAGAGGCATGGCATGGATCTTAATTGATGAGAAGGATAGGCCTTTGTCCAGCATCTCAATTATATATTGTAAAATCTGAGGAATATTTGGAACAGGTGAGTCAATTCCTTGTGCCTGGTTCCAAGCACAGAATCTCTTCCATTTTTCTGCATAAGATTTTCTGGTGCTGGGCCTTCTGCATAAGATTTTCTGGTGCTGGGCCTCCTGGCCTCCAAAATAACATCCATAACCGCTTTAGAGAGAGGTGTATTCTGAATGGTTATAGTATCCGCCATGCAGCTAGATTTAGAGTTCTGAGTTGGCTGTGCAGGATCTGATTGTTTTGTTGGGTCAGGAAATGAGGAATTTGAGGCAATGTCCAGGCAGGGCCTTGGGACAAGCTCCTTAGGATTGGGTACCAGTATTGGCGTGGCCAATCCGGGGCAATCAGTATCATTTGTGGCTTCTCATCTGACTTTTAGGAGTACCTTGGGGAGGAGAGGCAGTGGAGGAAAGGCATATACTGTAAGGTTGTTCCAGCTGAATGACAAAGCATCCACTTTCCATGCTTGTTTGTGATAAGTCCTTGTGCAGAATCTCTGAAGTTGGCAGTTGTGAGGGGAGGCAAAAAGATCTATGTATGGGCATCCCCATTTCCTTGTTATCATGCTGAAGATTTGTGGATCTAGTTTCTATTCGTGAGGGTCCATGAGGTTTCTGCTTAGTTCGTCTGCCAGAGCATTTGTTTTTCCTGGCAGGAACTGTGCTTGCAGGTGTACTTGGTAGGTAAATGCTGTGTTCCACAAAATCATGGCTTGACTGCAGAGGGGGTAGGGAATGTGTGCCCCCTGCTTGTTTATGTACCACATGACTGTGGTGTTGTCCGTCTTTATCAGCAGCTGTCCTGGATGAAGTAGGTCCTTGAAGGCTGTCAGGGCATTTTGTACAACTAGCATCTCTTTTTGATTGATGTGTAGATGCCTTTGGCTTGGGGGCCATGTGCCCTGAATACATTTTTCTGCCATGTGGGCCCCCCAGGCATAATCTGATGGATCTGTTAATGTTTGCCTGGCTATGGGTAAAGTGAATGGCTGTCCCTTGTTGTGGTGACAGGCCTGTGCCCACCATCGAAACTCCTGTTGCAGGCAGGGAATGAGTGAAATTAATGATTCCAGGCTGTGGCAATGTTGAGTCCAAACACTTTTAGGTACCATTGTAGTTTCCTCATATGCAGTCTTGCATATGGAATTAGCAGAATGCAGGAGGCCATGTAGCCCAGAGCTTGCAGAATTTTTCTTGCAGATAACTGGGTCTTTGTTGCCATGCTTTTGAAATAAGAAGTCAGTTGCCTGGTGTGAGATAATTAATCTGGGCAGTTGTATTTAAGCTTGCACCCAGGAATATTATCTCTTGAGAGGGTATTAGTTTTGATTTCTTTTAGTTTACTGTGTACCCTAGGCAAATTAGTAATCTTTTTACAAACGCCAGATGCTTTAGTAGAATGTCTTTGTTCTCTGGTTGAATAAGGCAGTCATCCAAGTAGGGATATATTTGAATTCCTCTTTGTCTGCAAAAAGCAATTACTGGTGCCAGGCATTGCAGTAGATAAGCCAAAGGGCAGTGCAGAGAAAGTACAGTTTTGTACCTACCATAAATGTAGATGTCCGATAGGTATGCATCTGCAGTCCTAACATATGGGTTGTCCTGCCTCAGGCAGCCCTTCGGTCGGCCGGATTCCAAAGTCTGGGTCTGGCCTCGGCTGATGTCGCACTTCACCTGACGTCACAGCTGCTGGGGTATAAAGGCATCAGCCGACGCCATTTTCCTCAGTGTTTCTTGCCCCAGATGCCAGGTGCCCTCTAGGAAGGCTAAATTTGGATAATGCAAATAATTCCAAACAGTAGAGAGCAAACAATATATATATATATATATATATATATATATATATATATATATATATATATATATATATATATATATATATATATATATATATATATATATACAAACAAATACACCATAATAGATTCCCCAGCTAGCTAAAGAGGGGTAAATACCCTAGGAATACCACAGAGGGAAGGAGGGTGGGTAATCCTGACTGCAGATGCATACCTATCGGACATCTACATTTATGGTAGGTACAAAACTGTACTATGTCCTTCAAGGATGCATCTGCAGTCCTAACATATGGGTAGAATACCATAGCCAAACTGGGGGAGGAGGCACTAAGATAAAGATGGTGTAGTTAAGATCCCTTGCAAAACAGCAGTTGCAAAACCTGCTTGGGATCTAGAGTATAAGGGAAGATTATAATGCTTGGCAAAAGTATGCACAGAGCTCCAAGTAGCAGCTTCTAAAATGTCTTTGGTAGCCACTCCTCGCAGGAAAGCTGTAGTGGTGGCTGTAGCTCTTGTGGAATGAGGTCTGATATTTTCAGGAGTTGTCTTTCCATGAAAAGAGTAACAAAATCGAATACAATTTCCTATCCATTTTGAGATTGTCTGTTTTGAAATTGCTTTTCCTTGCATTCCTGTTGCATATGCTACCAGAAGCTGGTCAGTTTTTCTGCTGGTCTTAGTTCTGTCCAGATAGTAGCATAATTGTCTGTGCACATCCAAGGTATGTAGCAGTCTTTCCCCCCTGTTCTGTGGGTTGGGGAAGAATGTAGGTAAATGAATCGCTTGGTTCAATGAAACTCTGGAGACCACTTTTGGCATAAAGGTAGGGTTAGTTCTCAGAGAGACTCTATCCTGATGGAAGATAAGGAAAGGCTGTACTGCCATTAATGCCTGTAACTCAGATACCCTTCTTGCTGAAGTGATTGCTAGCAGGAAAGCAGTTTTCAAAGACAGGAACTGTAGTTCTGCTGTTGCTGCTGGTTCAAAAGGGGGAAGTGTTAACTTTTCCAGCACAAAGTTGCGATCCCATGTAGGTAAAGGTGGTTTCCTTGGAGGTTTTACATTTTTGATTCTTCTCAAGAACTGCCCGAGTAGAGGATGAGAGATGTTGTATTCTGCTGAAATTGCTGATGCATGAATCTTAATGGAGGAGTAAGACAGGCCATTGTGGAACAGTTCTGCTAAGTATTCCAGGATGTGTGCTATGTTTGCCAATGAGACATTTTCTCCCTTTGCTGCACTCCAAATGAGGTATCTTTTCCACTTGGCTGAATAAGTTTTCCTTGTGGAGGGTCTGCGTGCCTCCAGGATAATGTCCTTAACCCTCTGAGATAAATCTGGGTTATTTTGTTTTATGCAATATTCCAAGCAGCTAGCTGCAGTGTTTTCAAGTTTGGATGTAGGATCTAGTAGTTGTTCTGTGTTAGAAGTAAGGGACATAGAGGTAGATGCCATGCGTGTGTCCGAGACATGCTTCTCAGTAGCGGGTATCAATGCTGCCTTGGCCAGTCTGGAGCTATCAGGATTACCCTTGGCTGATCCTCTCTGATCTTCAGTAGGACTTGGTACATCAAAGGAAGAGGTGGGAATGCATATGCTGTCAGGTTTTTCCAGCTGAAGGAAAGGGAGTCCACCCTCCAAGCAAGTGGGTGGTATGCTCTTGTGCAGAATTTCTTCAATTGGTGGTTGTGTGGGGAGGCGAACAGGTCTATTTCTGGTAGTCCCCATTTCTTTGTTATGGCTTTGAATATATCTGGATGCAGCATCCATTCGTGAGCATCCGTGGTAGTTCTGCTTAAGGTGTCTGCTAGAGAATTTGCTTTTCCTGGTACAAATCTGGCCTGAAGTTGAATCTTGAGATTCATGGCCACATTCCACAGGTCCATTGCCATCCGGCATAGAGGATATGAGTGTGTACCTCCCTGTTTGTTGATGTACCACATGACTGTGGTATTGTCCGTCCTTATCAGCAGATGACCCTGTTGGAGTGGTCTGAATGCCTGGATCGCATGTTTCACTGCCAGCATCTCCTTTAGATTTATGTGTAGATTCAGCTGGTCTTGGGTCCATATGCCTTGTATACATTTGTCCACCATGTGTGCCCCCCAGCCTAGGTCTGAGGCGTCCGTGGTGATGGTCTGGCTTGGATGAGGTTTGTGGAAAGGCAGTCCTCTGTTCAACTGACAGGCCTGAGCCCACCACAGGAATTCTTGCTTCAGGCATGGAATTATTGGAATCTGGGCTTCTAGACTGTGCTTGTGTTGAGACCATACATTCCTTAGGTACCATTGTAACTTTCTCATATGCAGCCTGGCATGCGGAATAAATATTATGCAGGATGCCATGTAACCCAGGGCTTGCAGGACTTTCCTTGCAGTAAGCTGAGTTTGTTTTGTTAATGTCATGAAGTAGACTGGTAGTTGCTTTTTTTTCTTCTGTGAGAAAAGCCATCTGAGTTGATGTGTCCAGTTCTGCACCCAAGAATGTTATCCTTTGGGATGGTACTAGTCTTGACTTTTGCATGTTGACTGTGTATCCCAAGGCTTGCAACAGTTGTATGACATTTTCCAAATCTTTTGTTAATTTTGCCTTGTTGTCCGCTTGTATTAGGCAGTCGTCCAGGTATGGGTAAATTTGAATTCCCTGAAGCCTGCAATGAGCAATTACTGATGCCAGGCATTTCGTGAATACTCTGGGCTCAGTAGATAAGCCAAAGGGCAATGCTGAGAATTGATAATGCTCTGATCCTGCAGGAAATCTGAGGTGTCTTCTGCAATCTGGTCGTATAGGGACGTGCAGGTATGCCTCCTTGAGATCTAGAGTCACCAGCCAAGACTCCTTGCCCAGCATGGGAAGAAGCTGCTGGAGGGTCAGCATTTTGAATTTTGGAACAATGAGGTATGTGTTCAGTGCGGACAAGTCGAGAATAGGTCTCCATTGATTTTCTTTTCTTGGTACAAGGAAAAGCCTGGAGTAAAATCCTTGGCCTTGTTCCATAGGTGGCACCTTTTCTATAGCTCTCATCCTTAGTAAGTTGTTGATTTGTCTTAGAGCGTCTGTTTTTTGGCTTGGTGGTAGGTTTGGCATTCCCCTCTTTTTGGTAGAGTGTGGAAGTGAAACCTGTAGCCCTTGTCTATTGTTTGTAAAGTCCATTTGTCTCCTGTAATGCAATGCCAGTTGTCGGAAAATAAGGCTAGCTTTCAGCCCAAGGGAGCTTCCAGTTGTTCCCTGGTAGGTGGAACCAGAGCCAAGTCATTGTGTCTGCCCTGTGGAAGTGGTTGTAGTTGAATCTGTGGCAGTACTTCTCTGGTTGGTAGGTTGCCAATGACGTCCCCTGTAGGCACCCCTAGATTGACCTCTGCCTCTTCGGCGTCTATTTTTGCCTCTCTGTGCTCTGGAGCTGTCTGGAAAGGACCAATTCTTCGAAGGCCAATTTCTGCTAAACCTCGGAGGTTGGACCTGTAAGAAATCCTTGACTGTTTGGACAGATTTTGCTTTTTCTTCCACCTTCTTTAGAACCTCCTGTGCAGGGGAGCCAACCAAACTTTGTTTCTCCATGGGAGCATCTAGGAGTTTTGACTTAACATGGTCTGGTAAGGATTGTTCTTTTAACCAGGCATGCCTTCGAATCACTGTTCCAGTCAAAGCTGATCTAAAGGAAGCCTCCAGTGCATCATAGCCACATTTTAAGAAATGGTTACTGACCTGCTGAGAGTTATGTACCAAATCCTGAAGGGACTTGCGGTCTATAGGTTCAGGAGAGGACAGTTTTTTTATTTAGTTGGTCTAACAAAAATTCCTGGTACTGAATCATGTGAAATTGACAGTTTAAGGCCCTGGCCGAAAGAGTAGCAGAAGTATAAACCTTTTTACCCCATCTCTCTAATGCTCTAGATTCCCTTTCAGAAGGAAGAGGGTTTTTGGCAGAAGCAGTTGCCACACCTTTAGGGCCCTGTGAAATGGTTTCAGGGTCTGCAACAGGAGCCTTATACAAATGGTAGTGTGTGTCCGGGACCCTGTAATATCGGTCAGGCTTGGCAGGGGCCGGAGGAAGAGAATCAGGGGCAGTACAGGCATCATTATATGCATCATCAACGACTGTTAGTACTGGAGGAATGGCTAAAGGCCAATGCTGTGGTAAGTGTAAAAAAGTCCTTAGCCTTTTCCTTGAATCTGAAAAATCCTGGCCCTGCCATTGGAAGTGTTCCCTCATAGCATGTAAGGTTTCCCCAAAAGAAAATTCTTCAGGAGGAGAAGCAGAAGGAATGGAGTCTTCTGCATCAGAATCCTCATAAGGAGAATATGGGCCTTCCTGAGGGTCTGAAATGTCTGAGTCATCCGAGGAATAGTCTGTAGAGACAGGTTCCGGGGGTTCAGTCCTAGGCCTCTTATCTGGAGGGGGCTGAGAGGCCCTGTCTGGGTGAGGTTGGGATCCCATGATCAAAGAAATGAGATCCTCAGCCAGGCTGAGTATTTGGGAACTAGAGGTAGGCCTATGTGAGGGAGTTTTAGCAGGTAAGGCCTTAGAAGATTTAGCTGCTTTAGCCCTGGCAAAAGCCTTGATAGACATAGAAGCAGGGGGTCTAGCAGACCCACGTGCAGGGGTAGATATGTCTAAAGGAATAGTGTCTGACAAGTCCTGGGTCCCTGCTTCTGTAGCAGTAAATTCAGTAGCAGATTCAGCCATGCTCTGTGAGGACTCGGCTATCGGAGGCATGCTTTCGGCCGAAGGAAGAACCGGGGACTCGGTTTCGGTCGAAACCGAGACACTTGCGGTTGGCCTAACCGTGGTTTCAGCCGAAACCGCGGGCCATGAGTGTCGGTCCTTTTCCTTGCGCTTTTTAGCTAATTGTGTAGTCGGACTCTCCGACGGCAATTTGTAAGCAAAAGCGGGACCAAAAAACTCCTCTGCAAACTCCGACCGACGTCTAAGTGTCCGTCGGTTGAAGGAAGCACAGGCTAGACAAGCTGATACGTCGTGGTCTGGGCCTAAACAAGGAAGGCAGTAAGAGTGGAAATCCTTATGAGGTATTTGTTTCCCACAAGTTGAACAATTATTTACTTTTTCTGACATCGGCTGAGGCAAGAGAGAGTCCCCAACGGGGTACTTAGCTTTTTAGAAGTCTTCGGTAGTAGAAATCTCTGGATCTGACCGACCGGCACTTGCGAACAGCTTCTGCTTCGGGCACCACGCGGCAAGAAAGACTGGGGAAAAAGGAGTCGGCTGATGCCTTTATACCCCAGCAGCTGTGACGTCGGGTGAAGTGCGACATCAGCCGAGGCCAGACCCAGACTTTGAAATCCGGCCGACCGAAGGGCTGCCTGAGGCAGGACAACCCATATGTTAGGACTGCAGATGCATCCTTGAAGGACATCCAGCCGACACCATTTTCTTCAGTTTTTCTTGCCCCAGATGTCAGGTGCCCCCAGAAGGAAGGCAATATATATATATATATATATATATATATATATATATATATATATATAATTATGTAATAATGCAATGCAAATTAATCAAAAAAACAGTAGTTGCAAGCAAATGCACCATAAAAGAATACCCCTAGAGGGGAAGGAGGGAGGGAAACCTGGACTGCAGCTGTATTAGCACTCGAACATCTACATTTATGGTAGGTACAAAACTGTACTATGTTCATCGTGCATACAGCTGCAGTCATTAGATGGGTAGAATCCCAAAGCTAAGAAAGGGGTGGCAGGCACTAGGTGGAACTAGGAGGAGCCAAAATGCCCTGCAAGACTGCAGTGACAAAGCCTGCTCTGGATTTGGAGTATAATGGTAGGTTGTAGTGCTTGGAGAAGGTATGCACAGAACTCCAAGTGGCTGCTTCCAAAATATCCTTGGTAGGAACTCCTCTGAGGAAGGCTGCAGAGGTGGCTGTGGCCCTGGTGGAATGAGTTCTAATGCCTGTAGGTACAGTTTTGCCATGAAAGGAATAGCAAAAGCGTATGCAGCGGGCTATCCATTTTGAGATTGTCTGTTTGGAAATTGGCTTTCCTTGAGATCCTACTGCATAGGCCACAAGAAGCTGTTCTGATTTTCTGAAAGGTTTTGTGCTGTCCAGATAATAACGCAGTTGCCTGTGGATGTCCAAGGAATGTAGTAATCTCTCCCCTTTGTTTTGAGGATTAGGATAAAAAGTAGGTAAATGTATGGCCTGATTTAAAGCTACCCTGGATACCACTTTAGGCATAAAGGACGGGTTGGTTCATAAGGAAACTCTGTCCTGATGGAAGATGATAAAAGGCTGCACTGCCATGAGAGCCTGTAGTTCTGAAACTCTACGAGCTGAAGTGATAGCCAGAAGGAAAGCTGTTTTCCATGACAAATATTGCAAATCTGATGAGGCAGCTGGCTCAAAAGGATACAAAGTCAGTTTTTCCAGAATGAAATTAAGATCCCAAGCAGGTATTGGTTGTTTCCTTGGAGGTCTTAAATTCTAGGCCCCTCTGAGGAACTGTCTTAATAGAGGGTGAGAGAATAAAGGTGGATCAGTGTTGTATTCTGCAGAAATGGCTGAGGCATGGATTTTGATGGAGGAGAATGAAAGTCCACTGCTTAGCAGTTCAGCCAAATATTGTAGTATTTGAGGTAAATTCAGTTTTCCAGGGTTCTGGCCCTTTTTCTCATTCCAGACACAAAAACGTTTCCATTTTGCGGAGTAAGCTTTTCTAGTTGATGGCCTTCTGGCCTCCAAAATGACATCCTGCACCTCCTTGGAGAGTAGGGCCTGCTGTGATGCTAAGGAATCTTCCATGTGGCTAGATTGAGTGTTTTTAGCTGACTGTGAAGAGTTTTGAAGCTGTGCTGAGTCAGAAGAAGAGGCATTAGAGGCAGGGTCCATGGTGGGGAATGCGTCAGGCTCCTCAGGAGTGGGTACCAGTGTTGCCTTGGCCAGTCCGGAGCAATGAGGATCATCTTTGGTCTGTCTGCTCTGGTCTTCAATAGGACTTTGGGCAGCAGAGGAAGAGGCGGGAAGGCATAAACTGTCATTGATGTCCAACTGAAAGAGAGAGCGTCCACTCTCCAGGCCTTTGGATGAAAGACCCTTGAGCAGAATTTTGTCAATTGATGATTTTTGTGGGAGGCAAAGAGATCTATGTCTGGCCTTCCCCATTCTTGGATTATTTCTGTAAAAACTTTTGGATGCAACTTAAATTCGTGTGGATCTGTCATATTCCTGCTTAGGTTGTCTGCCAGCGTGTTTTCCTTGCCTGGCAAGTACTGTGCTTGCAGTTCCATTTGTAAGTCCATGGCCATGTTCCAAACTGACATGGCCAGTCTGCATAGGGGATAAGAATGTGTTCCTCCCTGCTTGTTTATGTACCACGTAACTGTGGTGTTGTCCGTTCTTATCAATAGTTGACCTGGTTGTAGAAGGTCCTTGAAAGCTATAATAGCATTTATTACTGCTAGCATTTCTTTTTGATTGATGTGAAGGTGCTTTTCTTTTTGGGACCATTTGCCCTGAATGCACCGGTCTGTCATGTGTGCCCCCCAGGCGTAGTCAGAGGCGTCTGTTGTGATGACTTGATTTGCTTGAGGCTTGCTGAATGGAAGACCTGTGTTTGTTTGACATGCTTGAGCCCACCACAGAAATTCCTTTTGCAGACATGGAATTAGTGGTATTGTTTCCAAACTGTGGCTGTGTTGAGACCATACGTTTTTTAGGTACCATTGTAGTTTTCACATATGCAGCTTTGCACATGGGATTAGTAAGATGCAAGATGCCATGAATCCCAGAGCCTGCAGGATTTTCCTTGCAGTCAGCCTGGTGCAATTTGCCAGTGTTCTGAAATATTGAATTAGTTGTCCTTGTTTCTCTGGCGTGAGGTAGGCCATCTGGGTGTTTGTGTCCAAATTGGCACCCAGGAAAATTATCTTCCGAGAGGGTATTAGCCTTGATTTCTCTTTGTTGACTGTGTATCCCAGAGAGTTTAATAACATTTTTACATAAGCCAGATGTTTCAGAAGAATGTGCTTGCTGTCTGCTTGGATCAGGCAGTCATCCAAATAAGGGTATATTTGTATCCCTTGAAGTATGCAGTGCGCAATTACTGATGCCAGGCATTTCGTGAATACTCTGGGCGCAGTAGATAAGCCAAAGGGCAATGCAGAGAATTGATAATGGGTTGAACCTGCAAGAAATCTGAGGTATCTTCTGCAATTTTGTCTGATTGGGACATGCAGGTATGCCTCCTTGAGGTCCAATGTTACCAGCCAAGACTCCTTGCCCAGCATGGGAAGAAGTTGCTGTAGAGTGAGCATCTTGAATTTTGGTACGAGTAGGAATGTGTTTAGGATGGAAAGATCCAAAATAGGTCTCCAATCTTTTCCCTTCCTTGGCACCAGGAATAGCCTGGAATAAAAACCTTGACCTTGTTCGTGTGTAGGTACCTCTTGAATAGCTTTCATGTTTATAAGATCTGAAATTTGCTTTTGTGACTCTGCCCTTTGATTGTGTGGCAGGTTTGGCATGACTCTCATTTTTGGAAGGGTATGAAAATGGAATTTGTAGCCTCTGTTTATAATGTCCAGGATCCTTGCGATTGTCCTCTGCCCCTCGGGCGCCTGTGTCTGCCTCTTTGGGGTCTGTCTGTGGCAGGAAAGGACCAGTTCTTGGAAGGCCAATTTCTACTAAAACGTGGGGGTTGAACCTGCAGAAATTCTTTCACAGTTTGCATTGATTTAGCCTTTTCCTCCATTTTCCGTAATACTTCCTCAGCATTTCTCCCAAATAGTACATCCTTTTGAAGAGAGGCGTCTAGTAATTTAGCTTTGACATGATCAGACAAGGCTTGTTCCTTGAGCCAGGCATGCCTACGTATGACTGAGCCTGTAACAGCAGCTCTACATGAGGCCTCTAGAGCATCAAAACCACATTGTAAGGTATGTTTACCCACTTGTTCTGCACTATGCATCAAATCCTGCAACTCCTTCAAGTCTGGTTGTTCAGGTTGTGACATTTTACTTTTCAACTGAGATAACAGAAACTGTTGGTATTTTAGCATATGAAACTGACAGGTTAAAGCCCTCATGGATAAGGTAGCCGAGGTATATACCTTTTTTCCCCACCTTTCTAAGGATCTGGAATCTCTCTCGGAAGGCAATGAATTTTTGGCAATGGAGGTCTTAACTCCCTTGGGCCCCTGTGAGATGGTTTCTAGGTCAGCAGCATGGCTTTTGTATAGAAATTGGTGTGAGTCAGGAACCCTGTAGTACCTGTCAGGCTTAACTGGAGCTGGAGGTAGAGAGTCCGGGTTAAGGCAGGCCTCAGAGTAAACATCATCTAGGATGTCCAAGACAGGAGGTATAGCCAGAGGCCTGTGCTGGGGTAACAAAAGAAATTCCCTGAGCCTTTTCTTGGAATCTGAATAATCCTGGCCTTCCCAGTGGAAGTGTTCCCTTAAGGTATGCAAAGTTTCCCCAAATGAGTAATCCTCAGGGGGGGGGGGGGGATACAGAAGGAATGGACTCCTCAGCATCAGAGTCTTCAAAAGGGGAGTAAGACTGTTCCTGATCATCAGAGTGTTCTGAAAAAATGGAGCCCTGATCAGAGGAGGGGGAATCTTCCTCCACTCTGGGCCTTTTGTCCGGAGGTGGCTGAGAACCTCTGATTAGAGTAATTAAATCCGCAGCCATTTTAAGCATCTGTTTCTTAGGCATGGGGCCTGGAGATGGGCCCAGTGTAGCTGGTCTCTTAGGGTGCATGGTTGCTTTAGATTTGGTGAAAGCCTTGATGGAAAAAGAAGAGGAAGGTCTGAAGACACCTTGAGTGGAGGTGGACCTGTCCACATTCTGTGTTTCAACGCCAAGAGTGGCTTCGGTATCTGTAGTCGGGGTGTGGGCCGAGGAGCCTGCGACCTCGGGTACAGGAGACACCACCAAAGATGTGTCGTCGGTAATCAAAGGCTGCGTAGGTGCCTCGCTGAGAACCGGACCACGTGTAGTCGGATTAGGCGTGGTGTCAGTGGAGGCCGCGGACCTCGAGTGTCGGTCCTTGTCTTTGCATTTTTTTAGACAAAACTGGAGTCGGAGTATACGACGACATAGTATAGTTAAATGCTTTCCCAAAAAATGCTGGGCGAACTCCGCCTGACACTTAATAGTGCATTTGTTGAATGTAGCACAAAAACGACAGACCGAGACGTCGTGGTCTGGGCCTAAACAAGGTATACAGAGGGAATGGAAATATTTATGCGGTATTTGCTTCCCACAAGAAATACAATTATTAACTTTGTCTGACATCGGTATGAGGCAAGAAAAGTTTCCCCAACGGGGTACTTAGCTTTTAAGAAGACTTCGGTTTCCAAATTTTTTGTAATCTCAGGAGCTGGACGACCGGCACTTGCGAACTGCTTCTGCTTCGGGCACCGCGCGGCAAGAAAGACTGAAGAAAATGGCGTCGGCTGGTTCTTTTATACCCCTGTCGCACTGACGTCAGGGAAGAAGCGACGACAACCGACGCCGGACCTACACTTTGGTATTCGGCCGACCGAGGACCCGCCTGACGGCAGGAGAACCCATCTGTAATGACTGCAGCTGTATGCACGATGAACATCAGGACTGCAACAGTGAATACACTTGAACATCGACATTTTTGGTAAGTGTACACAACTGTACAATGTTCTTCGTGTTTCACTGTTGCAGTCATCATATTTGGGTTGATTCTCAAAGCTGAGGAAAAGGGTGAGGCATTCAGGGAGACTAGGGGCTGGCTAGGATGCCCTGCAAGACTGCAGTGGCAAAGCCTGCCCTGGATTTGAAGATAGGTAGGTGGTAATGCTTGGTGAAGGTGTGAACAAATGTCCATGTTGCAGCTTCTAGGATGTCCCAGGTGGTGCTCCTCTGAGGAAAGCTGCAGAGATGGAGGCTACTCTGGTAGAGTGAGTCCTGATCCCTTAGAGGGAGGTTTTCCGTGTTGCTTGTAGCAGAAATGGATGCAGTGTGCTATCCATTTGGAAATGGTTTGTTTGGAGATGGCTTTGTGCTCTGCGCATGCAGCAAGGCTGACTAACAATTGATCAGTCTTTCTGAATGATTCAGTCCTGTCTAGATAGAATCTGAGCTGTCTGTGCACACCTAGGGAGTGAAGTATCCTTTCCCCCCTTGTTCTGTGAGTTAGGGAAAATGTTGGCAAATTAATGGATTGGCCAAGAGCCACACCGGACACTACTTTTGGCATGAAGGATGGGTTAGTCCTGAGTGACACCCTGTCAGTGTGGAAGATGATGGACTCTATAGCCATGAGTGCTTGCAGCTCGGATACTCTTCTGGCTGAAGTGAAGCTGGGGTAGGTTCTCTTCTGGGTGGCCACAAGTTGCTAGCCCCTCTTAGGAACTGTTTGATGAGAGGGTGCGAGAAAAATGGGTGCTCAGTGTTGAAATGAGCAGAGACAGCAGAGGCATGAATTTTAAAAGAGGAAAAGGAGAGACCACTGTGTAGCAGGTCAGCTAGGTAATCCAGGATGAGAGGTAGAGAGGGGATGTGCAGAACCTTTTCCATTTTCCAGCATACAACTTTCTAGTACTAGGGAGTCTGGCCTCACGTATGACATCTAGAACCTGTTTACTGAGACTGGCAGCTTGTTCAATGGTCAGGGAATAAGCCATATTGTGGGTTTGCAATTGGGGATGAATGAATTCTCCTTCCCTCTGAGTCAGGAGGGTTGGGATCTGAAGGAGATGCCATGGTGGCAGAGGGGAGAAGGTTGCCCAGCAGTGGGTACCAGTGCTGGCGAGGCCAGTCTAGAGCAACCAGAATTGTCCTCGGTTTTTCCTTCCTTATTTTGAGCAGTACCCTGGAAATGAGAGGTAGTGGGGGAAATGCATAGACCGAGAGGTTGTCCCACTGAAAGGATGGGGCATCCACTATCCAGGCCCTTCAGTGAGGCTCCCTGGTGCAGAACTTGCTGAGCTGATGGCTGGAGTGGGAAGCAAAGAGATCGACCTTCGGGGTACCCCACTTCTGAGTTATTAGGGTGAAGGTTACTTGGTCTAGCTGCCACTCGTGTGGGTCCAGAAGATTTCTGCTTAAGTTGTCTGCCAGAGAGTTGAGAAAGCCTGGCAGGAATTGTGCTAACATGTGTAGCTGCATGGCTGAGGCTGCATAGACGGTAGGAGTGAGTCCCTCCCTGCTTGTTGATATGCCACATCACAGTGGTGTTGTCTGTTTTGATCAGGAGAGCCCCTGGGGAGAGAAGGGTCCTGATAGCGGTGAATGCATGCTGAACAGCTAACATCTCTTTTTGGTTGATGTGCAGATGTATTTGATGTGGGCTCCATTGGCCCTGTATGCACCTGCCGTCCAGGTGTGCACCCCCCAGGCATAGTTTGATGCGTCTGTGGTGAGAAGGGTAGTCCCTAGTTGTGGCAGCATGCTGCTGTCCACCAAAGAAAATCTTTCCTTAGGCAAGGTATCATTGGTATAAGAGTTTCCGATGACACCAAAGGCTTTTTAGGTACCACTGAAGTTTCCTCATATGCAGTCTGGCATATGGAATGAGTAGAATGCAAGATGCCATGAACACCAGAGCTTGCAGGATTTTCCTTGCAGATAACTGTTGTTTGGTGGCTAGTTGAGAGAAACAGGCTGTCAGGTAAGTTTGCATTTCTGGTGTAAGGAATGCCATCTGGGATGCTGTTGTCCAGGCTTGCTCCCAGGAATATAATCTTTTGGGTGGGTGCTAGTTTGGATTTCTTTTCGTCGATAGTGTACCCTAGAAAGATCAGTAGGACCTTTATAAAGGCCAGTTGCTTGAGCAGCTTTTCCTGACTGTCTGCCTGAATTAGGCAGTCATCTAAGTATGGGTAAATTTGAATATTTCTTTCCCTACAAAAAGCAATGGTGGGAGCTAGACATTTTGCGAAAACTCTGGGAGCAGTAGATAACCCAAAGGGAAGCACAGAAAAGTGAAAGTGCAGAGATCCTGCCCTGAAATGTAGATATTTCCTGCATGATTCCCTGATTGGGATGTGGAGGTAGGCCTCTTTCAGGTCTAGGGTGGCTAGCCAAGCATTCTTGGAGAGCATAGGTAGTAGTTGCTGGAGGGTGAGCATTATGAATTTTGGTATCACCAGGAAGGTGTTTAGAATGGACAATTCAAGGATTGGGCAACCAGGTGCCCTCTTTTCTGGGTACCAGGAAGAGTCTGGAGTAGAAACCTTGGCCTATCTGCTCTGTAGGAACGTGCTCTATTGCCCTCATAGAGAGCAGGGAAAGGACTTGCTTTTGGCCTCTGCCCACTGGTTTGGAGGAAGATCTGGGAACCCTTTTGGGGTTGGTAGAGTGTGGAAAGAAAATTTGTATCCCAGGGACACTATGTTGAGGACCCAACGGTCACTGGTAATGGTGGCCCTGGTGCTTGCGTGGAAGGAGAGTTTTCCTCCTAGGGGCAAGTGCAGGTGGGCAGAGGGAGGGGGTGGAAGTGGAGAGTTATTGTGAGTTCTTACCATGAGGGGGTGGCTTTGCACTCCCTGGTTTTGAAGAGGAGGAACTCCATTGCTTTGATCTCTGCATTCCCTGTGGCTGTTGTCTGGGGGGTCTGCTTCCCTGGGGTCTTGGCTGAACTGACCTGGAGGGGGCAGGAAAGGACCAGTGTTTGGAGGGGCAATGCCTACTGAACCTGGGTGGCTGGACCTGCAGGAAATCCTTAACTGTCTGCACAGATTTAGCTTTTTCTTCCATCTTTTTTAAAACCTCCTCTGCCTTGGTGCCAAACAAGTTGTCTTTGTGCAAGGGTGCATGATAATTTTTGTTTGAGGAGTTCCATAGTATGTTGCTGAAATTTTAGCATATGGAACTGACAATTTAGTGTTCTAATAGCAAGAGTAGCAGAGGTGTATACTGTTTTACCCCGTCTAATGCTCGGGAATCCCTATCTGAGGGGGTGGGATTCTTAGCAGAAGTTGCTTTAATTCCTTTAGCCCTTGGGGAGATAATGTCAGGGTCAGCAGTAGGATTTTTGAAAAGCAATTTGTGGGAGTCAGGGACTCTAATACCCGTCAGGTTTCCTGGGAGCAGGAGGGAAGGTGTCAGGAGTCAAGCTAGATTCCATGAAAATGTCATCCACAGCATCCAGGACAGGAGGAATGGCCAAGGGTCTGTGCTGTGGAACATCTAAGAATTCCCTGAGTCTCTAGTCCTAACATTCTCACCGGAAATGCTCCCTTAAGGTATGAAGGGTTCCCAAAGGAAAAGTCCTCAGGTGGAGAGGCTGAACGAATGGATTCCTCTGCATCAGAATCCTCATAAGCAGAGAGGGGTTGCATGTCTTCATTTTCACATGCATCAGAGTCATCGGACTCCTGTTCAGATAAAACTACAGGGGAGAAATCTCTTTTTCTTTTGGAAGGGGTAGCTTGGCTTCCCCTGATCAGCATTATAAGGTCTTCTGCCATTTTAAGCAGTTGAGACTGAGGCAAGGAAGCAGGTGCAAGAGATTGGAACGTCAGTTTCTTGGGTGTGGGTTTGTACCCTGGGCCTTAGAAACTTGGTAGTTTTCCAAAGAAAGGTAGATGTAAAAGAAGTCATCAGTTTGTGTTGAGAATCTGTAGCACAAAGTACTTCCTCAGAAGCCAGTATCTGCTCAGCGACTCCGGACCTATCCAAGGTAGAGACAACTGCAGGATCCTTGCTCAATGAAGAGTTTTGGGGCATACCAGACTCCGAAAGGGTCTCGGTAGTGGCCTGCGAATCCACAGAAGCTGGCATCAGAGGCTGCAAAAGTGCCTCACTGAGGACCTGAGAAGTGACGACTGGCTTAATGGAAGCGTCGTTGGACCTGTGCAGTCTGTCTCTGTCTTTATCCTTAGGTTTTTTTGGAAGGTCTGCTGTCTGAAGCCATATTTGAATACAAGGACGGTGAATGAAAATATCTAGCTACAATAATGGCCCAACAATGTATAGTTCTGGCGTTGAACAAAGCAAAAAAGCGACAGGGAGGGACATTGTGGTCTGGGCCTAAGCAAGTGATGCGGTAAGAATGAAAGTCGTGGTGTGGTATTTGCTTTCAACATGCGAGACATAACTTTTTCTGACATCGGTTAGAGCAAGAAAAAAGGATACCCAATGGGGTACTTAGCTTTAAGACTTCAGCTTCAATTTGGAAACGAAACTCGGGTAGCAGCCGACCAGCACTCGTGCAAACTGCTTCTGGTTCCTCGGCGAGAAAGACTGATGTAATGGCGTCGGCTGCCTTACTTTATACTACTGATGACTTGACATCAGTCCTGAAGTGACAGCAACTGATGCAGAAATACTAAGCCTCTGGAATTCGGGCCAACTGAGGGCTACGCTGGCAGGGATAACCGAAATGTGAAGACTGCTAAAGTGAAACACGAAGAACATCTTTTTTTTCTCTGCCTAACTTGGAAAACACTGATGTCTATCATCATAAATACGGTCTTATTTCATTTCCATTTCTATTGCACTCTACTGCTGATAAGCTCATTCCCCCACATCTGCATTAGGTGGCACACAGTGAGGGCTAATAGTTTTCCCTTTTCAGTTTACCTTAGTTTAGTGTAAAGATAGGTTGCTTCTGATGGCTTTCAATCCCTTACCATCATCCATTCAGAATACCTCTTTTGATGCGCTTTATCCTTGCCTCATCTTCTCTCACCTTCTACAACAATCCTTAACTTATGCACATTGCCACCTCCACCAAGCCACTTTTTTCCTTCAAAATTTTAACCATCAGCCTGACTCTCCGTTACAACTGCTTTCTGATTCAGCAGTCGTCCTTCACAGGCCTCTAGCACTGCTAAATACCACCTAACTCCACTGCCCTAGTGTCCGTTTACCAATACATTCCACTCCTGTCTTTTCATACAGCCCTGAGCTCCTGGCCTCTTTTCCTACAATCTTCTTTTTATTCAGTTCATCCTTCCTGCCATTCCTCTGCTGCATTTTTTCTACATCTGCTTTTCTACATATCTCATCTTTCTCACAGACTTCTGCTTCCTGAGGATTACTATTTTCCCTCATTCCCATAGGACTGTTTGCCATCTTCTTGCCTGCCCAATTCATCCTATATTTCTATATATGTGCATGTTCCTGCTGTCTTGTCAACCATACTCCGTAATTTAGCAGAACAAAAGGAGAAAGCAGTCATTCTCTTTCTACCTCCTCCACCTCTAACAACCACACCCTTCTGGGACGTGTTCTGCTTCATTAAACATTGAAGAAAGCCTCAGTCATGAGGTCTGAAACAATGGCAATACAAACCTAAGACTCCTGTGGTGGTTTAGGTCATGACATAGCAAAGTACAGTTGTGTACACTTACCATAAATGTAGATGTTTGAGTGTATTCACTGTTGCAGTCATTACATTTGGGTAATCTGCTGGCAGGTTGCCCTCAGTCAGCCTGATTAACACTCTGGGGTCCTGTGTCAGTTGCTCTCTCTTCTTCCATGACGTCGGGTCGTCAGGGGTATAAAACATGCAGCCGACGCCATTACATCAGTTTTTCTTGCCTCAGATGTCAGGTGCCCCCACATAATTAGAAACACAAAAATATACCTCTAAACAAAAGCAAATACACCAAAAAGGCTTTTAAGCATAGTAAAGGAAAGAAGAGGTATAGCAAAAGAAAAACAGGTGGTTGGAGGGAGGGTAACCAGGACTGCAACAGTGAATACACTCGAACATCTACATTTATGGTAAGTGTACACAACTACTATGTTCATTGTGTTTCACTGTTGTGGTCATTACATTTGGGTAGTTTCCCAAAGCTAAGGTTGGGAGGATGCATTTATACAGTATTAGGAACAGCTATAAGGCCCTGTAAAACAGCAGTGGCAAAGCCAGCTCTAGATTTAGAAAAAATTGGTAAATGATAATGCTTGGTGAAAGTATGAACTGAACTCTAGGTAGCAGCTTCTAGAATATCCCTGGTAGGAACACCTCTGAGAAAGGCTGTAGAAGTAGATGCAGCCCTGGTGGAATGAGATCTGATTCCCTGGGGGATATGTTTTCCATGGTGCTTGTAACAGAAATGAATACAATGACTTATCCATTAAGAAACAGTTTGCTTTGAAATAGCCTTCCCCTCTGCCCCTGCAGGAAATGCTACCTGCAGTTGTTCAGATTTTCTTTGAGATTTAATCCTGTCCAAGTAGTATCAAGGTTGTCTGTGTACATCCAATGAATGCAGAATCCGCTCTCCCTTGTTCTGTGGATTGGGAAAGAAAGTTGGCAAATGAATGGACTGATTAAGAGCCACATTGGATACCACCTTGGGCATGAATGATGGATTGGTACTGAGTGACACCCTGTCCGCATGAAAAATGATGAAAGGCTCCACTGCCATAAGGGCCTGTAATTCAGATGTACTTCTAGCTGAAGTGATTGCTAAAAGGAAGGCTGTTTTCCAGGAAAGAAATGTTAAGTCTGCCATTGCAGCTGGCTCAAAAGGCGGTAGAGTGAGTTTCACCAATACAAAGTTAAGGTCCAGGCAGGGGTTGGAGATCTTCTTGGTGGTCTCAAGTTTTTGACCCCTCTGAGATACTGCTTCAGAAGAGGATGAGAGAAGGGGGGGGGGTCTGTGTTGTTATGAGCTGAAATGGTTGAGGCATGGATTTTTACAGAAGAAAAAGACAGAACCTTGTGAAGCATCTCAGTTAAGTATTGCAAAATCTGAGGTGAATTGGGCACTGCTGTGCTCATCCCTTGAGATGGATTCCAGGCACAGAATCTTTTCCATTTGTCAACATAACATTTTCTAGTACTAGTTCTTCTCGCCTCCAAAATGACATCCATCACAGGTTTGCTGAGGGGATGCTAAGGGGGAATTTAAGTGATTAGCCAAGCTGCAAGATTCAAGGTTTGGAGCACAGGGTGCAGAATTTGGTTCTCCTGCTGAGACACTAAGGAAGGTGTCTGAGGCAGGTGCCACGGAGAAATGTGTGACACACTGCGCAGGAGTGGGTACCAGTGTTGGCGAGGCCAGTCTGGAGCAATCAAAATCATTTTTGGTTTGTCCTGTTTGACTATTGGTAGAACTTTGAAGAGCAAAGGCAGAGGGGAAAGGCATAGACTAATAGGTTTTTCCAGCTGAAGGACAGAGCATCCACTTTCCAGGCTTTTTTGTAATGAATTCTTGTGCAAAATTTGTCCAACTGGTAGTTCTGGGGTGAGGCAAAAAGATCTATGTCTGGGCTCCCCCATTTGCGTGTCAACATGTTGAAAATCCGTGGTTCCAGCTTTCATTTGTAAGAACCATGAGACTTCTGCTTAGTTCGTCTGCCAGAACATTCTGCTTTTCTGGCAGGAATTGTGCTTGTAGTTGTACTTGGTAGCTCAGGGCCATGTTCCACAATGCCATGGCTAGTCTGCAGAGGGGGTAGGAATGTGTACCCCCCCCCCTGCTTGTTTATGTACCACATAACTGTGGTGTTGTCCATCTTTATCAGTAATTGTCCTGGATGAAGGTAGTCCTTGAAGGCTGTCAGTGCATTCTGTACAGCTAGCATTTCTTTTTCATTGATATGAAGGTACATTTGATTTGGGCTCCATTTGCCCTGAATGCACTTCCCTGCCAGATGAGCCCCCCATGCATAGTCTGATGCGTCTGTAGTTAGGGTTTGGGCAGCAGGGGGTGGTGTGAATGGCAGTCCCTTGTTTTGGTGGCAGGCCTCTGCCCACCATAGGAACTCTCGGCACAGACAAGGTATGATAGGAATCATTGTATCCAGGCTGTGACAATGCTGACTCTATAAACTTTTTAAGTACCACTGAAGTTTCCTCATATGCAGTCTTGCATATGGAATTAGAAGAATGCAGGAGGCCATGAACCCCAAGGCTTGCAGTATTTGCATTGCAGACAGCATGTTTTTTGTGGCCACCTGTTTGAAGTAAGTCACCAAATGATTTTGCTTTTCTGGCGTAAGAAAAGCCATTTGGGCAGTTGTATTCAAGCTTGCACCCAGGAATGTAATCTTTTGAGAGGGTACCAGTTGAGATTTATTTTCATTTATGGTGTACCCTAGACAGTTTAGAACTCTTTTTACAAACGCCAGATGTTTTAGAAGAATGGCCTGGTTTTCTGCCTGAATTAGACAATCGTCAAGGTATGGATATATTTGAATATTTCTTTGCCTGCAAAATGCAATTACTGGAGCCAGGCACTTAGTGAATACCCTGGGCGCAGTAGACAAGCCAAAGGGCAGTGCAGAGAACTGATAAGGCATGCAGCCTGCTTTGAAGTGCAGGAATCTTCTGCAAGATTCCCTGATTGGGATATGCAGGTAAGCCTAAGTAACTGGTGAAGAGTCAGCATCTTGAATTTTGGAATGTCCAGAAAGGTGTTTAGAATAGACAGGTCCGGAATTGGTCGCCATGATTTGTCTTTTCTGGGTACCAGGAAAAGTGTGGAATAGAAACCTTGTCCCTTTTCCTCTTCTGGTACAAACTGAATAGCCCCCATGTTTAGGAGGGAAAGAACTTGTTTCTGTGCTTCTGCCCACTGATTTGGGGGCAGGTCTGGCCACCAATTTGGAGTTGGCAGTGTGTGGAAATGAAATCTGTACCCCTGGGACACTACATTTAAAACCCATTTGTCCTGGGTTATAAGTTGCCAGTTTCTTGAATGAAGAGCCAGTTTTCCCCCCAAAGGGGCGGCTAAGAGGTAAGTGCTTGGTAATTTCAAAGGGAAGTCATAGAGCCTGTTTACCATAGGGTGGTGCCTTGTTGTTTCCAGATTTGGAAGTGGAAGCACCCCATTGCTTAGTTCTGAAAGTTCCTTGGGACTGAAACCTGGTGCTTCTGGAATGTCTGGGGTTGGCCATAGTGGCTCTGGAAGGAGCTGGAAAGGACCCGTTCTTAGTAGGCCAATGCCTACTAAACCTAGGAGGTTGTACTTGTAAGAAATCTTTCACAGTTTGTATAGATTTAGCTTTATCTTCCATCTTTTTTAGAACTTCTTCAGCCTTATTGCAAAATAGGCATTCCTGCTGTAAAGAAGCATCCAAAAGTTTAGCTTTAACATGATCAGGCAGAGATTGCTCCTTAAGCCAAGCATGCCTTCTAAGCACAGACCCAGTAACAGCAGCCCTACAAGAGGCCTCCAAAGAATCAAAACCACATTGTAAAGTATGTTTGCCAACTTGATCAGCTGAATGCAATAAATCCTGCAAATCTCTCCTTCATTACTTTATCCCACCAAACCTCCTCAGTTTTTGTTTATTTGCAGTTTATCAACATGCAAACTACAATAAAAGTCCTCATAACCAACTTAACACTCCTAACTATATTCTTACCTGTCCTGACCTCAGCCTATCTCCTAACCCATTTTGAAAAATCCAAACTGTTCCTCTACAACCTCCCTCCAAGACAAACAACCACTGTTGATATCTTCCACTCCCATAAACACATTAACATCATTTCCACGCCCTGTTATATGTCACCTCAATACCATCGATGCACACACATAAAGCTTAACAACCTGATTACAAAGAAATGGAAACTCCTAATAAACTATTCATACAACCCCATATCTAAACCACTAAGCCCTATCTTAAGGGATGGTGACATACACCCTAATCCAGGCCCTACCATAGCAGCTACTATAAATATACACTGCACATCTTACCTAAACCCACCTACCTTAAGCAAACTCTCCAACTCTCTACTTATAGCACATCTCAATACCCGCAGTATCAATAACAAAATTGCCCACATTCATGCTCTCCTTGAAACTCACTCATTTGACATTTTCTGCCTTACAGAAACATGGTTAAAACCAGGAACTAAGGATAATGAAATTATCCCTCCTGGCTATAACATATTGAGGCAAGACCACTTAAAACGTAAGGGCGGAGGAGTCGCACTCCTCTACAAAAATGGACTACAGATCTCCTCTATAACTGAAAACCCACCTTTGCACAATAAGGCAGAAGTCCTAATCTCCAAACTGCAAATCAACCCAAACAAATCCCTCTATGTGATCTGTATCTACCTACCCCCTGGTAATAACAACACTATAATAGAAGTTATTCTTAGTGGGTGTCCTCAACTTACCCTCAAGAAACAATAGTACTAGGTGACTAACACTGACTGGAAAACCATTAATACCACTAACCCTTCCACACATATTAATCTCCATGGTTTTATTCAAACTATCAACTTAATGACCAGAATCAACAAACCAACTAAAAAAGAGAGCACCTTAGACTGGATACTTATAAATAAAGACCCACATACTTATAATGTAGGTACCTTACCAGATGATCTAAGTGATCATATGCTAACTTATATAATAAGACAAAAGAATGATATCTCTATCACTCCAGCCTATAGGATAACACGAACAAAGAAACACTTTAACCCTGTACTCTTCCAAAATGAACTCAAAGCTTGTGACTGGAAACCTGTAAAAATACTCCCACTAAATGAAGCTGTCAAATATTTTAACTCTAAATTTCTTGCAATCCTAGATGAGCATGCACCCAAACAATCTATTAGAATAAAATTCAAACCAGCCCCCTGGCTAACAAAAGAGACTAGACAAAAAATACTACTTAGAAATAAAGCTTGGCACAATTGGAGAACTAACAGAACCTCCCCTGAAAGACAAACCTTTAGACAGCTGAGAAACATAACTAAAAAGGCTATACTCTCTGACAAAAAGAACTACTATAGTAAGCTACAACAAACACACCACAAGCAGCCTCAGAAATTTTGGACTAACATCAATAGACTCCTCAAACCTGGTCACTCTAGCACACCATCCCCTCATGATGCTGATCGTAACACTCCACTTCAAATAGCCAACAACTTGCAACACCTATTTCACAGAGACCATACAGTCCCTAGCTAGTCAGCTTTCCACTGATAACATGAGGCTCCCTTCTTCTGCAGCTGGATCTCTACCAACTTTTAGATTTCATCCTATTTCAACAACTTTCATCTACAAAATCCTACTAAAGCTTAAGCCTTCTACTCCTTCAGCTGACCAGTTACCTTCTGAGTATTTGCAAATAGCAGCAAAATTTATTGCCTTTCCCATATCCATCCTACTCAATAGAACCATTAATGAAGGCATCATTCCAGACATCTGGAAAATCTCCCACATCATTCCCCTACATAAAGGTGGTAAATCCAACGACTACTCTAATTACAGACCAATAGCTCTCCTATCACCCTTAGCTAAAGTCAGGGAAAAATGCATTCACCATCAGTTACTCAACCACCTAACTAAACACAATATTCTGGCTACATGCCAGCATGGCTTTAGGCCATTTCATAGCACTACCACTGCTCTACTATCTTTCACTGACACCATTAATAAGAACCGTAATAACAACATCCTCTCTTCTGCTCTCATCGACCTTTCAAAGGCTTTTGATATGGTTAATCATCCCCTACTTATAAATACTCTTGAACTTCTTGCTCTAGATCCCCCAGTTATACAATGGTTCAAGTCTTACCTTAACAATAGGCAAAAGGCAGTTCTCTGGGAAAATAAACTATCATCCCTCCTACCAATCACCCTTGGAGTCCCCCAGGGCTCCATTTTAGGACCTCATCTCTTTTCTTTATTCATCAACAACCCTCACATAGCAGTCCCTGAAGCTACCTGCATTCTATATGCCGATGATTCCACACTTATATGTTCTGCTAACTCCATATCTGAACTACTCTAACTCAAAAAGTATTTAACTTAGTAGAAGACTGGTTCTTAAAACGCTGCCTTCTTTTGAACGCCAAAAAAAACAAGCTTCTACTCTTTGCACCCACCAGTAGGTCCTCTCCTATTGATTTCTCTATTATATCTAACAACAGTACCCTTATCTCTCCCGAACAAACTACCAAACTATTAGGAGTCACAATTGATAACAACCTCAACTTTGATATGCATATAAATAACACCATTCAAGCAGTGAACAGAAAAATTGGCTCCTTATACAGAATCAAACCCTTCCTAACTCCTCTAGCTAGAACCACCATTGCCCACTCTCACTTAATCTCAACTCTTCTCTATGCTTCTCCTATTTATACTAATCTAAAAAAAAATAATCTTCTCAAACTATCTTATTCCTATAACAATATTGCCAGGTTTGCCACTGGCAATGCATTTCAAACACACCACTGTCTGAATCTTAAGCAGCTTGACTGGCTTGAACTCCCTAACATGCTTTTTCCCAACTCACCATTGCTCACAAAATCTTTTACCAACCTAATAACACTCCAATTCTCGCTAACCTCATTACCCCTTATAATAATCTGATTTCTCTACGCTCTTCAGGTAAATTACTTGCTAGTATAAGCAAGTCCAATAACTTGTCAGGCGACAGCATTTTCTCCAATACTGTTGGGAAACACTGGAACCTTCTACCTACTAATCTAACTCTACTTCCATCACTGTCACTCTAAGCAAAAACTCAAAATTCACCTAAAGTCACACTGGTTATGTCCCTGCACTAACCCTGATTAATGAATGAATGAATTAATTAATTAATCAATTAATCAATTAATTAACTAACCACCTTTCCTTTTTTTCTTTTTACTGCCCATGGTTCTACATCTCACTCTATATACCCCTCTGTATGCTAATATCTGGTCTCCGAAAACTTATAACCACAAGTGTTTATGCTAACCAACAATGAACTATAGTGTATCTCGCTTATCAATCTCACAACTGTTATATTATTGACCTACTTGTATTTTTACTTTGAGTATGCCTTCTTTTGATTGTATATACCTCTTATTATTATTATTTTTTTTTTTGTACTTGTACTTGTTTTTGTTATATAAAATTGCATAATACTGTTTATACTATGTTGGAGCTTTTCTCCCCGGGCCTCTACTGAAAATGGAAATATATCCAGTTAGACTAGCCCGGTCAACAAATGTAAAATAAAATAAAATAAATAAAATAAAATAAATATTTATTCTCCGCACAGTCAGAAATCAACATCATTTTCTATTTAAGCAGTACCATGATATGCTGTTGATATTTTAGCATATGAAATTGACAGTTTAAAGCCCTGATTGCTAAGGCTGCAGAAGTATAAACCTTTTTACCCCATCTATCCAGCGCCCTGGAATCTCTATCAGAAGGGGTAGGATTAGTAGAAGCCTTAATGCCCTTGGGCCCCTGAGAAATGGTTTCAGGGTCCACAACATGATTCTTGAAAAGGAATTTGTGGGAGTAAGGAACCCTGTAGTACCTGTCTGGTTTGCTAGGGGATGGAGGCAAGGAATCAGGGGCCATAATGGATTCCAAAAACACATAATCAACAATATCTAGTACAGGACGTATAGCCAAAGGCCTATGCTGAGGAAGAAGGAAATCCCTCAGCCTCTTTTTGGATTCAGAGAAATCCTGACTTTTCCAGTGGAAATGTTCCCTTAAGGTATGCAAATTTTCCCCAAAAGAGAAATCCTCAGGCGGAGAAACAGAGGGAATGGAATCCTCTGCATCAGAGTCCTCATAAGTAGGTATGGACAAATCCAGATCATTAGAAGAGTCAGAAGAAACAGAGTCCTGTTCAGAAGATTCATAGTCAAATTCAATCCTAGGCCTCTTGGAGAGGGGTGGTTGACTACCCCTGATTAGAGTAATTAAATCTTCAGCCATTTTGATCACTTGTTCTTTAGGCATAGGGGGCCTGAACATGTGGCCTGGGAGTCGGTTTTTTAGACATAGATCGAGATTTAGGTCTTAGCACTGAAGTTGGAGTCAGTTTAATATGCAAGTCTGTAGGCCTGAATGCACCCTCAGAAGCCGGTGCCTGTTCAGCGGTTCTGGACCCATCCAAGGTAGAGACATCAGCGGGTTCCATATGTGAAGTATCTCGCGGCATACCGGACTCTAAATGGGTCTCAGTGGAGGTCTGCAAATCAAAAGTAGCGGGTATCAGGGGCTGCGAAAGCACCTCACCGAGTACTGGCGAACTAGCGACTGGCATAGGAGAAACATCGTCGGCAGTTTTGGACCTCAACGACCTGTCTGTCTTTTTCTTTGTAAATTTTCAGTATTCCGGTAGTTGGATGGCTAACCGTCATCATTTCTGGATAATTAAACCAAGAACAGAAATATTTTGAAGCAAAAATGTACCAACGATGGATAGTGCGCTGATTAAATAAAGCGCAAAACCGACAGCAAGGTACGTCGCGGTCAGAGCCTAGGCAAGGAATACAGTACAAATGAAAATCCTTATGAGGTATTTGCTTCCCACAAGTAATACAATTATTAACTTTTACTAACATCGGTAAGGAGCAAGAAAAAGTTTCTCCAACAGGGTACTTAGCTTTCAGTTGAAGACTTTGGCTCTGAAACTCAAAAACGAAAATTTCGGCAGTCGGCCGACCGGCACTTGCAAACTGCTTCTGCTTCGGGCACTGTGCGGCAAGAAAGACTGATGTAATGGCATCAGTTGCACCCTGACGACCTGATGTCATGGAAGAAGAGACAGCAACCGACACAGGACCCAAGACTTTGTTAATCAGGCCGACTGACGGCAACCTGCCAGCAGATTACCCAAATGTAATGACTGCAACAGTGAAACACAATGAACATCTGCAATCATTTGTAAAGAGATTTGTACTTTTTTTGTATCAAACAAAGCCAATGACACAACAGGAAATGGTCAAATCTGCACAGAATGCTAGACAGAATTATGAAATGCTCGGGTGAATATTCATCCTAACCCTGGTGCACAGACACTATAACTGACCTGAAATGAAAAGAGGTACGAATGTCTTCAGAGAAGCATCATAACACTAGAAAGATGACTATCTGAATTAAAATATATTTATTCAAGTTAATCACACATTATTGCAGATCATACGTAGGTCTGCGGCTCTCTCTTTCACTGTCAGATACATGTAAATCTCAGTTATGGAACCAGAGCTTAGTTTTACTATACAAATATGTACATCGAACAGGTCTTTTCCAACACTTCACTTTAAAGTTGTTTAAAGTAAATTTTGATTGCACTCCAGTAGCAACATCTGCTCCAAACCATAATTTTGACAGAAAAATAAAGGAGACTGACCATATCTGTTGAACTCTTTTTCAGATTATCCAGGCTGCTTGACTTCTGTAGAACTGGTGTCCTGCAGTGAAATAAACATACGAATAAAAAAGGTCTTTCAAATAACTTTTTTTTTTTTTAATCAGGTAAGGTAAATAGATTGGAAGCTGAATCAGGCTTTATGAAACAGAGTAATACGATAAACAATTAAACAGAAATTTGGGATAAGTTCTTGCAACAGGTTATGTACAGTCCAACACATCACATCAACTAGAGCACACAGTTTCCCTCCAGCAATCTCCAGGCCACGGTCACTCTGCTTCCTCCATCAAGCTTAGGGCCAACACAAAGCAGGTGGTTCATGCGCACCCCCACCCCCACTTATCCCATGCCAGGAGAATGTATAAAGTACAGTTTTGTACCTACCATAAATGTAAATGTTCGAGTGTAGACACTACTGCAGTCATTACACTTGGGTTATCCTGCTGTCAGGCGGTTCCCCAGTTGGCCTGAGTTCCAAGGTCTTGGTCTAGCATCGGTTGCTGTCGCCTCCTCCCTGACGTCAGTGCGGCAGGGGTATAAAAGATGCAGCCGACGCCATTTTCTTCTGTTTTTCTTGCCCCAGGTGTCAGGTGCCCCCAAATAGGTAGGCAATTTATATTGCTAATAAAACATACATAAGAAAAGCAAACAACAACTTTCAGTTACCACCAAATACTCCCCATAGGTAGTAAAGGGTAGAAGGCATGGGTACGTACCAGCAAGTAAGAGGAGGAGAAGGAGGGAGGGTAACCTGGACTGCAGCAGTGTCCACACTCGAACATCTACATTTATGGTAGGTACAAAACTGTTCTATGTTCATCGTGTTACACAGCTGCAGTCATTACACTTGGGTAGAATCCCAAAGCTGAGGTAGGGAGGCTGGTACTATAAAGCATTAGGGGTGGCTATTAGGTCCTGCAGCACTGCAGTGGCAAAGCCAGCTCTGGATTTAGAGTAAAGAGGCAGATGGTAATGCTTGGTGAAGGTATGCACAGAACTCCATGTTGCTGCTTCCAAAATATCCTTGGTAGGTACTGCTCTGAGGTAGGCAGCTGAAGTGGCTGTTGCCCTAGTGGAGCGAGATCTAATGCTGCTAGGTATAGGTTTCTCATGGTGTGCATAGCAAAAACGTATACAATGTCCTATCCATTTTGAGATAGTCTGTTTAGAAATGGCTTTTCCCTGTGCTCCTGCAGCATATGCTACCAATAACTTCTCAGATTTTCTGAAAGTTTTGGTTTTGTCTAAGTAGAAGCGTAACTGCCTATGAATGTCCAAAGAGTGCAGTAGTCGCTCCCCTTTATTCTGTGGTTTTGGATAAAAAGTTGGCAAGTGAATAGTTTGGTTTAGAGCCACAATTGATACCACCTTTGGCATAAATGTAGGGTTAGTTCTTAAAGACACCCTGTCCTGGTGGAAAATGAGGAAAGATTCCACTGCCATTAGTGCCTGTAATTCTGAAACTATTTGTGCTGATGTTATTGCCAGGAGCAGAGCAGTTTTCCAAGAGATATATTTTAATTCTGCTGTGCTAGCTGGCTATAAAGGAGGTAAAGTTAACTTTTCCAAAACAAAGTTGAGGTCCCAAGTTGGAGTAGGTGCTCTACGTTGCGGTCTTATATTTTTAGCCCCTCTGAGGTACTGTTTTAGCAAGGGATTAGAGAAAATTGGTGGATCCGTGCTGTAATGAGCAGAGATGGCAGAGGCGAGGATCTTGATGCATGAAAAGGAGAGGCCTTTGTCCAGCATCTCAGTTAAATACTGTAGTATCTGAGGAATGTTTGGGACAAGAGGGTCAAGGTTGTGAGCCTGGTTGCAGGCACAGAATCTCTTTCATTTATCCGAACAGGCTTTCCTAGTACTAGGCCTTCTGGCCTCCAGAATGACATCCACAACAGCTTTGGAGAGAGGCATTGCTTGCTTTACTAAGGAATCTTCCACGCAGCTAGGTTTAAGGTCTTTAGCTGGCTGTGGAGTATCTGATTGTTGTGCTGAGTCAGCAGATGTGGGATATGAGGCAAATCCAGGGTGGTCCTTGTGCTGAATTCTTTAAGATTGGGTACCAGTGTTGTCGTGGCCAATCTGGTGCAATCAGGATCATCTTTGGCTCTACTTGTCGGGCTTTTATGAGAACCTTTGGAAGGAGAGGTAGTGGTGGGAAAGCGTATACTTGTAGGTTTTTCCAGCTGAATGAGAGGGCATCCACTTTCCATGCTTGTAGATGGTAACTCCTTGTGCAGAATTTCTGTAGCTGGTAGTTCTTTGGGGATGCAAACAGATCTATGTCCTGGCTCCACCATTTCTGTGTTATCATTCTGAATATTTGTGGATTCAATTCCCATTCGTGGGGATCCATGATGCTTCTGCGTAAGTCGTCTGCCAGTGTGTTTTTCTCTCCTGGCAGGAATTGTGCTTGCAGATGAACTTGGTAGTTTAGAGCTGTGTTCCATAAGGTCATAGCTTGTCTGCAGGGTGGGTAGGAGTGAGTGCCCCCTTGCTTGATTATGTACCACATAACTGTAGTGTTGTCCGTCTTTAGTAGTAGCTGCCCTGGATGCAGCAGGTCCTTGAAAGCTATAAGGGCATTTTGTACAGCTAGCATCTCTTTTGATTGATGTGAAGATGCCTTTGTTCTGCGGGCCACTTGCCCTGAATACATTTTCCTGCCATGTGTGCTCCCCAGGCGTAATCCGATGCATCTGTTGTCAGTGTTTGCCTGGCTGTGGGTTGAGTAAAAGGCTGTCCCTTGTTGAGGTGACAAGCTTGCGCTCACCATCAAAACTCCTGTTGAAGGCAAGGAATTAATGGTATAACTGTTTCCAAACTTTGACAGTGCTGAGACCATACACTCTTTAGGTACCATTGTAGTTTCCTCATATGCAGTCTGGCATATGGAATTAGTAGTATGCAAGATGCCATGTAACCCAAGGCCTGCAGAATTTTTCTTGCAGGGAGTTGGGTCTGTGTTGCCATCAATTGAAAGTATTGAGTCAATTGTCCTTGCTTGTCTGGCGTGAGATAAGCCATCTGGGCCGTTGTGTTCAAGCTGGCACCCAGGAATATTATCTCTTGTAAGGGCACTAGTTTTGATTTCTTTTCGTTTACTGTGTACCCCAGGCAACTTAACTTTTTTACCAACGCCAGATGCTGTAGAAGAATGTCCTTGCTCTCTGCTTGAATCAGGCAGTCATCCAGGTACGGATAAATTTGAATTCCTTTCTGTCTGCAGAATGCAATTACTGGTGCCAGGCACTTTGTGAAGACCGTGGGCGCAGTAGATAAGCCAAACGGCAGTGCAGAGAATTGATAGTGCATTGAACCAGCTATGAATCTGAGGTATCTTCTGCAATTTTGTCTGATAGGGACATCCAGGTATGCCTCCTTGAGGTCCAAGGTCACGGGCTAAGCTTTCTTGCCCAGCATGGGAAGAAGCTGCTGTAGTGTCAACATTTTGAATTTCGGAACATCCAGGTAAGTGTTTAGAGAAGAAAGATCCAGAATGGGCCTCCAGGCTTCGTCTTTTCTGGGCACCAGAAAAAGTCTCGAGTAAAATCCTTGTCCTTGTTCCTGTGGTGGTACCTGTTGAATAGCTCTCATGTCTATGAGTGCTGTAATTTGCTTTTGAGCCTCTGCCCATTGATTTTGTGGCAGATTTGGCATTCCTTTTAACCTTGGCAGAGTGTGAAAGTGGAACCTGTCACCTTGAGATACAATGTTGAGAACCCATTTGTCTTTGGTGATCATTTGCCAATTGTGATAGAAAAGTGCCAGTTTTCCTCCCAAGGAGGCTACCAAGAGAGAGCTGTTTGGCAGCTGTAGTGGGAAGTCATTGGGGCTGCTTTTTATATGGTTGGGGCCTGTCTTCCCCTTCTTTCTGGCCTGGTGCACCCCATTGTCGAGGCCTGTAAGGACCTTGTGGTTGACCTCTACCTCTTGGACGTCTGTATCTGCCTCTCTGAGGTCTGTCTAACTGGAAAGGACCAATTCTTTGTTGGCCAATTTCTGCTAAATCGAAGAGGCTGAACCTGTAGGAAATCCTTCACCGTTTGCATAGATTTTGCCTTATCCTCCATTTTCTTTAATACCTCTTCTGCCTTAACTCCAACTAACACATCCTGCTGCAGAGGTGCATCCAAAAATTTTCTTTAACATGATCTGGTAACGTATGTTCTTTTAACCAAGCATGCCTTCTAATGACAGAGCCTGTAACTGCTGCTCTACAGGAGGCCTCTAAAGAATCAAAACCATATTGCAAAGTACGTCTTCCCATTTGTTCAGCAGCATGCAATAAATCCTGCATTTCTTTAATATTAGGAGGATCTGAATCTGGAAGCATTTTTTGTTTCAACTGAGACATCAGAAATTGCTGATATTTTAACATATGAAATTGGCAATTTAAGGCTCTCATTGCTAAAGTAGCAGACGTATATATTTTCTTTCCCCATCTGTCTAATGCTCTGGCATCTCTGGCCGAGGGAACTGGATTCTTTGCTGATGAGGCCTTAACTCCTTTGGGTCCCTGAGAAGTAGTTTCAGGGTCAGCAACTGGGCTTTTATACAGAAATTTGTGAGAGTCAGGGACTCTGTAGTATATGTCAGGTTTAACTGAGGCTGGAGGTAAGGAGTCAGGATTTAAGCTGGATTCAGTATACACATCATCCACAATGTCTAACACTGTCGGAATAGCTAGGGGTCTGTGTTGAGGTAATAAAAGGAAGTCTCTGAGCCTTTTCTTGGGCTCCGAGTAATCCTGGCCTTCCCAATGGAAATGCTCCCTCATGGTATGTAAGGTTTCCCCAAAAGAGTAGTCCTCAGGCGGGGAGGCTGATGGAATTGATTCCTCAGCATCAGAATCCTCATAAGGGGGTAAAGAATATCCTAGGTCTGAGGATGAATCTCAGGAAATGGACACCTGGTTGGATGAGTCAGTGTCTGCATCCTGTCTAGGCCTTTTATCAGGAGGGGGATGTGAACCCCTGATCAGAGTGATTAGGTCTTCGGCCATTTTGAGCATTTCTTTCTTAGGCATAGAGGCCTGTCCTGGAGAATGCTGTTTCTTTGTTTTTAAAGGAGTCTTAGAATTAGCAGAGGGTTTAATGCTTAACTGAGTAGGTCTGAAGACACCCTCTGAAACTGCGGGTTGCTCAGCTACTCCGGATCCCTCTGTAGGGTTAGTCTCGGTAGGCTGAAAAACGTGTGCGTCCGAAGGCCCAGCCGTTTCCACGTGGGAGTCGGAGGTGGCCTGTGGTTCTGCAGAAGCGGTAGTCAGGGGCTGCGAAGGCGCCTTGCTGAAAACCGGAAAACCGGCGATTGGCCTAGAAGAGGCTTCGTCATCAGGTTTGGGCCTCGGATGCCTGTCCTTATCTTTGCGCTTTTTATGTATACCGTTCGTCGGAAGTTTTGACGGCATGGTGTAACTGAATTTTCTGCTGAAATAATTTTGGGCAAAATCAAACCAATGTTTAATAGTGCGCTTGTTAAACCTAGCACAAAACCGACAACCAGTGACGTTGTGGTCTGGGCCTAGGCATGGGATACAATAGGAATGGAAATCCTTATTAGGTATTTGCTTCCCACAAGAAATACAATTATTAACTTTTACTGATATCGGTCTGAGGCAAGAAAATGTTTCCCCAACGGGGTACTTAGCTTTGTAGAAGACTTCGGTTCTGGATTCGGAATGAAAATCTCAGGAGTCGGCCGACCAGCACTTGAGAACTGCTTTTGCTTTGGGCACCGCGCTGCAAGAAAGACTGAAGAAAATGGCGTTGGCTGCATCTTTTATACCCCTGCCGCACTGACGTCAGGGAGGAGGCGACAGCAACCGACACCGGACCAAGACTTTGGAACTCAGGCTGACTGGGGAACCACCTGACGGCAGGAAAACTCAAGTGTAATGACTGCAGCAGTGTAACACGAACATCAATACAGCAGGTACGGTTTCCAGTCAGAGTTGGATCATGGTTGAATGGGGCCCTAGGCAAGGTAATGGATAGGGCTGTTACCCCCCCCCACACACACACACACACACCCATACACAAAATGCAGCCATTCCCAGTGTCCTATTACTTACCTCTCTTTCTACTTTACAGTACCATAAACACTGTTCAAAAAGTACAGTTTTGTACCTACCATAAATGTAGATGTCCAATAGGTATGCATCTGCAGTCCTAACATATGGGTTGTCCTGCCTCAGGCAGCCCTTCGGTCGGCCGGATTCCAAAGTCTGGGTCTGGCCTCGGCTGATGTCGCACTTCACCCGACGTCATAGCTGCTGTTCGGGTATAAAGGCATCAGCCGACGCCATTTTCCTCAGTGTTTCTTGCCCCAGATGCCAGGTGCCCTCTAGTAAGGCTAAATTTGGATAAATGCAAATAATTCCAAACAGTAGAGAGCAAACAATATAAAAAAAAAAAAAATATATATATATATATATATATATATATACAAACAAATACACCATAATAGATTCCCCCAGCTAGCTAAAAGAGGGTAAATACCCTAGGCATACCACAGAGGGAAGGAGGGTGGGTAATCCTGACTGCAGATGCATACCTATCGGACATCTACATTTATGGTAGGTACAAAACTGTACTATGTCCTTCAAGGATGCATCTGCAGTCCTAACATATGGGTAGAATACCATAGCCAAACTGGGGAGGAGGCACTAAGATAAAGATGGTGTAGTTAAGATCCCTTGCAAAACAGCAGTTGCAAAACCTGCTCGGGATCTAGAGTATAAGGAAGATTGTAATGCTTGGCAAATGTATGCACGGAGCTCCAAGTAGCAGCTTCTAAAATGTCTTTGGTAGCCACTCCTCGTAGGAAAGCTGTAGTGGTGGCTGTAGCTCTTGTGGAATGAGGTCTGATATTATCAGGAGTTGTCTTTCCATGAAAAGAGTAGCAAAATCGAATGCAATTTCCTATCCATTTTGAGATTGTCTGTTTTGAAATTGCTTTTCCTTGCATTCCTGTTGCATATGCTACCAGAAGCTGGTCAGTTTTCTGCTGGTCTTAGTTCTGTCCAGATAGTAGCGTAATTGTCTGTGCACATCCAAGGTATGTAGCAGTCTTTCCCCCTGTTCTGTGGGTTGGGGAAGAATGTAGGTAAATGAATCGCTTGGTTCAATGATACTCTGGAGACCACTTTTGGCATAAAGGTAGGGTTAGTTCTCAGAGAGACTCTGTCCTGATGGAAGATAAGGAAGGGTTGTACTGCCATTAATGCCTGTAACTCAGATACCCTTCTTGCTGAAGTAATTGCTAGCAGGAAAGCAGTTTTCCAAGACAAGAATTGTAATTCTGCTGTTGCTGCTGGTTCAAATGGGGGAAGTGTTAACTTTTCCAGCACAAAGTTGAGATCCCATGTAGGTAAAGGTTGTTTCCTTGGAGGCTTTACATTTTTGATTCCTCTCAAGAACTGCCTGAGTAGAGGATGAGAGAAGACAGGAGGATCCATGTTGTATTCTGCTGAAATTGCTGATGCATGAATCTTAATGGAGGAGTAAGACAGGCCATTGTGGAACAGCTCTGCTAAATATTCCAGGATGTGTGCTATGTTTGCCAATGAGACATTTTCTCCCTTTGCTGCACTCCAAATGAGGTATCTTTTCCACTTGGCTGAATAAGTCTTCCTTGTGGAGGGTCTGCGTGCCTCCAGGATAATGTCCTTAACCCTCTGAGATAAACCTGGGTTATTTTGTTTTATGCAATATTCCAAGCAGCTAGCTGCAGTGTTTTCAAGTTTGGATGTAGGATCTTGTAGTTGTCCTGTGTTAGTAGTAAGGGACATAGAGGTAGATGCCATGCGTGTGTCCGAGACATGCTTCTCAGTAGCGGTACCAATGTTGCCTCGGCCAGTCTGGAGCTATCAGAATTACCCTTGGCTGATCCTCTCTGATCTTCAGTAGAACTTTGTACATCAAGGGAAGAGGTGGAAATGCATATGCTGTCAGGTTTTTCCAGCTGAAGGAAAGGGAGTCCACCCTCCAAGCAAGTGGGTGGTATGCTCTTGTGCAGAATTTCTTCAATTGGTGATTGTGTGGGGAGGCAAACAGGTCTATCTGTGGTAGTCCCCATTTCTTTGTTATGGCTTTGAAGATATCTGGATGCAGCATCCATTCGTGAGCATCCGTGGTAGTTCTGCTTAAGGTGTCTGCTAGAGAATTTTCTTTTCCTGGTACAAATCTGGCCTGAAGTTGAATGTTGAGGTTCAGGGCCACATTCCACAGGTCCATTGCCATCCGGCATAGAGGATATGAATGTGTACCTCCCTGTTTGTTGATGTACCACATGACTGTGGTATTGTCCGTCCTTATCAGCAGATGACCCTGTTGAAGGAGTGGTCTGAATGCCTGGATCGCATGTTTCACTGCCAGCATCTCCTTTAGATTTATGTGTAGATTCAGCTGGTCTTGGGTCCATAGGCCTTATAATACACTTGTCCACCATGTGTGCCCCCCATCCTAGGTCTGAGGCGTCCGTGGTGATGGTCTGGCTTGGATGTGGTTTGTGGAAAGGCAAGCCTCTGTTCAACTGACAGGCCTGAGCCCACCACAGGAATTCTTGCTTCAGGCATGGAATTATTGGAATCTGGGCTTCTAGACTGTGCTTGTGTTGAGACCATACATTCCTTAGATACCATTGTAGCTTTCTCATATGCAGCCTGGCATGCGGAACCAATATTATGCAGGATGCCATGTAGCCCAGGGCTTGCAGGACTTTCCTTGCAGTAAGCTGAGTTTGTGTTGTTAATGTCATGAAGTAGACTGGTAGTTGCTTTTGTTTTTCTTCTGTGAGAAAAGCCATCTGAGTTGATGTGTCTAATTCTGCACCCAAGAATGTTATCCTTTGGGATGGTACTAGTCTTGACTTTTGCATGTTGACTGTGTATCCCAAGGCTTGCAACAGTTGTATGACATTTTCCAAATCTTTTGTTAACTTTGCCTTGTTGTCCGCTTGTATTAGACAGTCGTCCAGGTATGGGTAAATCTGAATTCCCTGAAGTCTGCAATGAGCAATTACTGATGCCAGGCATTTCGTGAATACTCTGGGCGCAGTAGATAAGCCAAAAGGCAATGCTGAGAATTGATAATGCTCTGATCCTGCAAGAAATCTGACGTGTCTTCTGCAATCTGGTCGTATAGGGACGTGCAGGTATGCCTCCTTGAGATCTAGAGTCACCAGCCAAGACTCCTTGCCCAGCATGGGAAGAAGTTGCTGGAGGGTCAGCATTTTGAATTTTGGAACAATGAGGTATGTGTTCAGTGCGGACAAATCTAGAATAGGTCTCCATTGATTTTCTTTTCTTGGTACAAGGAAAAGCCTGGAGTAAAATCCTTGGCCTTGTTCCATAGGTGGCACCTCTTCTATAGCTCTCATCCTTAGTAAGTTGTTGATTTGTCTTAGAGCATCTGTTTTTTGGCTTGGTGGTAGGTTTGGCATTCCTCTCTTTTTGGTAGAGTATGGAAGTGAAACCTGTAGCCCTTGTCTATTGTTTGTAAAGTCCATTTGTCTCCTGTAATGTAATGCCAGTTGTCGGAGAATAAGGCTAGTTTTCTGCCCAAGGGTGCTTCCAGTTGTTCCCTGGTAGGCGGAACTAGAGCCAAGTCATTGTGTCTGCCCTGTGGAAGTGGTTGTAGTTGATTCTGTGGCAGTACTTCTCTGGTTGGTAGGTTGCCACTGACGTCCCCTGTAGGCACCCCTAGATTGACCTCTGCCTCTGGGCATCTATTTCTGCCTCTCTGCGCTCTGGAGTTGTCTGGAAAGGACCAATTCTTCGAAGGCCAATTTCTGCTAAACCTCGGAGGTTGGACCTGTAAGAAATCCTTGACTGTTTGGACAGATTTTGCTTTTTCTTCCACCTTTTTTAGAACCTCCTGTGCAGGGGAGCCAAACAAACTTTGTTTCTCCATGGGAGCATCTAGGAGTTTTGACTTAACATGGTCTGGTAAGGATTGTTCTTTTAACCAGGCATGCCTTCTAATCACTGTTCCAGTCACAGCTGATCTAAAGGAAGCCTCCAGTGCATCATAGCCACATTTTAAGAAATGGTTACTGACCTGCTGAGAGTTATGTACCAAATCCTGAAGGGACTTGCGGCCTAAAGGTTTAGGAGAAGATAGTTTTTTATTTAGCTGGTCTAACAAGAATTCCTGGTACTGAATCATGTGAAATTGACAGTTCAAGGCCCTGGCCGAAAGAGTAGCAGAAGTATAAACCTTTTTACCCCATCTCTCTAATGCTCTAGATTCCCTTTCAGAGGGAAGAGGGTTTTTGGCAGAGGCGGCTGCCACACCTTTAGGGCCCTGTGAAATGGTTTCAGGGTCTGCAACAGGAGCCTTATACAAATGGTAGTGTGTGTCCGGGACCCTGTAATATCTGTCTGGCTTGGCAGGGGCCGGAGGAAGAGAATCAGGAGCAGTACAGGCATCATTATATGCATCATCAACAACTGTTAGTACTGGCGGAATGGCTAAAGGCCTATGCTGTGGTAAGTGTAAAAAAGTCCTTAGCCTTTTCCTAGAATCTGAAAAATCCTGGCCCTGCCATTGGAAGTGTTCCCTCATAGCATGCAAGGTTTCCCCAAAGGAAAATTCTTCAGGAGGAGAAGCAGAAGGAATGGAGTCTTCTGCATCAGAATCCTCATAAGGAGAATATGGGCCTTCGTGAGGGTCTGAAAGGTCTGAGTCATCCGAGGAATAATCTGTAGAGACAGGTTCTGGGGGTTCAGTCCTAGGCCTCTTGTCTGGAGGGGGCTGAGAGGCCCTGTCTGGGTGAGGTTGGGATCCTCTGATCAAAGAAATGAGATCCTCAGCCAGGCTGAGTATTTGGGAACTAGAGGTAGGCCTATGTGAAGGAGTTTTGGCAGGCAAGGCCTTAGAAGATTTAGCTGCCTTAGCCCTGGCAAACGCCTTGATAGACATGGAAGCAGGGGGTCTAGCAGCCCCACGTGCAGGGGTAGTTATGTCTAAAGGAATAGTGTCTGATAAATCCTGGGTGCCTGCTTCTGTAGCAGTAAATTCAGTAGCAGATTCAGCCATGCTCTGTGAGGCCTCGGCTATCGGAAGCATGCTTTCGGCCGAAGGAAGAACCGGGGGCTCGGTTTCAGCCGAAACTGAGACATTCGCTGTTGGCCTAACCGTGGTTTCAGCCAAAACCGTGGGCCGCGAATGTCGGTCCTTTTCCTTGCGCTTTTTAGCTAATTGAGTAGTCGGAGTCTCCGACGGCATTTTGTATGCAAAAGCGGGACCAAAAAACTCCTCTGCAAACTCCGACCGACGTCTAAGTGTCCGTCGGTTGAAGGAAGCACAGGCTAGACAAGCTGATACGTCGTGGTCTGGGCCTAAGCAAGGAAGGCAGTAAGAGTGGAAATCCTTATGAGGTATTTGTTTCCCACAAGTTAAACAATTATTTACTTTGTCTGACATCGGCTGAGGCAAGAGAGAGTCCCCAACGGGGTACTTAGCTTTTTAGAAGTCTTCGATAGTAGAAATCTCTGGATCTGACCGACCGGCACTTGCGAACAGCTTCTGCTTCGGGCACCGCGCGGCAAGAAAGACTGAGGAAAATGGCGTCGGCTGATGCCTTTATACCCGATAAACAGCAGCTATGACGTCGGGTGAAGTGCGACATCAGCCGAGGCCAGACCCAGACTTTGGAATCCGGCCGACCGAAGGGCTGCCTGAGGCAGGACAACCCATATGTTAGGGCTGCAGATGCATCCTTGAAGGACATCTGGTCAGTGTGCATATTTTCTTCTTTACTGCTATAATGACTACAGACATTTGGATTTAATTTAAATCTTATTTCAAATTTTACAGCATTAACACTGATTGATAAACAAAACAGTCTCTCAATGAAAACAGACAGACTTAGTTTGAGCAACAATAAACCTCACTGCCCTTCAGACTCACATTATTGAAACTGCACTGAAACCCACATTCATAAAACACACATCTGGCCACTGGCAGATTAAGTGTACCTTTGGGCTGTTTTCAAACCATGGGCTCCTGCACACATTTTTAAAGACAATGCTTAAATGCCCTGAAACTCACCTTCCTAATATTAAATTATATTCATTGTTTAATACAACACCACTTGAGTAGTAATGGACATTTTTCCAGTAAGCAGTGAAAGAAAACATATGAACCAATAACTATAAGACCATAGGAGATTACTAGGTTATCGACCCAGAGGTCATTTTAAGCCTAGCTGTTTCAAACCAATGTAATACCACAGAAGTACTAGTCAATACCCCAAATTGCATTTAGTGATGACTGCCCATGTTCAGGAGGGTTGTGGGCACTATCACCAGTAGGAATTTACGGTGCCCCATCCACTCGTCTAGGATCCTCTTGAACAGTGTCATACAGATGCTCTATTTCACATGAACTGGTAGCCTGCTCCAAAGATGTGTCAGTCACTGGGAGATAAATCTGTACCTCCAGCAAGTCCTATGTAAGTCGGAGGCCATATTTAAGTCCCTGCAACAGGTAGCCCTACACCCATATGATCTATGGATATGCAGTAAGTTAATTAGATTTGGGTGTTCGGTTGCTCGGTAGGCCAGACATAAGTCTCCCCTAAGGAGTCTATACGATAGGGAGTATAGTAACAGGGGTTATAACCTCATTTGTTCTCGAGGCGATGCCTTTACTAATCAAGTGAGCTACATGGAAAACTTTCCTTACAACTGCAGAAACGTGGTGGTCAAAGTTAAGATCACTGTTAATCTGTGCTCCCAGGTCCCTTACCACTTCACGGCTACTTAAGGTATTATTGTTGATTTGGTAGCGTGAAGGGACATTGTTTGTGCCAAATGGAATGATGATGCATTTCTCTGCATTCAGATTGAGACCGTGACTAATATACCAGTTGTTGATCTGTGCGAGACCCTCCTGGACTATACTGACATAATTTGGGGATTCAGTGATTGCACCTAGTTTGCAGTCGTCTGCAAACTTGGTCAGCCACAACCCTTTAGTTTTGACCTGAACTTCTGAGAAGTACATACCAAACAGTAGGGGGCCCAGCACTGACCCCTGTGGCACCCCACTGGTAAAAAGTCTGCTGGCTGATATGGAGTCACCCATTTTGATAGTGTGCATCTGGTTTGTGAGCCAGTTGGCAACCCATTTTACAAAGAAGGGGTTTGCATTCAGTTTGCTATGCTTAAAGGTAATGCCTGAATGTGGGATTGTGTTGAAAGCCTTTGCCAAGTCGAGGTATGCTGTGTCCACAGATTTGCCCTCATCAAAGGCCTTGGTCACACTTTCATAGAAATCCACCAGATTTAACAGGCAGCATCTGCCCTTCATGAAGCCAAATTGGGTAGGATCCAGGGTTTGGAGGTCACTTATGTTTATTTATGAGGTCCATAATGATACATTCCACGGCCTTACAGATGAGGCTGTTCAGGCTTATGGGTCTGTAATACCCTGGGTCTGTTGCTAGGCCATCTTTGTGAAGGGAAATAACTGTTGCTATTCTCAATTCCGCAGGAACAAAGCCTGTGGTTAGGCTCTGATTGAAAAAGGTACTTAGTAGTGATGCTAGTTCATGTTTTAGCCTGTTTAGAAGACAGCCTTGGATGTTGTCTGGTCCCTTAGAGGACGGGTTCTTTGCTCTGGACAGGGCTTTCAGCACCTGCTCTTCAGATATGCAAGGTTGGGGGGGGGCTGTTGAGGGAGCATTTTTTTAAGTTAGGAGGGGATAAGGGAGTGAAATTTCTGCCAGACCTATCCGCTAGCAGGTCTGCTATCTCTGTGAGGTCTGTGTGTGTGATACTGTTGGCTACCAGTTCTGCACATGCTTGGGTCTTACCCTTTAGGTTATGTACATAGCTGTAAAAGGCCTTATGGCAGTACTTGCTAGGTTTCTCTCAAAGGAGCTCTCTTGGAGGATTTGACAAGTTGTCTTATTTGCCTGTTAAGGCTGATGAGGGTGCTTTTCCACAGTTGGGTCCTTCTCTTGTGCAAGCTTCAGCATAGTTGCCACTTTCAGCTTGGGTGGGGGCTTGGAATGCATTTAAACTTTCACCTAGGAGGGTATAATTTACCTTTGTGAAGTTTTTTAGTTTGATTTCACCCTTTGTGAATTCTGATGTTAGTGTCAGTTTGAAGGTGACTGATTTGTGGTCGGTTTTAACTAATGAGCATCTAACAGTTGCAGCAGAGCACCTGTCTGACATGTTGGTGATGACCAGATCTAGAATGTTTGTTCCTCTTATTGGGGTATGGGCAATTTGCTCCAGGGCATTTGAATTCACAAAGTCAAGGAAAGAATAGTTGTGTAAAAACTTACCATAACCATACATGTCCCGCTCTTCCACTTTGCAGTATTCTTAAACTTAGGGAGTTGCTACCTGCAGCACCAGAAATCCAGACAGTATACCAAAGTTTTGAAAGCAGGGGTACGTGCGACACTGCATGCAAGAGCCATAAACTGACACTGGCTATATCTGTGACGTCTGCACATACCCAGTTCAGAACTGGCTGCCGCACAGAGAAAGCCCTCAGAAATAGGAGGAGTAAAAGGTAGTTCAAAAACCCCTCCCAGACACAAGGTCAGTAGTCAGAGGGAGGACCCAGTTTATAATATGGTCAAAGGAGAAAGGGGGTAGGTGGGTGGGACTGAAAACTGCAACATGGAAGAGAAGGACATCTGTGGTTATGGTAATTTCTTACACAAGTATTCTATTTCCTTCTATTCTCATATTGCAGTATTCTTAACCTTGGGGAGAGTACCAAAACTCTCTAGATAGTAATGTGGGTGCCAGGTAGGGGAGCAGTCTACGAGACCTTGCAAAATAGATCTAGCATTCCCTGTTCTAGCCCTGGAGATGGAGTCCAATTTGCAATGCTTGGTGAAGGTATGTACAAAGGACCAAGTTGCTGCCTCCAAAGGAAAAGAGTAATCAATGCCCTTGAAAAAGGCTGCTGAAGAGGAAACAACTCTGGTGGAATGGGCTTTGACAGATGAATTCAACTGTTTTCCTTGAAAGGAAAAGCAAAAGGCAATAGCCTTAGAAATCCAAGAGGCAATTGTCTGTTTTGACACAGCCATACCTAGGGCCCTAGGATGAAAGGAGACAAACAGTTGATCAGACTGTCAGAAGGATTTGGTCTCGTCTAAGTAGAACCTCAGTTGCCTATGAACATCCAAGGAATGCAAGGTCCTTTCTGAGGAGTTCTGTGGCTGAGGAAGAAGACAAGACAGGCAAATTAACGGTCTTGTTTAAGGAGATCTCTAACTACTTTTGGCATGAAGGAAGGGCTAGTCCTTAGGGAAACTCTATCCTTATGGAAAACAAGACAGGGAGGTAAAGCCTTAAGGGCTTGGATCTCGGAGAACCCTCCTGGCAGACGTGAGAGCAACTAACAACACTGTTTTCCAAGTACAGAACTTGAGAGAGGAAAAATGGGATGGCTCAAAGGGAGCTTGTGTAAGTTTTTCCAGCACAAGGTTAAGGTCCCAAAGTGAGGGAATAAGCTTATCAGGAGGCCTAATATGAAGGATCCCTTTCAGAAACAGCTTGACATTTAACCTGGAAGCCAAAGGTGGAGTCAAGGGAAAGCAAGGAGAAATGGCAGAGAGATGCATTTTTACTGAAGAATAAGTCAACCCTGAATGCAGTAACTCACACAGGTAGGAAAGGACCACTGGAACAGAAGCTTAAGATGGGTCCTGTTTACTCTTACAGCACCAATTGTAGAATATTTTCCATTTAAAAAAATAGTTTCTCCTAATAGTTGGTTTTCTGGTCTCCTGCAGAACACCGAGTATGCCCTCTGAATATAGGTGCCTGAAGGATATCGGTAGGGAATCACTTGAGAAGGTGGGGATGAATAAGGGACCCCTTGTCTTGTGTGAGTAGGTCAAAGTGGTGAGGTAACCTGTGGTGACTGCCCTGGGCTAGATGGAAAAGTAAAGGGAGACCAATGCTGTCTTGGCCAAAAGGGAGTCACCAACAGGATTTTTGGTTTGTCCTTCTGTACTTACTGGAGGACTTTGTGAATCAAAGGAAATGGGAGGGAAAGGCATAAAGGAACATTTCCTCCCATAAAAAGGGGAAAGCATTCACCTACCAGGCTTGTGGATGGGGAAGCCTTTTGCAAAAGAGGGGCATCTGTCTGTTCTGGGAGGAGGCAAACAGATCTACCTGAGGAATAACCCCCTCGTGCTCTAGATCCAGAAACACCTCCCAGTGAAGCATTCATTTGTGGGAGGGTGTAAAGGTCCTGCTCAGGGTGTCTGCCAAAACACCGTCTTCTGAAGGGATGTAAACTGCTTACAAATTAATCTGTAGTGCTGTTGCCAGGGACTAGATTTGAACTGCAAGACTGGAAAGAGGGCTGGATTTTGTTCCCCCCTGTTTATGTACCACATGACTGTCATGTTGTCTGTGATGACCTGCAATGTGCCTGGCAGAAGGATTTCTTGAAAGACTTGTATTGCCAAGAAAAGGGCCCTTAACTCTTTTAGATTGATGTGGTTCTTTCTTTCTTGAATGGACCACTCCCCCTGCACTTTGTTGTTGGTGATGTGAAGGATAGCCCCCCCTCCCCCAACACAGACCTGATGTAGCTGTGTAAAGATGTTGTTTGGGTGGAGGAATCTCCAAGTGCACCCCTTGATTGAGGGTGATAATTGGGATCCACCAGGTGAGTTGCCTTTTTAAGCAGGAGAGAAGAGGAAAATTTTGTTTCCAAGGGATGAACGTGTTGGTTCCAAGAATTTCTCAATACCCACTGAAACTTCCTCATATGCATCCTGGCTAGAGATCAGAAATTCTCTGGCTGAGATGGTTGGTAGTGGTAGGAGGGACTGAAAAAAATGGTTGAGAAATTCCACTTTCTGGGCAGGGACAAAGACTGACATCAAGTATATCCTTATCCTGCACACCAGGAATACAAGATCTTGGGAGGGAGTCATTTGGGACTTTAAGTAATTCACAGTGAAACCTAGATTTTGCATAATCCTGCAAACCAAGTCCAGATGTTGAAACAGGGTGAGAGAATCCTGATGTAGATTCAGGAGATCGCCCAAGTAAGGGCAAATTTGTATGCCCTGTAGTCTGCGATATGCAATGACTGGGGCTAGACACTTGGTAAATACTCTTGGGGCTGTGGAGAATCCAAAGGGCAATGCAGAGAACTGAAAATGTGAGGAATCCACTGAGAATTAAATTTCCTGCAAGTGGGATGAATAGGAATGTGAAGGTATGCATCCTTCATATCCAGGGAGGCCATGAAAGCTTGCTGAGGAATAATGGGAAGAAGGTGCTATAATGTGAGCATTTTGAAGAGGAAGAGATTGAGGAAGGATAGGCAGAGAATGGGTCTCCAAGGACCATCTTTTCTTGGAACTAAAAACATCCTGGAGTAAAACCCCTTCGCTAACTGATCCTCAGGTACTCATTCTATAGTACCCTGAGAGAGGAGCTGTCTCAGGATAGTAGGGAAGAGTCAAAGCTAACTGGGTGGAGGTTGTGGGACTCCCTGGAATGGTGGAGATGCCCACCAAGTCATGAAATATCCTCTCTTGATGGAGAGCACCCAACTGTCTGCGGTGATTTTTCTGCCAGGAGGGTAGGGATAGGGTTAGGCGTAGGGAGAAGGGGGTGGAGGTGGGTAAGGGAAGAGAGTCACAGCAGAGGAGCTCTATCTTGGTCTGGCTACCTCCGAAAGGAAGACGGTGTTGCGGTGGATGAAGATAGTACAGTTGTGTACACTGATCATAAATGTAGATGTTCAAGTGTATTCACTGTTGCAGTCATTACATTTGGGTTATCTGCTTGCAGGTAGCCCTCAGTCGGCCTGATTAACAGTCTTGAGTCCTGTATCGGTTGCTGTCCCTTCTTCCATGACGTCAGGTCATCGGTCGTCAGGGGTATAAAACATGCAGCCAACGCCATTACATCAGTTTTTCTTGCCCCAGATGTCCGGTGTCCCCCTAATGGGAAGCAATTAAACATAAAAACACAAAGATATGCCTCCAAGAAAAAAGCAAATACACCTAAAAGGCTTTTAAGCATAGTAAAGGAAAGTAGAGGTATAACTAAAGCAAGTTAGGGGGCTGGAGGGAGGGTAACCAGGACTGCAACAGTGGATACACTCTAACATCTACATTTATGGTAAGTGTACACAACTGTACTATGCTCGTCATGTGTTTCACTGTCATTACATTTGGGTAGATTCCCAAAGCTATGGTAGGGAGGAGGAATTTAGATAGCATTAGGGCCAGCTATAAGGCCCTGCAAGACTGCAGTGGCAAATCCAGCTCTGTATTTAGAAAAAAATTGGCAAAGGATAATGCTTGGTGAAAGTATGTACAGAACTCCAGGTAGCAGCTTCTAGGATGTCCCTGGAAGGGACACCTCTGGAAAAAGCTGTAGAGGTAGATGCAGCCCTGGTGAAGTGAGGTGTGATCCCCTGGGGGATAGGTTTTCCATGGTGCTTATAGCAGAAATGAATGCAATGGCTTATCCACTTAGAAATGATTTGCTTTGAAACAGCCTTCCCCTTTGCCCCTGCAGCAAATGCCACCAGCAGTTGTTCAGATTTCCTTTAAGGTTTAGTCCCGGTTTAGTCCTGTCCAAGTAGAATCTAAGTTGTTTGTGCACATCTAAGGAATGCAGTATCCATTCCCCTTTATTCTGTGGATTGGGAAAGAAGGCTGGCAAATGAATGGACTGATTAAGAGCCACAGTGGATACCACCTTGGGCATGAAAGATGGACTGGTTCTGAGGGATACCCTGTCCGCATGAAAGATGATGAAAGGATCCACTGCCATAAGGGCTTGTAATTCAGATACCCTTCTAGCTGAAGTGATTGCTAAAAGGAAAGCTGTTTTCCAAGAAAGAAATTTTAAGTCTGCAGTAGCAGCTGGCTCAAAAGGAGGTAGAGTGAGTTTCTCCAAGACAAAGTTAAGGTCCCAGGCTGGGGTTGGAGCTCTCCTGGGTGGTCTTAAATTTTTGGCCCCTCTGAGGAACTGCTTGAGCAGTGGATGAGAGAAGAGGGGAGGTTCTGTGTTATAATGAGCTGAAATGGCTGAGACGTGGATTTTAATGAAGGAAGGACAGGCCCTTGTGAAGCATCTCAGTTAAGTATTGCAAAATCTGAGGTAAATTGGGCACTGTGGTGCTCATCCCTTGAGATTGGTTCCAGGCACAGAATATTTTCCATTTTTCAGCATAAGATTTTCTAGTACTAGGCCTCCTTGCCTCTAAAATGATATCCATCACAGTTTTGCTGAGGGATGGTAAAGGAGAGATTAAGTAATTAACCAGGCTGCAAGGTTCAGTGTTGGAAGCTGAGGGTGCAGAATCTGGTTCTCCTGCTGAGACAGCAGGGAAGGAGTTTGAGGCAGGTGCCATGGAGACAACAGTGACACACTGCGCAGGAGGGGGTACCAGTGTTGGCGCAGCCAGTTTGAAGCAATCAAAATCATTCTTGGTTTGTCCTGTTTGATTTTTTAGTAGTACTTTGGAGAGCAGAGGCAGAGGGGGGAAGGCACACACTGATAGGTTTTTCCAGCTGAAGGACAGAGCATCCACTTTCCAGGCTTGTTTGTGGGGAGTCCTTGTGCAAAATTTGTCCAATTGGTAGTTCTGGGGAGAGGCAAACAGGTCTACATCTGGGCTCCCCCATTTGCTTGTCAACATGTTGAAAATCTTTGGTTCCAGTTTCCACTCGTGTGGGTCCATGAGGTTTCCTCTTAGTCCGTCTGCCTGTGTATTTAATTTTCCTGGCAGGAATTGAGCTTGTAGGTGCACTTGGTAGCTCAAGCCTGTGTTCCACAATGCTATGGCTAGTCTGCAGAGGGGGTAAGAATGTGTACCCCCCCCGCTTGTTTATGTACCACATAACAGTGGTGTTGCCTGTCTTTACCATTAGTTGTCCTGGAAGAATGTGGTCCTTGAAGGCTGTCAGAGCATTCTGTACAGCTAACATTTCATTTTGATTGATGTGCAGGTGCATTTGACTTGGGTTCCATTTGCCCTGAATGCACTTTCCTGCCAGGTGAGCCCCCATGCATAGTCTGATGCATCTGTTATTAGGGTTTGGGCGGCAGGGGGTGGTCTGAAAGGTAGTCCTTTGCTTCTGCCCACCAAAGGAACTCTAGGCGTAGGCAAGGTATGACAGGAATCATTGTTTCTAATTCTTGAGAATGTTGCCACCATAGGCTTTTTAGATACCACTGTAGTTTCTTCATATGCAGTCTTGCATATAGAATTAGAAGAATGCAGGAGGCCATGAACCCCAAGGCTTGCAGGATTTGTCTTGCAGATAGCAGGGTTTTTGTGGCCACTTGTTTAAAGTAGGTTGTCAAATGAATTTGCTTTTCTGGGGGTGAGGTAAGCCATCTGGAAAGTTGTATTCAAGTTTGATCCCAGGAATATAATTTGTTGACAGGGTACCAGGTGTGATTTCTTTTCGTTTATGGTGTACCCCAGACAAGTTAGAAAAAGAAGTTATGTACTCACCATAACGTTCCATCTGAGTAGGTAACTTCATTTGTCAGCAACCTGTGGGTATCGGATCCGATCCAGATCTGAGCCGGCAGCTTTCCAAGCTAGAGATCCGAGCTCCAAGCTCCTCCCCCTTACCCATAATACCCTATCTCCCTCCAGTCCTCAGATCCAGTTTGCCCTATAAGCACAAAATACAAAGAAACAAACCACCTGAACATCCTAACCTGATACCAACTAGGAGTGAAACAACGATCATTCAGGTGACGAACTACAGGTTAGGGGGACGGAGGGGGGGGTCGGTTGCTGACAAATGAAGTTACCTACTCAGATGGAACGTTATGGTGAGTACATAACTTCTTTATCTGAAGTAGTTAACTTCATTTGATCAGCAACCTGTGGGACAGAGTCCCCAGCTACCAAAAACTTGGGAGGTCCTCATGGAAGGATATTCCAGAGCACTGCAGAGCCAAAAGATGCCCTCCCCCTGGATATCAAATCCATCTTATAATGTGTAATAAATGTATGAGAGGAAGCCCAAGTGGCCGCAGAACAAATGTCATCCAAGGCCACTCTTGACCAAAAAGCAGCAGAGGTAGCCACAGAGTGGGTAGAATGTGCACGAACCCCCATGGGCTCAGGTCGATCAGAGATTTTGTACGTGAGCAAGGTGCATTGAGAAATCCACCCAGTTAAGAGTTACCTTCTTCACTGGTTTACCCAAAGATGGCTTAGCAAAGGAAACCAAGAGCTGCTCTGATTTTCGAGAGGCAGCCGTTCTATGTTAATAAAAGCGCAACTGTCTATGCACATCTAATGAATGGAGTCTGTACTCCCCCTTGTTCTGGTAGTTAGGGAAGAAGACAGGCAGGTTAATGGATTGGTTGATGTTAGCCTCGGAAGCCACTTTAGGCAAAAAAGAGGGATTAGTCCTGAGGGAAACTCTGTCTTTATGGAAGACAAAATACGGAGTTTGGAACAAAGGGCCTGAAGCTCCGATACCCTTCTAGCTGAGGTAATTGCAATCAAGAAGGCAGTTCTCCAAGACAAATACTTTAAGTCAACCGAAGCTGCAGGCTCAAAGGGGGGACCAATGAGAGCCTGGAGGACTAAGGTTAGATCCCACGGAGTAACCGCCTTATTTACAGGAGGCCTTAAAAGAAAAATATCCTTCAAGAAGGCCTTGCAGATCTTAGAGGAAGCTAAGGGACTAAGATTGTCTCCAATGTGGAAGTGGGAAATAGCCGCCATCTGAACCTTCACAGTTGAAGAACTGGCCCCCTGATGAAAAATGTGGGATAAAAACTCAAGAATTGCTGGAATGGGAACCATAAAGGGATCCAAATTCCTATGCCCTACCCAGATAGAAAAACGTTTCCATTTACTATTGCAGACTTTCCTGGAAGAAGGCTTATGAGCGGCCAGCAGGATGGATTTAACTGCGGAAGAGATACCGGGAGTCCTAGCCACTAACGGAACTGGATCAACCAAGCCGAAAGCTTGAGGTCGTCCAGGTTTGGGGTTTTCAATCCCGAAGGATGAGAGATTAGATCCGGAATGGGATCTAAGATCCAAGGAGGAGCTACTAGATGAGACCGCAGGAATGGAACCAGGTTTGACGAGGCCAGAATGGGGCTATGAGGATAACTCTGCTCCCCAACCGATGAGCTTTCTGCAAGAATTTTGTCATTAGCGGTAGAGGAGGATAGGCATAAAGAAGACCGGATGGCCAAGCATGAACCAAAGCGTCTCTGGGGTTCTCCCCCCGGTGGAGGGATTAGAGCAAAAAACTCGCTGCACTTTGCATTCGAAGGTGACATGAACAGATCGCAGCAAGGTTGACCCCATTTGAGGAAGATCCATTTCGCTACAAAGGGGTTCAGAGACCACTTGTAAGGTGACAGGATAGCTCAACTCAGTTTGTCCGCTAAAATGTTGGACCGACCCGGGATGTGCGTTGCTAGCAGAAAGCGGTTGGTGGATATCGCCCACTCCCAAACTCTCATGGCCTCTCGGCAGAGAGGATAAGACCTGGTTCCCTCCTGTTTGTTGATGTACCAGACCACTGACATGATGTCTGTTTGAATTGCAATAGTCCCTAGAGGAAGAAGGGCATGGAGAGCCTGTAACGCTAGAAGCACCGCCCTCATCTCCAGAATGCTGATACACAGAACGGTCTCTGTTGGAGTCCACGTGCCTTGGACGGTTCTGCCCATGCAATGCCCCCCCCACCCTAGGCGAGAAGCGTCCGTGGTCACTGTGGCTTGGGGTAGAGGCATCAAAAAAGGGCGCCCTTCCCGAAGCTCTCAGGAATGGAGCCACCAAAGCAGAGATTCCCTACAAACCCTCCTGAGGGGAATAGGGGAGTACAATGGGTGTCGAAGGATGGACCACTGGACATGTAAGGTCCATTGAAGAACCCTCATATTCAAGCGGGCCAGGGGTGAAAGGTTGATCGCCGCTGCCATCGACCCTAGAGCCCTCAGGAGTAATTCCGCCGGTGGAGCTGAAGACTGTAGAAGAGCCAAGACGTGGAGAGTTAGGCTGCAGAGTTTGTCCGACGTCAGAAAAGCCTTGGACTGAAGCGTGTCTATTCTGGCCCCTATGAAATCCAAGACCTGAGTAGGCTGAAGGGATGATTTTTTGTAGTTTACAGTGATCCCCAATTGGTGGGCCAAACGCAGGAAATAATCCCTGGCTGAGCATAGATGCCTGGTGGGAGCGGCGAGGAGCCAGTCGTCCAGATAAGGAAAGACCTGTATTCCCTGAATCCTCAGGTGGGCCGCTACAACTGCCATCACCTTGGTGAACACCCTGGGGGGCTGTGGTGAGACCAAAGGGGAGGACCCTGAACTGATAATGGCTGGCTCCCAGCCGAAAGCGGAGAAACCTTCTGGATCGCCTGTCCATCAGAATGTGGTAGTACGCATCCTTGAGATCTATGGAGCACATCCAGTCATTCTCCTGCAGAAGGGGGAGAATAGATTGAATGGTGACCATCCGGAACATTTCTTTGGCAACAGACAGGTTCCGTGTAGACAGGTCGAGAATCGGCCTTAGGTCCCCCATCTTTTTTTGGCACCAAAAAGAGTAAGTGCCTAATCCGGACTGGCCTGTGGGGAGACGCGCTGGATGGCTCTTTTTCTTAGCAGCTCTTCTATCTCTAAGGCTGCCGCCTCCCTCTGATTGGGTGGGACATTGGGGAGGCGCCCCAACTGAGGGGGAGAACTCAGGAAGCGAATAGAGTAACCTCTGGATATTATACGGAGCACCCAGCGATCCCCCGTGATGGACTCCCAATGTGTTAGATGCTCCAAGAAACGTCCCCAGACTGCCTCCAGAAAGCAGCAGTCGGGCAACCCCTCAGGGATGCTGCGCGGGTCGATCGGAAAAGGCTTCCATCGACCCGAAATTCCTTGGCCCCCCCTCTGCCTCTGGGCCGGCGTCCACCCTGTCCTCCCCTGCCTCTGAAGGACGAGGGGTCCAGAGCGGAACGGGATTGTTGAGATTTCCAGAACCACATCTTCTTTTGTCCTCTCTGGTTCCTGGGAAAGGACCTTTGAGGAGCCAAGAAAGCAGATTCCGATGGCAGACAACGTCTTCCCGTCTTTCTCGCTCTGGAGTAGCGTATTGTGGACGGTCTTGCCAAACAGTGTAGAACCGTCAAAGGGAGCGTTCGCGAAGGACGCCTTTAAGGGTTGCGCAAAATCGCAAAGACGGAGCCAGGCATGACGCCATAAGGCGATGCCTGCTCCACTAGCCACTCCCTCCGTGGCATGGGTGAGAAGCCGCATAGAAGTGTTGGGTATTGACTTTAGAGTGGTAATTCGTGCCAAGAAGGTTCATTTGTTCTCGGCCGACATGGACTCCAGGGGTGACCCAGCGTACTCTTTGATTAGGTCCCGCTGAAGTCGAATTACGTGTGCCAAGTAGTTCAGCGCCCTTACCGAGAAGGTGGCTGAAGCGAACATCCGCTTTCCAATGCGGTCCATCGCCAGAGACTCCTTGTCTGGAGGATGTACCGAGGAACTTTCTTGCGCCAGTTCCTTCTTGGTGGCAGCCGCCACCACCATGGCATCTACTGGGGCACCTTTGCTCCACGCTGTCCTGTCTGTCAGGGGGCTAAGAATTTTGTCTGGTCTCTTGGGTATTGGCTGTACAGTGTCCGGCTCCTTCCATGCCCTGGTAGTTATAAGGTCTACCAGGGGGTCGGCTGGGGGGACACCCAAGAGGTAGATGGGCCTGCATCAAACGCCTCCAGAAACACACTCATCCAAGGAAGGCGTTTGGGCTGACCACCCCCCTCTAATGCGCAGCATTTCCATGATGTCTCCAAAGGAGACGTCCTCGGGGGGTGACCTGGGGGGGGAACCTTCCCCTTCCTCCAAGTCAGGGGAGTCCAAGTGCCTCCTTTTACACTTCTGTTTGTGAGGGACCTCCTCGGGGGGGGGGCTGTCCGAGGAGGGCTCACCAACCAAGTCATGTTCCTCTAGGGGAACCATCTGGAACGTAGACGCAGGCTGTCCCTGGGGCCGGATGATGGAGGACAGGCCCGTCTGCGAGGGAATAGTGGGTGGACCCGTAGCAAGAGCTTGGGGCCTCGAATCCCTCGAAAGGACCCTCTCCACGATGTTGAGGGTGAACTGCTCTCCCTGGGATCCGAGAGCAGCACCCTTGGATCCGACGTGTGGATCGGTGCAGGAGTCGACGCAATCGGACCCGAAGGAGAAGTGTGCTCCAACAGCCTCGGAGCCAAAGACACACTAACCCCTCCTGATCAGAGGCTCGGCTCACGGCCCCGACAAACTCGAGGGTACAGCCGGTGAAGTAGCGATTACTATTGGCGCCGACACCCTGGCTCCTATGCTACCCGATCCAACGGCTACGAAACCCAATAGTGGATTGGAGAAGGAGCAATGGGGGCAAAGAAGGGGTGGAGCTCCCCCGGAGGGGGGGGGGCAAGAGCACTCCCATCTGCATTTGGGCCTGGAGAAAGCGATGCATCATCCGGTCCATGTCCGCGTCTGAAAGGCTCCTAGTGGATCTAGAAGCCACCAAAGCTGGCTGGGAAGGCCACCTCGACAACCTCGAAGGTGACCGGGTCTTGTCCTCCGGCTCCGGAGAGAAAAGTGGAGAACGAAGCCAAGAGGAGGAAGACCTGGAGACCTTTAGGGGAGAACTGAGCTGCTTAGCCGGCGGGACCGAGGGAGCAGAATCAGCCAGCTGCTTTTGGCTCCTATGCCTCTCCATGTCACGCTCCTTGTTCCTTTTGTCTCTCTTCCTGGAGTCCCTCTCTCCCTGGGCCACAGTGGGAGTTTGAGTCTCAGCCAGGGGAGCAGGAACAGTCGGCAGGACAGCCGCAGCCGCGGCTGGTGCCGCTGAGGGAGAGGACGACGAAACAGAATTCGCAGGCAAAAGGCCAGCAAGGATTAACTTGGTCCTCCTGTCTCTCAAGGCCCAGGGGTTAAAGGCTGCATAAATTTGGCAGCCTGATAACAGGTGGACCACCCCCAGGTAAATAAACGCACTGAGTGTGGCCATCGGCTGGGGACAGCTTATGGCCATACTCAGAGCATTTGAAAAAATACGGCCTTAGGGCCTTCAGCCATATCATCACACACACATTCACACACAGATAAGGGGAAGGGAACTACAACTAACCGACTACTATATTAAAAGGTTTTTACTAAGTATACTAAGGTCAGAAGGAAACACACACACACAATTTTGAAGAAGAAACTAGGAAATAAACTCTCTAATTTACTCACAAACCACCAGGAGCTCGTCTCTCATGCTTCAAGAAGCCATGGCAAAAGAGATCTGAGGACTGGAGGGTGATAACAGGGTATTATGGGTAAGGGGGAGGAGCTTGGAGCTCGGATCTCTAGCTTGGAAAGCTGCCGGCTCGGATCCAGATCGGATCCGATACCCACAGGTTGCTGATCAAATGAAGTTAACTACTTCAGATCCCTTTATACAAAGGCCAGATGATTCAAAAGTATGTCCTAGCTTTCTGCCTGAATTAGACAATCGTCCAGGTATGGGTATATTTGAATATCTTTGCCTGCAAAATGCAATAACTGGAACTAGATACTTTGTGAATACCCTGGGCACAGTAGATAAGCCAAAAGGCAGTGCAGAGAACTGATAATGTGTGTGTAGCCTGCTTTGAAGCGTAGGCATCTTCTGCAAAATTCCCTGATTGGGATGTGCAGGTATGCTTCTTTTAAATCTAGTGTTGCCAACCAGGCATCTTTGCCTAGCATAGGAAGTAATTGGTGAAGAGTCAGCATCTTGAATTTTGGAATCTCCAAAAAGGTGTTTAGAGTAGACAGGTCCAGGATAGGACACCATGAATTGTCTTTTCTGGGTACCAGGAAAAGTCCAGAGTAGAAACCTTGTCCCTTTTCCTCTTCTGGTACCAGTTGAATAGCCCCCATGCTTAAGAGAGAAAGTACTTGTTTTTGGGGCTACTGCCCACTGATTTTATTTGGAGGTAGGTCCGGCCACCCAGTTGGTGTTGGCAATGTGTGGAAGTGAAATCTGTATCCCTGGGACACTATATTTAAAACCCATTTGTCCTGGGTAATGAGTTCCCAATTCTTTGCTTGAAGAGCAATCTTTCCCCCCAAAGGGGCAGTCAGTTGATAAGTGCGTGGAAATTTTAAAAGGATGTCATTGAGACAGTTTACCATAGGGGGGAGTCTTATTATTAACAGACTTGGAAGTGGAGGCCCCCCACTGCTTAGTTCTGAGAGTCCCCTAGGACTTAAACCTGGGGTTTTTGCTGTGTCTGGGTTTGGCTTGAGAAGACCTGGAAGGGGCTGGAAAGGACCAATTCTTAGAGCGCCAGTGCCTACTAAATCTAGGAGGCTGAACTTGTAAAAAATCTTTAAACAGTTTGCATAGGTTTAGCTTTATCTTCCATCTTTTTAAGAACTTCCTCAGCCTCGTTGCCAAACAGGCGGTCCGGATTTAAAGGAGCATCCAACAATTTAGCTTTAACATGATCAGGCAAAGATTGTTCCTTAAGCCAAGCATGCCTTCTGAGCACAGACCCAGTAACAGCAGCCCTGCAAGTGGCCTCTAATGAATCAAAACCACATTGCAAAGTATGTTTTCCAACTTGTTCGGCAGAATGCATTAAATCCTGTAATTCTTTATTTTCCACACAGTCAGGAATCAACATAATTTTCTGTTTAAGCAGTCCAATAACATGTTGCTGATATTTTAACATATGAAACTGGCAGTTTAAAGCCCTAATGGCCAAGGTTGCAGAAGTGTAAACCTTCTTACCCCATCTATCCAGTGCCCTGGAGTCTCTATCAGAAGGATTAGGATTTTTAGCAGTAGAAGCCTTAATGCCCTTGGGCCCCTGTAAAATAGTCTCTGGATCTGCAATAGGATTTTTGAAAAGGAACTTGTGGGACTCAGGGACCCTTTAGTATCTGTCAGGTTTTCTGGGAGCAGTAGGCAGGGAATCAGGGGCCAAACTAGATTCTGAGAAAGCACCATCAACAGTGTCTAGTACAGGAGGAATAGCTAAAGGCCTATGCTGAGGTAGGAGAAGGAAATCCCTAAACCTCTTTTTTGAATCAGAAAAATCCTGGCTTTCCCAGTGGAAATGCTCCCTTAGAGTATGTAAGATTTCCCCAACAGAAAAATCCTCAAGAGGGGAAGCAGAGGGAATAGAGTCCTCTGCATCAGAATTCTCATAAGTAGGTAAGAACAAATCCAGATAATCAGAAGAGTCAGAAAAAACTGAATCCTGATCAGAAGATTCAAAATCAACTTCAGTCCTAGACCTCTTGGGGGGGGGGGGGGTTGGCTACCCCTGATTAGAGTTATTAGATCTTCAGCCATTCTTATTTGTTTTTTAGGCCTGGAGGCCTGAGCATGTGGCCTGGGCATCAGTTTTTTAGATATGGATCAAGATTTAGGCCTACGTAAAGGAGGAGGCTTCGTTTTAATATGAAAGTCCGTAGGCCTGAATACACCCGCAGAAGCCGGTGCCTGCACAGTTGCTCCAGACCCATCTAAGGTAGAGACATGCACGGGTTCCATAGTTGAAGCATCTCACAGCATACCGGACTCCGAATGGGTCTCGGTAGACGCTTGCGAATCAGAAGTAGCGGGTATCAGGGGCTGCGAAAGCGCCTCACTGAGTACCGGCGAACTGGCGCCTGGCTTAGCAGAAGAGTCGTCGGCAGTTTTGGACCTCGGCGGCCTGTCTATCTTTGCGTTTTTTCAGAATCCTGGTAGTCGGATGGCTAACCGATGACATTTCTGGATAATTAAACCGAGAACCGAAATATTTAGAGGCAAAAATATACGGACGACGGATAGTGCGCTGATTAAATAAAGCACAAAACCAACAGCATGGTACATGGTGGTCAGGGCCTAGGCAAGGGAATACAGTACAAATGAAAATCTTTATGAGGTATTTGCTTTCTACAAGTAATGCAATTATTATTTTTTACTGACTTCAGTAAGGAGCAAGAAAAAGTTTCCCAAACGGGGTACTTAGCTTTAGTTGAAGACTTCGGTTCTGAAACTCAAAAACGAAACTTTCAGCAGTCAGCCAACCAGCACTTGCGAACTGCTTCTGCTTCGGGCACCGCACGATAAGAAAGACTGATGTAATGGCGTCGGCTGCATGTTTTATAACCCTGACGACCGGATGTCATGGAAGAAGGGACAGCAACCGACGCAGGACCCAAGACTTTGTTAATCAGGCTGACTGAGGGCTACCTGCAAGCAGATAACCCAAATGTAATGACTGCAACAGTGAAACACGAAGAACATCTAGGACTGGATTGTTTCCTAGGTTGTCTTCATCCCTGGAATGAACAACAGTTGAATGGGAGAGCTGCCTCAAAGTTGGGTTTTTGGGGGTAGTTCCTATGGAATCTAGGAACAGGTGACACCAATAAATGTTTCAGAGTCTGCAAGTTGTTTCCTTTTTCCTGCAGTGACATAAGTAGCTGTGCAGAGGCAGCTCCAAAGAGTGCTGATTTATCCAAAGGGGCATCTAACAATTTGACTTGGACATCCTAAGGCAAAAGGTTGGAGTCTCAGCCATGAGAAACTCCTTAACACAGAACGAGATGCAGCCAATTTAGAAGAGGCTTCAACAGCATCATAGCTGCACTTGTTTGAGTGTCTAGTCACCTGGGATACCATGGACAGAAGGGTGTTCAGCTGAGCCTTGACTGATGAGTCAGGCATGTAAGACAGCAGAGTAGAGGCCTTGGTCATGGAATCCAGAGCAAACCTGGCCACATGAGCCAGATAGTTAATTGCTCTTATGGCCAAAGTGGAAGAAGCAGATATCTTCTTCTCCAGCCTATCCATAAATTTATTATCCTTATCAGTGGGGAAAAAGAGAAGATGAAGGTAGTTGCCTTGAAGACTTGTCAGCTGAAACTGCAACAACAGCAGTAATCTGCTGTCGGATTCTTAAAAAGATACTGCTCCTTTGTAGTCACTTTATAAAATCTGTCTGGTCTCTTGTAATCAGGAGGCTGTGACTCTGGGAAGCAGCCAAGAAGGCATCCTGGAAAACTGGAAGTAAAGGTAGCACTGCAGATGCAGAGGGCTGCTCCACCTGCAGGAGTTCAAAACATCTCTTCTTGGTCTCAGAAACATTGGAGGCCTCCCACTTAAAATGCTGCCCAAGTAGGGGAATAGTAACCCCAAAGGAGAAATCATCTCCAGGGGAGTCAGGAGTGAGGGTCTCTTCTTCTTCAGGAGTAGCAAACTCCTTAGGGGATTCAATCTGAGAATAGGTCAGGGACTCTTCCTCAGATTCTACCTGTGTAACACGTGGTTGGCCTGACTGGGGAATCTGGGTCTGGAGTACCTGAAAGGCTTTGAATAAAGACTGGGAAAAGGTCTCCCAAGCTGGGGTAGGCTCTTTAGCCCTGTGTTTCTCCTTCTGTTTTCTTTTTAAAGTGGTAGAAAAAACAGGAACAGTAGTAGGCCTGGGCGCCAATGTTGGAATGGATGGCAAGGCAGTAGAAAGTCCCTCCAATGCCACGAGCCATGGTTCACCACCACCATCAGGAGCTGATGGCTGTAAAGACTTAGTGGATGTACTCTAAATACCTACTGTATTGGCGTCCACTTCAGTTCCCAGCAACAGTGAAATATCTTAAGTACAGAGTGATCCTGGGCTAACACTTACCTCAAGGCTCTCACCGGATTCCTGAGGTGCAGCTTGGATGCTGGGCCTAACTTTTTTAGCCTTCTTCCTTGACAGCTATCTCAGATGCCAAGCGTCAGAGGCACTGATTCTCCAAATACAGTCACAGGACTTGTGGTCGTGAACTGCCCCTAAACGGAATAAACACGGGTCTAGCATGTCCTTATGTTGAATTTGTCTTCCACAAGTGCACTTTGTCTTCCTAGATGACATGCACCTGAAAAGGTAAACAAAAGTACAGTTGTGTACCTACCATAAATGTAGATGTTCGAGTGTATTCACTGTTGCAGTCATTACACTTGGGTTATCCGGCTAGCAGGCTACCCACAGTCGGCGTGAATTCCAAAGTCCTGGTCCAGCGTCGGTTGCTGTCGCCTCTTCCCTGACATCAGTGCGCCAGGGGTATAAAAAATGCAGCAGACGCCATTTTCTTCAGTTTTTCTTGCCTCAGATGTCAGGTGCCCCCAAAAGGGTAGGGTGAAAATATTATGATCATAAAAAAGCATGCACATAACCTTCATCTACAAGCAAATACACCACATAGGTTGTATAGAATGGAGAGGTACAGGTAAGTCCCAGCAAAGAAAAAAGGGGGATGGTGGGAGGGTAACCTGGACTGCAACAGTGAATACACTCGAACATCTACATTTATGGTAGGTACACAACTGTACTATGTTCATGTTTCATTGTTGCAGTCATTACATTTGGGTTGAATCCCAAAGCAGAGGTTGGCTGGCTGGTCCTAAAATAGAGTTAGGAGTGGCTATGAGGCCCTGCAGAACTGCAGTGGCAAAGCCTGCTCTGGATTTAGAGTAAAGAAGTGGTAGTGCTTTGTAAAAGTGTGCACTGAAGTCCAGGCTGCAGCCTCCAAAATGTCCTTGGTTGGTACTCCTCTGAGGAAGGCTGCTGAAGTGGCTGCTGCTCTGGTAGAATGTGGCCTAATGCCCTTGGGCACTGATTTGCCATGTTGTGAATAGCAGAAACAAATGCAGTGGCCTATCCATTTTGAAATAGTCTGCTTTGAAATGGCTTTTCCTTGCGATCCTGCAGCATATGCCACTAAAAGTTGCTCAGTCTTTCTGAAAGCTGTAGTTTTGTCCAAGTAGAAGCGTAGCTGTCTGTGTATGTCCAAAGAATGCAGAAGTCTCCCCCTTTATTCTGTGGGTTTGGATAAAAGGTAGGCAAATGTATGGTTTGGTTAAGAGCCACACTGGACACTACCTTAGGCATAAATGTCAGGTTTGTCCTTAGAGAAACCCTGTCGTGATGGAAAATAATAAAAGGTTCCACAGCCATTAGTGCCTGTAACTCTGAGACTCTTCTTGAAGTTATTGCTAGGAGAAGAGCTGTTTTCCATGATAAGTATTTTATATCCGCTGTATTGGCTGGCTCAAAAGGAGGCAGTGTGAGTTTTTCCAAGACAAAATTGAGGTCCCATGCAGGTATTGGAGCTCTCCTTGGAGGTCTTATGTTATTGGCCCCTCTGAGAAACTGTCTTAGCAGTGGATGAGAAAAAAATAGGTGGGTCCGTATTGTAATGAGCTGAAATGGTAGTGGCATGGATCTTATCTGATGAGAAAGATAAGCCTTTGTCCAGCATCTCAGTGAGGTATTGCAAAATCTGAGGAATATTTGGTACAAGCGTGTCAATTCCCTGCGCTTGGTTCCAAGCACAGAATCTCTTCCATTTTTCTGCATAAGATTTTCTGGTGCTGGGCCTCCTGGCCTCCAAAATAACATCCCTAACTGCTTTAGAGAGAGGTGTGTTCTGAATGGTTACATTATCCGCCATGCAGCCAGATTTAGGGTTCTGAGTTGGCTGTGTAGGATCTGATTGTTCTGTTGGGTCAGCAAATGAGGAATTAGAGGCAATGTCCAGGCTGGGCCTTGAGACAAGCTCTTTAGGATTGGGTACCAGTGCTGGCGTGGCCAGTCTGGGGCAATCAGTATCATTTTTGGCTTCTCTTGTCTGACCTTTAGGAGTACCTAAGCTTTTCCAGCTGAAAGAGAGAGCGTCCACTTTCCATGCTTGTTTGTGATAAATCCGAGTGCAGAACCTCTGTAGCTGGCAGTTGAGAGAGGAGGTGAATAGATCTATGTATGGGCATCCCCATTTCCCTGTTACAATGCTGAAGATTTGTGGATCTAGTTTCCACTCGTGAGGATCCATGAGGTTTCTGCTTAGTTCGTCTGCCAAAGTATTTGTCTTTCCTGGCAGGAACTGTGCTTACAGGTGTACTTGATAAGTCAATGCTGTGTTCCACAAAGTCATGGCTTGTCTGCAGAGGGGGTAGGAATGTGTGCCCCCTTGCTTGTTTATGTACCACATGACTGTAGTATTGTCCATCTTTATCAGCAGTTGTCCTGGATGAAGAAGGTCCTTGAAGGCTGTCAGGGCATTTTGTACAGCTAGCATCGCTTTTTGATTGATATGAAGATGCATTTGGTTTGTGGGAGATGTGCCCTGAATACATGTTCTTGCCATGTGCGCCCCCAGGCATAATCTGATGCATCTGTTGTTAGTGTCTGCCTGGCAGTGGGTAAAGTGAATGGCTGTCCCTTGTTGTGGTGACTAGCCTGTGCCCACCATTGAAATTCCTGTTGCAGGCAGGGAATGAGAGTAATTACTGTTTTCAGGCTGTGGCAATGTTGAGTCCAAACACTTTTTAGATACCATTGTAGTTTCCTCATATGCAGTCTTGCATATGGAATTAGTAGAATGCAGGATGGCCATGTAGCCCAGAGCCTGCAGAATTTTTCTTGCAGATAACTGGGTCTTTGTTGCCATGTTTTTGAAGTAAGAAGTCAGTTGCCTTTGTTTGTCTGGCATGAGATAAGCCATCTGGGCAGTTGTATTTAAGCTTGCACCCAGGAATATTATCTCTTGAGAGGGTACTAGTTTTGATTTATTTTTGTTTATTGTGTACCCTAGGCAAATTAGTAATCTTTTTACAAACGCCAGATGCTGTAGTAGAATATCTTTGGTCTATGCTTCAATAAGGCAGTCGTCCAAGTAGGGATATATTTGAATTCCTCTTTGTCTGCAAAATGCAATTACTGGTGCCAGGCATTTTGTGAAGACCCTGGGTGCAGTAGATAAGCCAAAGGGCAGTGTAGAGAATTGGTAGTGCATTGAGCCAGCTATGAATCTGAGGTATCTTCTGCAAGATTGTCTGATTGGGAAATACAGGTATGCCTCTTTGAGGTCCAAAGTTACAAGCCAAGCCGTTTTGTCCAGCATGGGCAGAAGCTGCTGTAGAGTCAACATTTTGAATTTTGGGACGTCCAGAAAAGTATTTAGAATAGACAGGTCCAGAACTGGTCTCCAGGCTTTTTCCTTTCTTGGTACTAAGAAAAGTCTTGAGTAAAATCCTTGTCCCTGCTCTTGTTATTGCACTGGCTGAATAGCCCCTATGTCCATGAGAGATGAAACTTGTTTTTGTGCCTCTGCCCATTGATTGTGTGGCAGGACAGGCATACCTTTTGCCTTTGGAAGGGTGTGAAAGTGGAACCTGTAGCCCTGAGAGACTATATTTAAGACCCATTTGTCCTAGGTGATCTTGTGCCAGTTTTGTGAAAAAAGTGCTAGCTTCCCCCCCAGGGTGCTTCCAAAAAAATAAGTGTTTTACATTGGCAGAGGGAAGTCATTGGGACTGTTTTCTATAAGGCTGTGATTTGTCTTCTCCTCTTCTGGAGGTAGAAGCACCCCATTGTTTGGGCCTGTATGAGCCCTGGGGCTGTTGCCTGCCTCTAGGGCGTCTGAATCTGCCTCTTTGTGGTCTGTCTGACACTGGAAAGGACCAATTCTTAGAGGGCCAGTTCCTGCTAAATCTGGGTGGCTGTACCTGTAAGAAATCCTTTACTGTCTGCACAGATTTAGCCTTACCCTCCATTTTCTTCAACACCTCTTCTGCCTTAACACCAAATAAAGTATCATGCTGTAATGGTGCATCCAATAATTTTGCTTTAACATAATCAGGCAGATTCTGTTCCTTTAACCAAGCATGCCTTCTAATAACAGAACCTGTAACAGCGGCCCTGCACAAGGCCTCCAGAAGAAAAAAAAAAAACAAAAAAAATCTTGCTTTTTTCCCCACTTTCTGAAAGTTAAGAAAGGGAAGTCTCCGTGTTCACTAGTGAGAGTGGTTAACACTGAACAGCCTGCCTGTCCCTGGAGGAGTGGTTACTACCTAGAAGCTGTAGTTTTACTGGCCATTTTGGGTCCATTCTAAACTCCTTGATCTCTCTCTCTTAAAACCAGGCTGCCTCGTGGTTTTAGTGTCTTTTCAGGCTTGCTAGTTGTTGCTGAAGCACCTACCAAGAGGAGAAAACGCTGAGAGAAAAAAAGGAGCCACTTTTGTGATTTTAAGTATTTTCTTCTGATTTTTTGTTAAGTTTTACTGCTTTGCCACCTACTTTTTGTCATTTTCCGGCTTGCTAAAGTTTATATCTGTAACAGTAACAGTACTTGGAACACATCTAGAGCCTGTTTACTGCATTTCCTGTGTTGCACTTAATTTAAAATCGTTTTTTTCCTCTAAAAACTGCATTTTACCTAATTTTGGCCTAGCACTCAAGTGTGGGATCATTTATTGCACTGTTGTGATTATTTTGCTGCTTGTGTATCTCTGCTACCTTTAAACTACAACAAAAAGAAAAGAAAAAAATCTTGCTTTTTTCCCACTTTCTGAAAGTTAAGAAAGTTCAGTTACGGATTTGCTGTTCTGAACTGTTTGGAAGTTTCTAGAAGGCCAGTGCTTGCTTGGGCTAAAGGGACGTCTCTGTGTTCACCAGTGGGAGTGGTTAACACTGAACAGCCTGCCTTGTCCCTGGAGGAGTGGTTACTACCTAGAAGCTGTAGTTTTATTGGCCATTTTGGGTCAATTCTAAACTCCTTGATTTCTCTCTCTTAAAACCCTACAACTCTCTTTTTGCGCGTTTTTGCGCACTGAGCAGCGTCAGGCAGCACAGCCTAAACAGGTTTAAACTATTCCAGGCTCCACAAAGTCTGCTCTTCACTTTTTCTCTTAGAACTGTTCAAACTCTCAAAGTAATCACGCTATTCTCTTTCTAAAGCCCTGCACTTGCTCAGCTCTTATAAGGAAACACTAACTAAAGCACTACACCCTCCTTGACTTCTCATAAGTATTAGACTCCCGATTGGTCCTTCCTGATCAAGTGAAAAATCAGTTCCCTTCCCTAATCTGATCAGTAAAAAAACAGTTCCCTATACTAATCTGGTATGTCCAAGGGTCAGTTTCAAGATTACACTCCAGTCCAGCTGGTAAATCTGGGAATTTTGAGGCAATGTTACAATTGCCTTATGTACACAGACAACCCTCTCCTCCTTCCAACAAACTCTAATACATGTGAGAGATGCAGTTACACAGCCAAACTGGAGGCAGAGCTCTCTCAACCCAAGACTGGCACAGTCAGTCAGGAGGAAAAGGTAACCACCCACACCACAAATCCAGTCTCACACAGACCTATTACATCTGCATACCCAACACATAAACACACAAAAACATACTCGGAGGCTCTAAATAAAAATCTGCCTAAACAGCAAAGACCTCCTAAGCAGATATCCAAGCAACAGCCACCCCTCAACAATACCCACAAATCACATACCTCACAAAATCAGTGTGCCTCACAGTCACAGCCCATAAGGCCAAACAACACCAAATACACTTGTTATAGGGGACTCTATTGTCCGGCACACTGACGTCCCACTCACCAGACTGAACAAGGAAAAGGTCACTGTAAGCTGCCTGTCAGGTGCCAGGATCCACCACATAACACAACCACTTAGGTCACTCCAAAGCAAGTACAAGTATGACTCTGTCATTGTCCATGCTGGTGTGAATGACCCGAGACATACCTCCCTGGACCACATGAAAAGAGACATAGAGGAGCTCTCTGACCATGTAGCCCAGGCTGGTATGTCCCTGACCTTGAGTACCATCTTACCCTCACCAAGAATGAATCCACAGTATAAAGACAAAATGATCAGTTTCAACAATTGGCTAAAGTATTGGTGTCATTCAAAGGGGATCCAGTGTCTGTCAGCCTGGGATGACATGCTTGACAAGCCACGTTGCTTCGCTAGGGACGGCTTGCACCTGTCACCCTTAGGCTTTCGTATACTGGCCAAGGCTCTTGCCACCCCCATAGAGCCTTTTTTAGGCAAGGCTCAAAGGACAAACCCACCTCCATAGACAACCCTAAGATAAAAAAAACTAAAGGTAATGCTACTCAATGCCAGAAGTCTAAACCTCAAGATGCACGCACTCGAGACTCCCCTCAGTATGGAGACAATCAATGTCTGCGCAGTAACAGAAACCTGGTTCAAGGCTCCTGAGAGCACCCCAGCACTACCAGGTTATAACCCATACCATGTGTTTCGGCCCCAAAACTCGGACCGAAGCACAAAAGGAGGGGGAGTATCTATATTCACGAAAGATACCTACGCCTCCAGGTTAGTGGCACTGCACGAAGCATCGGAAACCATCCATGTGCAACTAACATCGGGCAAAACTGCCTTTCAGTTTGTAGCCTGCTACAGAACACCCTCCCTATTACAGGAACCCCACTTGGCATTCCTGAGAACACTGGAGAATATGAAGGTCTCTCCAAACACTATGTTATTGGGTGACTTCAACTACCCAAACATTGACTGGGAAAACTACTCAAGCCCAAACACACTCGCCCAACGGTTCCTTGAATTTATAAACTCTAACGCAATGGAACAACTGGTCACCACTCCCACAAGAGGGAACAACATATTGGACCTGGTCATCACCAACATGGGGACTCTATGTTCCACACCAGAGGTAAACCCCTCATTGGTAAGATCAGACCATAAACAAATTTCCCTGGACATCCATATCCCGTCCCCACCCCCAGCCAAGGAAATCACTGTAAAGAATTTCTCAAAAGCCAACTTTGCACTTCTCAAGACTGAGGTGGAATCCTTCAAAGCCCCTGGGCCAGAGGATAATACAGCCCAATCTGCAGAATCCTTTACAAATGCATTCTATGAGCACCTGCAGGAATGCATGGATCGTGCTATCCCAAATAAAACCAAGACTCACTCCTCCAAAAACAGGAGACCAGTCTGGTGGACCCCGGCCATAAATAAGCTATACAACAGAAGGAGGAAGCTACTACATGACAGAGCAAAATCCCAAAAAGGGAAGGCATCTCTGATCAGTATTAGCAAGAAACTTCAATCCCTCATAAAATCATCAAAGGCCAGTTTCGAAAGAAAAATTGCACTAGACACTAAAAATAATCACAAGGCCTTCTTTAGTTATGTCAGAAACATGGGCGGAAACTCCCAGATATGCTCTGAATTGTTGCATAACGGTACAAAATATACCGAACCTACAGACATAGCCAACATCCTGGCAGACAGATTCAGCGCAAACTCCCCCCCCTCCCCCACCCCCAAAGGAGCAAACGCCTATCCCAACTGAATGTAACCTCTCTGACATCACAGATGCACAGGTGAAAGCTGCCCTCTCCAAAGCAAAAAAACACAGCATCTATGGGACCGGACAGTGTCCCAGGCTATGTCTTACACGAGCTCCAAGAAGAACTGAACCCTCACATTAAGTCACTGTTCAAACTTAGCCTTAATACAGGATATGTACCCAAAGAATGGCGTACAGCTACAGTGGTCCCACTCCACAAAGGTGGTGCCACAACGGACCCCGGAAACTATCGCCCCATTAGCCTGACTAGTCTGGTCTGTAAAGCTCCAAACACTGGACCCTACACAATTCGGCTTTGTTAAGGGCAGATCTTGCCTCTTAAACCTTGTTGATTTCTTTGAAACAGTTACCAACGCCATAGATGAGGGCAAGGTAATCCACACAGCCTACATGGACCTCGCAAAAGCCTTCGACAAAATACCCCACACTCAGGCATCATAAATAAGCTTACCAGCTTAAATATCAACCCCTATATCACAAGATGGGTTGCACACTGGCTCAGAGATAGAACCCACATGGTCAGAATCACAGGTGCCATGTCCGAATCCAAACCAGTTACAAGTGGCGTCCCACAGGGCTCAGTTCTGGGACCTCTCGTTTGGTAAATACTTCTCTGAGGTTCAGGCTAATACGGGGGGATTATGGCTGACAAAGTTCGCAGATGACTGCAAACTGGTGGCCATAATCGAATCTCCAGCTGACACAAGCATCCTCCAAAAGGGTCTCACAGAGACGGATGCTTGGTGCCAGAGCCACGGCCTAAAGCTAAATGCTAAAAAGTGCATAGTCATCCCCTTTGGGAAAAACAAGGTGCCCACAAATTACCACATAGGTGGTAATCCATTAAGTACGGAAGAAGTAATTAGAGATTTGGGGACCAACGTAGATAGTAATCTCTCCTTTGATAATCACGTTGCCAAAGTGGTTAGAAAGACCTTCTATATAGCCCACCTTATCATGAAAGGGTTCGCATCTAGATCAAGAGAGGTCATTGTGCCCCTCTACTCGTCACTCATCAGGCCCATAATTGAAGACAATGCCCCTTTTGGTATGTACCTTACCAGACACCTGCAGCAACTGGAGAGACCCCAAAAGTACCTCACCAAGAGGATCATGGGCTACAGACAAATGTCCTATGCAGCTCGACTAAAGAAACTCCAGCTCTACTCAGTTGCTTACCGCCTACTCAGAGGTGATCTATGCCTGACGTACAAAGCCATGTCAAACCCAGAATTAATGGACATGCTCCACCTCAAAAAATCCAAGTCCCTTAGAGCTACACGCTCCAGGGACCTAAACCTCAGTACAAAAATAAATAAGACATGCTGGAGGGACAGATTAATTTCCCAGAGGCTCCCCTCACTCTCTGGAATAGAATCCCAATTCATGTTAGACATAGCCCCTCGCTGACCCTCTTCAAGTGAAATTTGGACGCATGGATGGGAAATCGCAAATTCACCCCTGGGATCTCTCCTGTGTCCCTGCTAGACAGAGGCACAGTAAACTAATCTTAAAAGGGTACCTTCTGTGACCTACTTTACAGAGGCACAGTAGGCTAATCTAATAGGAACAAAAGTCCCATATCACCCGTAGAGACAATGATTCAAGTAATTCCAGTAGTGTGTGGGCTAAAAACCAATCTTTATTCACCAAACGGCTCTTGTACAAAAGTTCATATACTCTCTTTCTGAGCTCTCTTTCGGTTTTTCCTATATAGAAGGCACCACAGGTGGTGCAGAAACCAATATAAACCACACCTTTTGTGTTGCAGGTGAAATGTCCATGAGGTTTTAGATTAATATGACGTGCTTTCAAATAGATATGATTGTTGTTAGCCATGAAAGAGCACTGTTTACAAGCACCAAATTTAAAAGTGCCGTTCTTTTGTTGTGTTGTCGTGTGGACTATGTTAGATCTTTTCTCAAATATCTCTTTTAAGTTACGTCCCCTTTTTCTAACAATGGCTAACAACAATCATATCTAGAGAGCTCAGAAAGAGAGTATATGAACATACTTACGAAACAGGTAAAATGAAGGAAAGTAATGCATTTTTTAAGCATTCACTTGAATGCCCCAATTTCAAGCTTGTTTTCATGGTACTTGAACAGGTAAATCCTAATATTAGAGGAGGAGATTGGGAATCCACCCTGGAATTTAGGGAGTTAATCTGGCAGCTTAGGCTTGATGCCGGAAAAACACCGGGTCTGAATGGTATGCTGAGCATAGGCCCAGTACTCAAGCTCAGAAGGGCCAGGTTGTAATTACACAACCCCCCCCCTACTTAGCCAGAAACCCCACTTATAGACCTTAGTTATATTGTCCAATATCTAACATTTGCTACAGAACAGACTTGATGCAAACTTACTCCTTTTATATTCCCCAATATATTTTTTATCCTTATTTTTTAACATTTTAGAAATTATTTTATGATCACTACATCAAATGTGGGGCAAGTTGTGGTATGCATGCAGCGATTTTTGACTGCATAGTTTTTATTTGTTTTTCAGCATTGTTAAAGTTTGGAATGTGCTTTATATGCAGTCAGAAGTATTTTACCTTTACCAGGTGTCATCAATTTGTTACTAAATAGCAATAGGAGCATGTGACTAATTAGCAAATGCTATTTTAAAAGCTCCTTTTTACTTGTATTTATTTCGACTTGATAAAGCCTGGAATGGTCCAGGCGAAAGTGCTTGTCCTAACTCTGTGTTTTCAACTTTTGTACAAGAGCCGTTTGGTGAATAAAGATTGGTTTTTAGCCCATACACTACTGGAATTACTTGAATCATTGTCTCTACGGGTGATCTGGGACTTTTGTTCTTCAGTTGCTCTTTTCCATTTCGTGGTTAATCTAATAGGAAGGCAGAAGCCATATACACTCTGGCTAGGCTTATAAATGCCCTAGGGCAGATAGCCTAGTATCTACCTATGAATCATAGCCACGTTGCAAAGTATGTTTTCCCACTTGTTCAGCTGCATGCAATAAATCCTGCAAATCTTTGTTCTCAGAACATTCAGAATTTGTCAACATTTTTTGTTTTAACAGACATTAAGCATTGCTGATATTCGAGCATATGAAATCGACAATTTAAAGCCCTTACAGCCAAGGCAGCAGAAGTGTAAACTTTTTTCCCCCCCATCTGTCCAAAGCCCTAGAAACTCTATCAGAGGGGACAGGATTTTTAGCAGAAGCAGCCTTGACCCTTTTGGGACCCTGTGAGATAGTTTCTGGGTCAGCAGCAGGGTTTTTGTAAAGAAATTTATGGGAGTCTGGAACCCTGTAAGTATCTGTCCGGCTTAACAGGAGCAGGAGGTAGAGAGTCTGGAGACAGGCCGGACTCTGAAAATACATCATCTACTATATCTAGAACAGGGGGAATTGCAAGAGGTCTGTGCTGACGAAGTAAAAGAAAGTCTCCAAGTCTTTTCTTGGAATCGGAATAATCTTGGCTCTCCCAGTGGAAATGCTCCCTCATGGTATGCAGGGTTTCCCCAAATGAGTAGTCCTCAGGAGGAGAAGCTGAAGGAATAGAATCTTCAGCATCAGAATCCTCATAGGGAGGAATAGAATATCACTGTTCAGAAGAGGAATCAGAGGAAATGGAAACCTGATCAGAGGAATCATATTCAGTGTCTTGCCTAGGCCTCTTATCAGGAGGGGGATGGGAACCCCTGATCAAAGTAATTAGGTCTTCGGCCATTTTGAGCATCTGTTTCTTAGGCATAGAGGTCTGCCCTGGAGAATGCTGTACTGGTTTCCTTGCCTTTAAAACTATTTTAGACTTTGTCTTGGATGCTGAAGTAGGCTTTATATAAAGTTGTGTAGGTCTGAAGACACCCTCAGAAGCAGAGGCCTGCTCAGCGGCTCCGGACCCATCTGAGGAATTAATTTCCGAAGGGCCAATACCTTGAGTATCCAGAGGCCTAGCTGTCTCCACGTGGGAGTCGGAGGCGGCCTGTGGCTCTGAGGTAGCGGGAGTCAGGAGCTGCAAAAGCGCCTCACTGAGCACCAGCAAACTGGCGACTGGCCTAGAAGAGGCTTCATCGTCGGTTTTGGACCTTGGATGCTTGTCCTTGTCTTTATCCTTGTTTTTTATGAATTCCGGTCGTTGGTTGTTCCGACGGCATTATATAGTTAAACCTTCTGCCAAAATAATGAAAAGCAAAATCGTACCAATGCTTAATCGTGCGTTGGTTAAATCTAGCACAAAACCGACAACTAGCAATGTCGCGTTCAGGGCCTAGGCAAGGAATATAGTAAGAATGAAAATCCTTATGAGGTATTTGCTTCCCACAAGAAATACAATTATTAACTTTTTCTGACAGTGGTCTGGAGCAAGAAAAAAGTTTCCCCAATGGGGTACTTAGTTTTATTGAAGACTTCGGATCTGAAATTCAATTTCGAAAATCTCAGGAGTCGGCCGACTGGCACTTGCGAACTGCTTTTACTTCGGGCACCGTGCAGCAAGAAAGACAGAAGAAAATGGCGTCGGCTGCATCTTTTATACCTCTGGCGCACTGACGTCAGGGAAGAGGCGGACAGCAACTGATGCCGGACCAGGACTTTGGAATTCAGGCCAACTGCGGGTAGCCAGCAGGATAACCCAAGTGTAATGACTGCAACAGTGAAACACCCACAAGGGTACTTATCTGAATGCGGACAGCCAGGAATGATCATCAAAAATGGATGGTCAAAGTAGAACAAGTGCCAGATTACTGGAGTCTTGTGATCGGACGTCTGAAATACATTGCAGCATAAAAGTTCTGAATTGGGTATGTGCAGACGTCAGATATAGCCGGCATCAGTTTATGGCTCTTACATGTAATGTTGCACGTACCCCTGCTTTCAAGATTTTAGCATACTGGCCAAATGTCCGGTGCTGCAGGCAGCAACTCCCTAAGGTTAAGAACACTGCAACATGAGAATAGAAGGACATCTTTTGTGCTAGCGAGTTTGGCCTAGAGTTGGTTTCTCAGTTGATGGTGGGATAATTGAAATCCCCCATAACCAGTGTGTTTGGTAAAATCTGGATTTTCAGTTTGGTTAAGTAGACTTTGTGGGTGTCGTGAACCATGGAGGGGGATCTATAACTGGCTAGGACTTGAATGGGGGTCTTACTTACCCGTAGCCTGGACCTGCAGTAACTCCATGGAGTTGTCCAACCAAACTAGACGGGAGGTGAATGTACCTCTAATATAGACTGAAACTCTGCCTCCTTTGGTTTTAACATGTTCATTTTGCGGTCTAAAGACGTGAAAGGCATTGTAGCCTTGCAGGGCCAGAATACTCCGAGGCCTGAAACCAGGTTTCTGTGACTGCACAGACACCTACATCTTTCTAGTGACAGACGTGCTTCCAGGTAATGCAGCTTTTGGTTTAAGCTCCTAGCATTTAGTAGTATTACACTTATTTTGTTCTGATTGGTTAATTTCACATCAGTAATGTTGTTTTGGAGACCTTGTCTAAAAAAGGCACTATGGTGGAGGTAAGAGCCTTTGCCTGCAGCTGAAAGCCTTAGAGTGCCAGATGCAAACTGTCTCTGGCAAAGCAGTGAGGTTTGTCAACCATGGCTTCCAGGTTGACAGGAATTGGATCCCCTTGGAATAACACTAAAAACAAAAATGATTAAAATCAATCATTTTTTGTTTATACTGTGTCACCATTCTAGGTGAGGGTAGTATGCTGCTCAAGGCTAGAGACATACCTACCTGGGACATATACTCAGAGGGCTCGACCATGTCTCTTCATATAATCCAGCAAGGTACATCTCAGGCCATTCATACCAACATGAACAATGACAGTCATAATGGTACTTGTTGCTGAGAGACCAGAGTGCATGCGTGATTTGGCGAATCCTGGAACCAGACAGACACCTGACCGTAACTTTCTCCTTGTCCAGCCTGGTTAGTGGCACATCCGTGTGCCTCACTATTGAGCCTCCAATGACAAAACTAGCCATTTCAGAACATTTCAATGATTAAACGTCATACTCAAACTGTTGCCATTATAATCCACCAATATCAGTCAATATGCACAATCTCTGCAGAAAAAAGTCATCTGAATAATTCTACCTGAAAAGTAACTGCAACGAACCAATAAGAAGGTTGCTGTTATCAAACAACTTTGCATTTCATTGCTTCATTTGCAAATTCACTGCCTGCTGTCCTTGAAGAATAAACTGTCTGGCAAACATACAAACGGTAGACAATTACTAGGAATCTCATCCAAAAGAGTTTGAAGATGCAGGGAGGGGGGGTTAAGAAGCCAGCATTTGGTCATATTCACACAAACCTAGTACTTTGCAGATGACTAAGCATCTGTGCTTGTGCAAAACTACAACATGTGGCCAATGTGCATTGCAAAGCTCAGGTTACATTAGTATCTGCAGGAGAAGCAAAAATAATATCAGTTTAATCCAAAACTTTACATTCTCCTGGCTAATACCAAGCATTAGACAAGTGGAAGAACTTTTATGTACAGGGATAATTTCTCCTCAAGATTCACTACATACAAAGTCTAAAGCAACTTTCTTTAACAAGTCAAACAAAGAAACAGCAGAAAAGAAAAATGTTCTTGTGCCTAAAGCACTGATCAACAACTACAGTACTTTGATGGCAAGGACTATATATTGTAATGCTTAGTGTGTGTGTGTGTGTGTGTGTGTGTGTGTGTGTGTGTGTGTGTGTGTGTGTGTGTGTGTGTGTGTGGAAAAGTACAGTTGTGTACACTTACCATAAATGTAGATATTAGAGTGTATTCACTGTTGCAATCCTAACATATGGGTTACCCGGCTCCCAGTAGCCCTCAGCCAGCCCGAATACCAGAGTCATTGGTATACGACAATGGCTGCAGTCGGTTGTAAAATTGATGTCAGGACATCACGTATAAAGGAAGGCAGCTGACACCATTTCCTTAGTTTTTCTTGCCTTAACTATCAGGAGCCCCCAAAAGAAGGCTAACCCGGGAAGGAAACAACCTGGAAATATGCCATCCAAAAAATAAAAAGTAGTCTGTGCCTTAGGAAAAGAGGAAGAATGTAGGGTGGGAAACTAGGACTGCAACAGTGAACACACTCAAACATCTACATTTATGGTAAGTGTACACAACTGTACTATGTTCTTCGTGTTTCACTGTTGCAGTCCTAACATATTGGTTGATTCCCAAAGCCCAGGAAAAGGACAAAGGGGGGAGGATAAATCACAGATTAAGGGCTGGTAAGAAGGCCCTGCAAAACTGCAGAGGCAAAACCAGCCCTGGATTTAGAAAACAAAGGTAGATTGTAATGCTTTGTGAAAGTATGGACAGAAGGCCAAGTAGCTGCTTCTAGAATGTCCTTAGTAGCACACCTCTCAGGAAAGCCACAGAGGTAAAGACTGCTCTAGTAGAGTGGGTCCTAATATTCTGAGGGGGAACCTTCCCATGCTGCATATAACAAAAGTGTATACAATGAGTAATCCATTTGGAGATGGTTTGTTTCGAAATAGCTTTACCTTGAGCCCTAGGAGCAAAACTAACCAACAACTGTTCAGATTTTCGAAAGGATTTAGTCCTGTTTAAATAAAATCTCAGCTGTCTGTGAACATCAAGGGAGTGCAGAATCCTTTCCTCTTTATTCTGGGGATTATTGAAAAAGGTAGGCAGGTGAATAGACTGGTTAAGGGTCAGACTGGAAACCACCTTGGGCATAAAGGAGGGGTTGGTTCTCAGAGAAACCCGATCGGAATGAAAAATGATGAAAGGTTCTACAGCCATTAAGGCCTGTAGCTCCGAAACTCTTCTGGCTGAAGTAATAGCCAAAAGAAAAGCAGTCTTCCAGGAGAGAGACTTCAAATCTTCAGAGGCAGCTGGCTCAAAGGAAGGCAGAGTAAGCTTTTCCAGGACAAAATTTAGATCCCAAGCAGGAGTAGGAGCTCTTCTGGGTGGTCTAAGATTGCTAGCTCCCCTCAGGAACTGCTTCATTAAGGGGTGAGAAAAAATGGATTGCTCAAAAGAACAATAAGCAGAAATTGCTGAAGCATGAATTTTGACTGAAGAAAAGGAAAGTCCACCATTAAGCAAGCCTGCTAGGTAATCAAGAATGAGGGAAAGAGAAGGATGAGAAGAGTTGTCTTCTTTAGCCTGCAACCAAAAGCAAAATCTCTTCCATTTATCTGCATAGGATTTTCTGGTGCTAGGCCTCCTGACCTCATGAAGAACTTCCACCACCTGTTGGGAAAGATTTAAAGAATTAACAAGGCAGTTAAATCTAGAGTTTGAAGATGAGGATAAAGAAACTTTCCCCCTTCCTGAACCAACAAATCTGGTACCAGAGGAAGATGCCAAGGCTGAGCCTGGGAAAGGCTGCAAAGAAGGGGATAGTCTGGTGCTATAACATTAGCCTTGGGTTTTTCGTCCCTTATCTTTATCACCACTCTGGGAAGAAGAGGCAGAGTAGGGAATGCATAAATTGACAGTTGTGTCCATGGGAAGGACAGTGTGTCCACTCTCCAAGCTTTGTTGTGAAACTCCCTGGTGCAGGTGGTTAGAAGGAGATGATTGGTGTGCGAGGAGAAAAGATCCAGTTGTGGAGTGCCCCAATGCTGAGTGATGCGATGGAAAATTACTTTGTTCAGTTGCCACTCGTGAGGAACATGTCTACTCAATTGATCTGCCAAGGAATTTAGACTCCATGGAAGATACTGGGCTATTAGATGTAAGCCCATGGAAGCTGCTAATGACCATAGGCTCATGCTTTGTCTGCACAAGGGATAAGAGTGAGTCCCCCCTGCTTGTTGATGTACCACATGACTGTGGTATTGTCTATCCTGACCAGCAGAGTGCCAGGGTAGAACAAGCCCTTGAAAGCCAGCAAGGCCTGCTGCACTGCCATCAATTCCTTTAAGTTTATGTGCAGGTATATCTGCTGGGTGCTCCAATTCCCCTGTATGCCCCTGCCTTCCAGATGAGCCTCCCATGCATAATCTGAGGCGTCTGTGGTGAGAGTCTGTTTGGCAGGTGGTGGGCGGAAAGGCAGACCCTTGTTCTGAGAACAGGTTGTCGCCCACCAGAGGAACTCCATTTGTAGACAAGGAATTAAGGGAAGAATCAAGTCTAAGTTCTGTGTGTGTTGACACCAAAGATTCTTGAGGTACCACTGAAGTTTTCTCATATACAGCCATGTATATCGGATCATCAGAATACATGAAGCCATGAAACCCAGTGCTTGCAGGAATTGCCTTACAGAGGAGCTGGGTCATGCTTGCCAAATTCATGAAGTAAACCGAAAGATCTTCTTGCTTCTCATGAGGGAGGAATACCATCAGACTCGCTCCCAGGAAAACAATCTCCCTTGTAGGAACCGACTTTGACTTCTTTTCATTGAGTGTGTAACCCAAAGAGGTGAGAAAGTTCTTCATGGAGTCCAAATCCTTTTCTAGTTGTTCTGGGGAGTTTGCTTGAATGAGACAGTCTAGATAAGGATAACTTTGGATGTTTCTCTGCCTGCAAAAAGCAATGGCCAGAGCCAGGCACTTTGTAAAAACTCTGGGAGCAGTAGATAAGCCAAAGGGCACTGCAGAGAATTGAAAGTATTGCTCCCCAGCCCTGAAGCGAAGGAACTACCTGAAACTTTCCCGTATTGGAATGTGCAGATAAGCCTCCTTGAGATCCAAAGTTACCAGCCATGAATCTTTGCCCAGCATGGGTAGCAACTGTTGAAGAGTGAGCATCTTGAACTTGGGAATCACCAGAAAAGTGTTGAGAATAGACAGATCCAGAATACGGTGCCAGGTCCCCTCTTTTCTGGGTACCAGAGAAAGTCTTGAATAAAAACCTAGGCCTACCTGATTTGCAGGAACTGGCTCTATAGCCTCCATAGTCAGTAGAGAAGAAATGTGACTTTCTACCTCTGTCCTGAGAGTTCTGTGTATGTCTGGGTACCCTTTCAGAACAGGGAAGGTGTGAAAATAAAACTTGTAACCTTGGTTTACAACATTGAGCACCCATTTGTCATCTGTGATGGTAGACCATACCTCTGCGAACCTGGCTAACCTTCCCCCCAAGGAAGCCCAGGGCCCGCAGAGGTAGGCACAGGAATGCAGGAGTCATTGAGAATGCTTGCTTAGGGAAGCTGGCTTATAATTCCCCGATTTAGCAGAAGAAGAATGCCACTGTTTAGCCCTTTGAGGGGCAGAAGCCTGTCCTCTGGAAGATCTAAAGCCCCTAGGCCAAGAGCGACCATGCTCGTCAGGATCAGGGAAAGACCAGTTCTTGGAAGGGTAATGCCTACTGAACCGAGGAGGCTGAACCTGAAGGAAATCTTTTACAGCTTGCATATATTTTGCCTTATCCTCCAACTTCTTCAGTACCTCCTCAGCCTTATTACCAAAAAGATTGTCCTTGTGCAAAGGAATAAACAGCAATTTAGATTTTGAAGGTTCAGAAAGAGGCTGCTCACCGAGCCTAGCATGCTTTCTAATTACAGAACCAGTGGCTGCTCTGCAGGAAGCTTTCAAAGTGTCAAAACCACAATGTAATGAATGCTTATTAACTAGAGTGGCAGAATTCAGTAAGTCTTGTAAATCTTTGTTCTCCGACAGAGAAGGAATATCCTGAAGTTTAGTGTTAATAGCTTCCAAAGTATGTTGTAGATACTTAAGGATGTGAAAAAGGCAATTCACAGATCTAATGGCAAGGGTTGCAGAGGTACAGACTTTTTTTACCCCACTTGTCCAAGCCCCTAGACTCTATCAGAAGGAACAGGGTTTTTAGCAACAGTAGCCTTACACCCTTGGGGCCTTGAGAAATAATCTCAGGATCAGCAGCAGGGTTTTTAAAAAAGAATTGGTGAGAATCAGGAACCCTATAATACCCATCAGGTTTGCTGGGGGCAGGAGGTACAGAATTTGGAGTTAAAGAATTTTCCATGAAGGCATCATCCACAACTTCTAAAACTGGAGGTACAGCCAGAGGCTTATGCTGTGGCAAATCCAAAAATTCCCCGATTCTCTTTTAGACTGGGGAAAATACTGACATTCCCATTTAAAGTGCTCCCTAAGAGTATGCAAAGTATCCCCCAAAGGAAAAATCTTAGTCCTCAGCATCTGAAAGCCAGAAAAAAGTTGAGAATTTCCTTCTTCACCAGCAGAAACACTGGAAACCAGATCTAAACATCAGAGACAACAAAGAAGACAGACAACTGCCTAGCTCTCTTGGAAGGGGGAGGGATGAGATCATCACATCATCTCCAACCAAGCCATCCAGCACAGGAGACTGGGGCACTGACCTGGGAGGAGCCGAGGCCTGCTGCAAAGGTTTGGTTGGTTTGTTGAGGGACAGGAAGGGCCCAGCAGCAACCGCAAGGAGCTTAAGGGCAAAAAAGGTGGAGGGTCTGGTCTCGGTCTGAGAGGGTCTCGATGAAGCCCCGAAGCCTAAGGCCAGAAGCCAGTGCTAAGCAGGTGGACCCGGTGATCGTGGAGGTTCTGAAATGGAGGTTCTGCAGATTGCAGTTCTGATTGCAGCAATAAAGGTCGGCAGGACTCAGGGCTGAGGCCTGGCAGCTGAAAGGCTGCGCCTGTGGGGCTGTACCTGACTCTGGCTGGCTGATGACCAATTTCACCGGTGCATAACCCTAGGCCTGTCACAGTCCTTGTCTTTGCGTTTCCTAGGTATACTCGAAGCCAGGAGACCAGAAGATGCCATACCGACGAACTTAGGCCAGACTCCGAAATGTTTATAGAAAATCTTAGCTCTACAGCATATGGTACGCAGGTTAAAAGAGGCACAGAGATCACAATTAGGGACAATGTGCTCAAGGCACAAACAAGTTATACAATAGGAATGAAAATCACGGTGCGGAATCTGTTGTCCACAGGCAAGACAGTTTTTAACTTTATCTGACATTCATTAAAGCAAGAAAGGAGGATCCTAAACGGGGTACTTATCTGAAGGCATCTTCAACGTGGTAGTCGGAAAGCAAAAAGAAGGTAAACGGCCGACCGGCACTAGTGAGTATTGCATCTGCTTCAGGCTCCGCGGCAAGAAAGACTGAGGAAATGGCATCGGATGCCTTCCTTTATACCTGATGTTTTGACATCAGTTTTACAACCGACGGCAGCCAACGTCATATACCAAGGACTCTGGTATTCAGACCGGCTGAGGGCTACCGGGAGCCTTATAACCCATATGTTAGGACTGCAACAGTGAAACACAAAGAACATCAATTACACAGCACAAACACCAAGTGATGAAGTCTTCAAATAAACTAGAACCCCCCTACAACAAACTGGCCAAGTACTAAATTAGCTGAATTCATGCTGCGTTCTGCAGTTGCAAAATGAAGCATACTGAGCTAGTCCACTTAGAAAGGCCCTGCATAAAGGCTGAATTAATTTATCCTTCTACAATGGGGACAAACAAATATTCCACCTGCATGATGCCTTTTGAACAGTGAAAATAGTTTAGGTGTTGCATGTGTACCTACAGGAGAAGTTCCCCTCACTTGTGCAGAGGACGATGAGCACATATTTAGTTACATTAACATGTCCCTGTTATTTCTGGTCTCCACTGATATGAATAGGCAGTAGTATTCACAGCCTCCCTTGGAATGAGGCAGAAGACCAACATCCAAATCAACACATTTTCAAGACACGCTCTTCTGACACTCAGTGTATTACTACATCCCTGTTAAGCACTGGAAAACTGCCAATAGAACAAACTAAAGTGGAGAATTTAAATTTGAAGTTTAAAAAGTACAGTTGTGTAATTAAACTTACCATAAATGTACATGCTCTAATCTACTGATCACTGTTGTAGTAGCTTAAGCTCTATGGGTCTTGCCTCCTGTAACCAGCCAACTTTACAAAGCTTTGGGCATTGCATGCACTCCACCTGTCAGGTTCCTATAAAAGAACATCTGGAGAGCAATTTTTGCCCAGGAGTGATGCAAAAGCCTTGAAGAATCGTATTAGCAAACAACAAAACAATGATGTACAATGATGTACAAAAAGTGATGAAGTCTACACCCTGCCAACACTAAAATAACCCAAATAAGAATAGGGGGCAAAGGGAGGGGCAGATACTGCAATGTGATCTATTAGATCAGCTGCAATTATGGTAAATTTACTTATACAGCTATGCTATGCTTGACACACACAAATGTTATAGAGGCCTAAGAAATATGGGTAGATTACTATGTCTTACAGGAGAAATAAAAAAAGATGGAGGTCAACAAATACGGTTCCATCCTCTAGGAATTGTCCTAGCAAATACTACTCTGAATGTGTTAAAGGAATCCAGGTAGCAATGGTTTGTAAAAGTTTGTACAGGAGACCAAATTGTTGCCTATAGAATATGTCTGGAGTCTAACCCTTTCCAAAAACCCACTGAAGAAGTCACTGTCCTTGTAGAATGAGCTGTAACCCTGCTTGGAAGTGGTTTACTGCAATGTGCATAATAAAAAACAACAGCAGGAAAAGTACAGTCGTGTACACTTACCATAAATGTAGATGTTCGAGTGTATTCACTGTTGCAGTCATCACATTTGGGTTATCTGCTTGCAGTTTCGTTTGGGGTTGGTAATGTGTGGAAGTGAAATCTGTATCCTTGGGAAACTATATTTAAAACCCATTTGTCCTGGGTAATGAGTTCCCAGTTTTTTTTCCTGCAGAGCAATCTTTCCCCTAAAGGAGAAGTCAGTTGAGAAGTACTTGGAAGTTTTAAAGTTAAGTCATTGAGACAGTTTACCATAGAGGGGGAAGTCTTACTACTCCCGGACTTGGAAGTGGGAGCCCCCCAATGTTTAGTCCTGTGCGTACCCCTGGGACTGAAGCCTGGGTGTTCTGCTGGTTCTGGGTTTGGACTGAGAAGGCCTGGAAGAGGCAGGAAAAGACCAATTCTTAGAGGGTCAATGCCTACTAAATATTGGAGGTTGTACTTGTAGGAAATCTTTAACACTTTGCATAGATTTAGCTGTTTCCTCCATCTTTTTAAGAACAACTTCTGCTGTGTTGCCAAATATGCGGTCCTGATTTAAGGGAGCATCCAGCAGTTTAGCTTTAACATGATCTGGCAAAGATTGCTCCTTAAGCCAAGCATGCCTTCCAAGTACAGACCCAGTGACAGCAGCCCTGCAAGATGCCTATAGTGAATCAAAACCACATTGCAAAGTATCCTTTCCAACCTGTTCAGAATGCATTAAATCCTTATTTTCAGCACAATCAAGAATCATCAGCATTTTCTGTTTAAGCAATCCAATGATATGCTGCTGACACTTTAACATATGAAACTGGCAGCTTAAGGCCCTAATGGCCAAAGTTGCAGAAGTGTATACTTTCTTACCCCAACTATCCAGCGCCCTGGAGTCTCTATCAGAGGGGGTAGGATTTTTGGCAATAGTAGCCTTGATGCCCTTGGGTCCCTGTGAAATGACCTCAGGATCCGCAGTAGGATTTTTAAAAAGGAATTTGTGAGAGTCAGGAACCCTGTAAATATCTATCAGGTTTTCTGGGAGCAGGAGGTAGAGAGTCAGGAGCCAAGCTAGATTCAGAAAAGGCATCATCAACAATGTCTAGTACAGGATGGAAAGCTAAAGGCCTGTGCTGGGGCAGGAGTAAGAAATCCTTAAGCCTCTTTTTAGAATCAGAGTAATCCTGGCTTTCCTAGCGAAAGTGCTCCCTAAGAGTATACAGGGTTTCACCAAAAGCGAAATCCTCAGGGGGGGGGGGGGGGGCAGAGGGAATAGAATCCTCTGCATCAGAATGCTCGTAGGTAGATAAGGGTAAATCCTGGTCATCAGGGAAAACAGAAATTTCATAATCCTTATCAGAAGTATCATAACCAAATTCAGTCCTAGGTCTCTTATTGGGGGAAGGTTTCCCCTGATTAAAGTAATAAGGTCTTCAGCCATTCTTATCATCTGTTTTTTTTTAGGCATCGAGGCCTGACCATGCAGTCTAGGCATCGGTTTTCTAGGCATAGTTCATGTTTTAGGCCTTGAAGAAGAAGATGACATTGGTTTAATATGCAATTCGATAGGCCTGAATACACCCTCAGAAGCCGGTGCCTGCACAGCGACTCAGGACCCATCCAAGGTAGAGACATCCACAGGTTCCACAGTTGAAGCATCTCACGGCATACTGGACTCCAAATGGGTCTCAGTAGAGGCCTGTGAATCTGAAGTGGCAGGTATCAGGGGCTGCGAAAGCGCCTCACTGACTACCGGCGAACTGGCGACTGGCTTAGGAAAAGCATCGTCGGCAGCTTTGGACCTAGGCGGCCTGTCTCTGTCTTTATCTTTGCATTTTTTTCGGAATGTCTGTAGTCGGATGGCTTACTGAAGACATATCTGGATAATTGAACAGAGTACCAAAATATGTAGAAGCATAAATATACAGACGACGAATAGTTAGTTGCTTAAATAAGGCACAAAACCGACATTGTGGTCAGGGCCTAGGCAAGGAATACAGTACAGATGAAAATCTTTGTGAGGTATTTGCTTTCCACAAGAAATACAATTATTGACTTTTACTGACATCGGTTTAGAGCAAGAAAAAGTTTCCCCAATGGGGTACTTGGCTTTAGTTGAAGACTTTGGTTCTAAAACTCGAAAAAAGAAAATTTCAGGAGTTGTCCGACCGGCACTTGCGAACTGCTTCTGCTTCAGGCACCGCACAGCAAGAAAGACTGATGTAATGGCGTCGGCTGCATGCTTTATACCCCTGACTACCTGACGTCACGGAAGATGAGACAGCAACCAACGCAGGACCCAAGACTTTGATAATCAGTCCGACTGAGGGCTACTGCAAGCAGATAACCCAAATGTGATGACTGCAACAGTGAAACATGAAGAACATCAACCAGCTCAATGTAGTCGAGACGAAGCAATTCAGCTTTGCTGAATGATTAAGCTTCATCTTAGTAGTATCAGAGCTGCATACGTACATCCAGAGCTACAAATTCTTTCTCCATTGTTCTCTGAATCAGGAAATTAGACTGGAAGAAGAATATGACAAAATTTGGGATAACTTTAGGCATAAAGGTAGTATTTACTGTCAAAGAAACCCAAACCCTGTTTTTTGTATGAAAATAAGGTACAGTTGACTCACCATAACAACTTGTAACTCACACACTCTCTTAGCAGATGTCAGAGCAATAAGCAAAACATCTTCATGTTAAGATCTTCAAATATGCCAGACAAGTTGGTTCAGATGCACACAGAGTAAGATTTTGAGCACAGAGTTACGATACTAAGGGGAAGATACCCGTGTCTCCTAGGTGGATAAGAATGTAACACCCCTTTCAAAAACTAACGAACACTATAAAGGGAGAATCTTGGAGCAGACAAGCAGAAATAGCTAACAAACGTACCTTGACAGAGTATGACAGCACATTGGTCAAATAATGACAAACCAGAGGCAGCTGGTTGGAAGAGAGTCGTCGTTCTTTGACTAGCACCAACCAGAAAATCTTTTCCACTTGTATGTATACGGTTTTCTAGTAGCAGGTTTTCTTGTCTTTTAGGACCTGCTGCATGTCATTAGAAACAAATTCCCTAAAAGATATCAAAATTCTATCATCCAGGCAGCTTCCTGAAGAGTTTGCAGACTGAGACGCATTAAACTCTTCAATCTTGTGTGAGTAAATCCAGTCTGTGAAGACACTTGTGGCAAAAGCCTTTGACCAGATTTAAAAGGAAGAATCACTGCTGCCTTGGTCATAAGCGAGTCCCAACACAATTTCTGGTGTCTTTCCCTCTGATATTCATAGTTCTTAAGATTCAGAGAAAATGGTGGAAAAGCATACAAGAACATTCTCGTAGTAATAGTAATGAGAAAGCATCCGTCTTCCAGGCCTGACAGCAAGGAGTCCTGGAGCAGAATTTCTTTAGCTGTCTGTTTTGAAAGGAGCAAGGTTCCTAATTGTGGAGGTCTGTCCTGGTCCTGCTGAGCTTGTTTGCATTAACGCTTTGCTCTGATGGAAGTTATGAGGCCTGACATAAAACTGAGCTGAGTTGCTACTGCCATCATAGCCAGTTTTCACAGAAGGTAAGATCTGGTAACCCTGTTTATATACCACATTGATGTGGTGATGTCTGTGCACTTAGAAAGTACAGTTTTGTACCTACCATAAATGTAGATGTCCGATAGGCATGCATCTGCAGTCCTTACAAATGGGTTGTCCTGTCGTCAGGCAGCCCTTCGGTCGGCCGGATTCCACAGTCTGGGTCTGGCCTCGGCTGATGTCGCACTTCACCCGACGTCATAGCTGCAGTTATTCGGGTATAAAGGTATCAGCCGACGCCATCTTCCTCAGTGTTTCTTGCCCCAGATGCCATGTGCCCTCTAGGAAGGCTAAATTTGGATAACTGCAAAAGTTTCCAAATAAGAGAGAGCAAATAAAAATAAACATGTATATACATATATACAAACAAATCCACCATAATAGATTCCCCCAGCTAGCTAGAAGATGGGTAAATACCCTAAGAGTACCTCAGAGGGGAAGGAGGGTGGGTAATCCTGACTGCAGATGCATGCCTATCGGACATCTACATTTATGGTAGGTACAAAACTGTACTATGTCCTTCAAGGATGCATCTGCAGTCCTTACAAATGGGTAGAATACCATAGCCAAACTGGGGGAGGAGGAGTAATAAGATTATGGTGTAGTTAAGATCCCTTGCAAAACAGCAGTGGCAAAACCTGCTCGGGATCTGGAGTACAAGGGTAAATTATAATGCTTGGTAAATGTATGCACGGAGCTCCAAGTAGCAGCCTCTAAAATGTCTTTGGTAGCCACTCCTCGTAAAAAAGCTGTGGTAGTGGCTGTAGCCCTTGTAGAGTGAGGTCTGACGTTTTCTGGAGTTTTCTTCCCATGGTAAGAGTTACAAAATCTAATGCAATTTCCTATCCACTTAGAGATTGTCTGTTTTGAAATTGCTTTTCCTTCCATTCCTGTTGCATATGCTACCAGCAGCTGGTCAGATTTTCTATTGCTCTTGATTCTGTCCAGGTAGTAACGTAATTGTCTATGCACATCCAAGGTATGCAACAGTCTTTCTCCCCTGTTCTGTGGGTTGGGGAAGAATGTAGGTAGGTGGATAGCCTGGTTTAAAGATACCCTGGAGACCACCTTTGGCATAAAAGTAGGATTAGTTCTCATGGACACTCTATCTTGATGGAAGATCAGGAAGGGTCGTACTGCCATTAATGCCTGTAGTTCAGAAACCCTTCTTGCTGAAGTGATTGCAAGTAGGAAAGCGGTTTTCCATGATAAGTACTGTAAGTCTGCTGTTGCTGCTGGCTTGAAAGGAGGGAATGTCAACTTTTCTAGCACAAAGTTCAAGTCCCATGCTGGCAATGGTGGCTTTCTTGGTGGTTTTACATTTTTAATTCCTCTCAAACTGCCTGAGCAGCGAATGTGAGAAAACTGGAGGATCCAAGTTGTATTCTGCTGAAATAGCTGATGCATGAATCTTAATGGAAGAATAGGACAGGCCATTGTGGAAGAGCTCTGCCAAGTATTCCAGGATGTTAGCTATGTTTACCAGTGACACATTTTCTCCTTTTGTAGTACTCCAAATGAGATACCTTTTCCATTTTGCTGAATAATTTTTTCTTGTTGAGGGTCTGCGAGCCTCCAAGATAATGTCCTTAACCCTTTGAGATAAAACTGGATTATTTGGTCTTATGCAATGTTCCAGGCAGTCAGCTGCAGTGTTTTCAGGTTTGGATGCAGGGTTTTGAAGTTGTTCTGTGTTAACAGTAAGGGAACTAGGGGCAGAGGCCATATTTGTTCCCGAGACATACTCCTCAGTAATGGGTACCAATGTTGCCTTGGCCAGTCTGGAGCTATCAGGATGATCCTTGGGTGGTCTTCTTTGATCTTCAATAGCACCTTGTGCATCAAAGGAAGAGGTGGGAATGCATATGCTGTCAGGTTTTTCCAACTGAAAGATAGGGAGTCCATTTTCCAAGCAAGTGGGTGGTACGTCCTCGTGCAGAATTTCTTCAGTTGGTGATTGTGTGGGGATGCAAATAAGTCTATCTGTGGCAGTCCCCATTTCCCTGTAATGGTTTTGAAGATGTCCGGATGCAGCATCCATTCGTGGGCATCCGTGGTGGTTCTGCTTAGGATGTCTGCTAGTATATTTTCTTTTCCTGGCACAAAAATTGCTTGTAACTGAATGTTGAAACTCAGGGCCACATTCCAGAGGTCCATTGCCATCCGGCATAGTGGGTATGAATGTGTGCCTCCCTGTTTGTTGATGTACCACATAACTGTGGTGTTGTCCGTCCTCATCAGCAGTTGACCCTGTTGAAGAAATGGTCTGAATGTCTGAATTGCCAGTTTTACTGCCAGCATTTCCTTTTGATTTATGTGTAGGTGCATCTGGTCTTGAGTCCATAAGCCTTGTATGCACTTGTCCAGCATGTGCGCCCCCCAACCGAGGTCTGAGGCGTCCGTTGTGATGGTCTGGCTTGGTTGAGTGCTGTGGAAGGGCAGTCCTTTGTTTGATTGACAGGCCTGAGCCCACCATTGGAATTCTTGCTTCAGGCAAGGAATTATTGGAATTTGAGTTTCTAGGCTGTGCTTGTGCTGAGACCATAAATTCCTTAGGTACCACTGTAACTTTCTCATATGTAGTCTGGCATGTGGAATCAATATTATGCAAGATGCCATGTAACCCAGGGCTTGCAGGACTTTTCTTGCTGTTAGCTGGTTCTGCTTTGTTAATGCCATGAAGTAGAGAGGGAGTTGCTCCTGTTTTTCTACTGTTAGGAATGCCATTTGTTTTGATGTGTCCAGCTCTGCACCCAAGAAGGTTATCCTTTGGGATGGTATCAGCCTTGACTTTTTTATATTGACTGTGTATCCCAGGGCTTGCAGTAGATGAATGACCCTTTTCAAATATTTTGTTAACTTGTTTTTGTTGTCCGCTTGTAGCAGGCAGTCGTCCAGGTAAGGGTAGATTTGAATTCCCTGAAGCCTGCAATGAGCAATTACTGATGCCAGGCATTTCGTGAACACTCTGGGCGCAGTAGATAAGCCAAAGGGCAATGCTGAGAATTGATAATGCTCTGATCCTGCAAGAAATCTGAGGTATCTTCTGCAATTTGGTCGTATGGGGACGTGCAGGTATGCCTCCTTGAGATCTAGAGTTACCAGCCAAGACTCCTTGCCCAACATGGGAAGAAGTTGCTGTAGGGTCAGCATTTTGAATTTTGGGACAATGAGGTATGTGTTTAAAGCGGACAGGTCGAGAATAGGTCTCCATTGGTTTTCTTTTCTTGGTACCAGGAAGAGTCTGGAGTAAAATCCTTGCCCTTGTTCCATAGATGGTACCTTTTCTACAGCTCTCATCCTTAGTAAGCGAGTTATTTGGTTTAGAGCTTCTGCCTTTTGATTTGGAGGTAGGTTTGGCATTCCTCTCTTCCTTGGTAGAGTATGGAATTGAAACCTGTAACCTTGGTCTATTGTCTGTAAAATCCATTTGTCTCTTGTGATGTAATGCCAGTTTACTGTAAATAAGGCTAGCTTTCCGCCTAAGGGTGCTTCTAGTTGTTCCCTGGTAGGCGGTGCTAGAGCCAAGTCACTGTGATTGTCCTGTTGTAGTGGTGGTGGCTGGATCTGTGGCTGTACCTCTCTGGTTGTTAGCCTGCCACTGGCGTCCCCTGTAGGCACCTCTGGATTGACCCCTGCCTCTTGAGTGCCTATTCCTGCCTCTCTGAGCTCTGGAGGTGTCTGGAAAGGACCAATTCTTGGAAGGCCAGTTCCTGCTAAATCTTGGAGGTTGGACCTGCAAGAAATCCTTGACTGTCTGGACAGATTTTGCTTTCTCCTCCACCTTCTTCAGCACCTGCTGTGCAGGGGAGCCAAACAAATTGAGCTTATCCATGGGAGCATCTAGGAGCTTTGATTTAACATGGTCTGGTAAGGACTGCTCTTTTAACCATGCATGTCTTCTGATCACTGTACCAGTCATGGCTGATCTAAAGGAAGCCTCCAGTGCATCATAGCCGCATTTTAAGGAATGATTACTGACCTGCTGAATGTTATGTACCATTTCCTGAACAGATTTTTTGTCTAATGGTTCATCCGAGGACAGCTTTTTAGTTAACTGGTCTAACATAAATTCTTGATACTGAATCATGTGGAATTGACAGTTCAAGGCCCTAGCTGAAAGAGTAGCAGAAGTGTAAACTTTTTTACCCCATCTCTCTAAGGCCCTAGATTCCCTTTCAGAGGGAAGGGTTTTTTTGGCAGAGGAAGCTGCTACAGCCTTAGGTCCCTGGGAGATAGTTTCGGGATCTGCAAATGGAGCCTTATACAAATGATAATGTGTGTCCGGAACCCTGTAGTACCTGTCGGGCTTAGCAGGGGCTGGAGGAAGAGAATCAGGAGCAGTACAAGCATCATTAAATGCATCATCTACAACAGTAAGTACTGGAGGAATGGCTAAAGGCCTATGCTGTGGCAAATGCAGAAAGGTTCTAAGCCTTTTCCTAGAGTCTGAAAAATCCTGGCCCTGCCATTGAAATTGTTCCCTCATAGCATGCAAGGCTTCCCCAAAAGAAAATTCCTCAGGCGGAGAGGCAGAAGGAATGGACTCTTCAGCATCAGAGTCTTCATAAGGAGAAAAAAGGGCCCTCTGGAGGGTTAGAATCATCTGATTCATCAGAGGAGTCATCTGTAGAAACTGGCTCAGGGGGCTCTACTCTAGGCCTCTTCTCTGGAGGTGGGTGAGAGGCCCTGTCCGGATGAGGTTGGGATCCCTGGATCAAAGAAATGAGATCCTCTGCTAGACTAAGCATTTGTGAACTGGAGCTAGGCCTGTGAGAGGGGTCTTAGCAGGCACAGTTTTAGTTGATTTTGCTGCTTTAGCCCTGGCAAAGGCCTTAATCGACATGGTTGCAGGTGGCCTAGCAGCTCCACGTGCAGGGGTGGAAATATCCAAAGGGATAGTATCAGATAAATCCTGAGAACCTGCAAGAGCGGGTGGGATTTCAGTAGCAGATTCTACCATGCTGGATGAGGCCTCGGCAGGAGGAAAGCTTTCGGCCGAAGGAGGAACCGTAGTCTCGGTTTCAGCCGAAACAGAGACACTCGCAGTTGGCTTAACCGCGGTTTCGGCCGAAACCGCGGACCGCGAGTGTCGGTCCTTTTCTGCGCTTTTTAGATATTTGCGTAGTCGGAGTATCCGACGGCATAATGTAAGCAAAAGCGGAGCCGAAAAACTCCTCAGCAAATTCCGACCGACGTCTAAGCGTCCGTCGGTTGAAAGAAGCACAGGCTAGACAAGCTGCTACGTCGTGGTCTGGGCCTAAACAAGGTAAGCAGTAAGAGTGGAAATCTTTATGAGGTATTTGTTTCCCATAAGTTAAACAGTTATTCACTTTTTCTGACATCGGCTGAGGCAAGAAAGAGTCCCCAATGGGGTACTTAGCTTTTTAGAAGTCTTCGGAGTAATCTCTGGTTCTGACCGACCGGCACTTGCGAACAGCTTCTGCTTCGGGCGCCACGCGGCAAGAAAGACTGAGGAAGATGGCGTCGGCTGATACCTTTATACCCGAATAACTGCAGCTATGACGTCGGGTGAAGTGCAACATCAGCCGAGGCCAGACCCAGACTTTGGAATCCGGCCGACCGAAGGGCTGCCTGACGACAGGACAACCCATTTGTAAGGACTGCAGATGCATCCTTGAAGGACATCTCCATGTTGCAGCTTCCAAAATATCCTTGGTAGGTACCCCCTCTGAGGTAGGCAGTTGAAGTGGCTGTTCCCTGGTGGAGTGAGATCTAATGCTGCTAGGTACATGTTTCCCATGGTGGGTATAGCAGAAACGTATACAGTGTCCTATCCATTTTGAAATAGTCTGCTTTGAAATGGCTTTTCCCTGTGCTCCTGCAGCGTATGCTACCAATAATTGCTCAGATTTTCTGAAAGCTTTGGTTTTGTCCAAGTAGAAGCGTAACTGCCTGTGAATGTCCAAAGAATGTGGTAGTGTCTCCCCTTTGTTCTGTGGTTTTGGATAAAAAGTTGGCAAGTGAATAGTTTGGTTTAGAGCCACACTTGATACCACCTTTGACATAAACGTAGGGTTGGTTCTTAAGGACACCCTGTCCTGGTCGAAGATGAGGAAAGGTTCCACTGCCATTAGTGCCTGTAATTCTGAAACTCTTCATGCTGATGTTATTGCCAGTAGCAGAGCAGTTTTCCAAGAGATGTATTTTAATTCTGCTGTGTTAGCTGGCTCAAAAGGAGGTAATGTTAATTTTTCCAAAACAAAGCTGAGGTCCCAAGTAGGTGCTCTACGGGGCGGTCTTATGTTTTTAGCCCCTCTGAGGTATTGTTTGAGCAAAGGATTAGAAAAAAATTGGTGGATCCGTGTTGTAATGAGCGGAGATAGCTGAGGCGTGCATCTTGATGGATGAAAAAGAAAGGCCCTTGTCCAGCATCTCAGTTAAGTATTACAGTATCGGAGGAATGTTTGGGACTAGAGGGTCAAGGCTGTGCGCTTGGTTCCAGGCACAGAATCTCTTCCATTTGTCCGAGTATGCCTTCCTGGTGCTAGGCCTTCTGGCCTCCAGAATGACATCCATAACAGCTATGGAGAGAGGCCTTGCTTGCTTGACTAAGGAATTTTCCATGCAGCTAGGTTTAATGTCTTTAGCTGGCTGTGAAGTATTCGTTTGTTGTACTGTGTCAGCAACTGTGGAATTTGTGGTAAAATCCAGGGTGGTTCTTGTGTTAAGTTCTTTAGGATTGGGTACCAGTGCTGGCATGGCCAGTCTGGTGCAATCAGGATAATTTTTGGCTCTTCTTGCCCGGCTTTTATGAGTACCTTTGGAAGGAGAGGTAAAGGTGGGAAAGCATATACTTGTAGTTTTTTCCAGCTGAATGAGAGGGCATCCACTTTCCACATTTGTGGATGGTAGCTCCTTGCGCAGAATTTCTGTAATTGGTAGTTCTTTGGGGTGGCAAACAGATCTATGTCCAGGCTCCCCCCCATTTTTGTGTTATCATTCTGAATACTTGTGGGTTTAGTTCCCATTCATGTGGGTCCATAATGTTTCTGCTTAGGTTGTCTGCCAGTGTGTTTTTCTCTCCTGGCAGGAACTGTGCTTGCAGATGAACTTGGCAGCTTAGAGCTGTGTTCCACAAGGTCATGGTTTGTCTGCAGAGGGGGTAGGAGTGTGTGCCCCCCTTGCTTGTTTATGTACCACATAACTGTGGTGTTGTCTATCTTTAGTAGTAATTGTCCTGGATGCAGTAGGTCCTTGAAAGCTATAATAGCATTTTGTACAGCTAGCATCTCTTTTTGATTGATGTGGAGATGTCTTTGCTCTGTGGGCCACTCGCCCTGGATACATTTTCCTGCCATGTGTGCTCCCCAGGCGTAATCCGATGCATCTGTTGTCAGTGTCTGCCTGGCTGTGGGCTGAGTGAAAGGCTGTCCCTTGTTGAGGTGACAAGCTTATGCCCACCATCGAAACTCCTGTTGTAGGCAAGGAATTAGTGGTATAACTGTTTCCAAACTTTGACAGTGTTGAGACCATACGCTCTTTAGGTACCATTGTAGTTTCCTCACATGCAGTCTGGCATATGGAATTAGTAGTATGTAAGATGCCATGTAGCCCAAGGCCTGCAGAATTTTTCTTGCAGGGAGTTGGGTCTTTGTTGCCATTAATTGAAAATATTGAGTCAGTTGTCCTTGCTTGTCTGGCATGAGAGAAGCCATCTGGGCCGTTGTGTTCAAGCTGGCACCTAGGAATATTATCTGTTGTGAGGGCACTAGTTTTGATTTCTTTTCGTTTACTGTTTACCCCAGGCAACTTAATAACTTTTTTACGTACGCCAGATGTTTTAGTACAATGTCCTTGCTCTCTGCTTGAATCAGGCAGTCATCCAGGTATGGGTAAATTTGAATTCCTTTTTGCCTGCAAAATGCAATTACTAGTGCCAGGCACTTTGTGAAGACCCTGGGCACAGTAGATAAGCCAAAGGGCAGTGCAGAGAATTGATAGTGCATTGAACCAGCAAGAGATCTGAGGTATCTTCTGCAATTTTGTCTGATAGGGACATGCAGGTATGCCTCTTTGAGGTCCAAAGTCACGAGCCAAGCTTTCTTGCCCAGCATGGGAAGAAGCTGCTGTAGTGTCAACATCCTGAATTTCGGAACATCCAGGTAAGTGTTTCGTGTAGAAAGGTCCAGAATGGGTCTCCAAGGCTTTGTCTTTTCTGGGAACCAGAAAGAGTCTCGAGTAAAATCCTTGTCCTTGTTCTTATGGTGGTACCTTTTGAATAGCTCTCATGTCCATGAGTGCTGTAATTTGTTTTTGAGCCTCTGCCCATTGATATGGTGGCAGATTTGGCATTCCTTTTAACTTTGGCAAAGTGTGGAAATGGAAACTGTAACCTTGAGATACAATGCTGAGAACCCGTTTGTCTTTGGTGATGCAATGCCAGTTGTGATAGAAAAGTGCCAGTTTTCCTCCTAAGGGGGCTGCCAAGAGAGAGCTGTTTGGCAGCTGTAGTGGAAAGTCATTGAGGCTGTTTTTTATAAGGTTGAGGCCTATCTTCCCCTTCTTTCTGGCCTGGTGTGACCCATTGTCGAGGCCTGTAAGGACCTTGTGTCTGACCTCTACCTCTTGGACGTCTGTATCGGCCCCTTTGAGGTCTATCTGTGACTGAAAAGGACCAATTCTTTGTTGGCCAACTTCTGCTAAAATGAGGAGGCTAAACCTGTAAGAAATCTTTTACCGTCTGCATACATTTTGCCTTATCCTCCATCTTCTTTAACACCTCCTCTGCCTTAACTCCAAACAACACATCCCGCTGCAAAGGTGCATCCAATAATTTGACCTTAACATGATCTGGTAGTTCTTTTAACCAAGCATGCCTTCTAATGACAGAGCATGTAATTGCTGCTCTACAGGAGGCCTTTAAGGAATGAAACCCACACTGCAAAGTATGTTTTCCCACTTGTTCAGCTGCATGCAATAAATCCTTTATTTCTTTTAAGTTAGGAGGATCTGATTCTGGTAGCATCTTTTGTTTCAACTGAGACATCAAAAATTGCTGATATTTTAGCATGTGAAACTGGCAATTCAAGGCTCTCATTGCTAAAGTTGCAGACGTATATACCTTTTTTCCCCTTCTGTCTAATGCTCTGGAATCTGTCAGAGGGGACTGGGTTTTTTGCTGATGAGGCCTTAATCCCTTTAGGTCCCTGAGAAATTATTTCAGGGTCAGCAACAAGGCTTTTGTACAGAAATTTGTGAGAGTCAGGGACTCTGTAATATCTATCGGGTTTAACTGGGGCTGGAGGTAAGGAGTACGGGTTCAAACTGGATTCAGTGTACACATCATCCACAATGTCTAAAACTGGTGGAATAGCAAGGGGTCTGTGTTGGGGCAATAAAAGGAAGTCTAGGAGTCTTTTCTTGGATTCTGAGAAATCCTGGCCTTCCCAATGGAAATGCTCTCTCATGGTATGTAAGGACTCCCCAAAGGAGTAATCCTCAGGCGGAGAGGCTGATGGAATGGATTCCTCAGCATCAGAATCATCATAAGGGGGTAAAGAATATCCTAGGCCAGAGGAAGAGTCAGAGGAGAGGGACACCTGGTTAGAAGATTCATAGTCTGCATCCTACCTGGGCCTTTTATCAGGAGGGGGATGGGACCCCCTGATCAGAGTGATCAGGTCCTCGGCCATTTTTAGCATCTGTTTCTTAGGCATGGAAGCCTGTCCTGGAGAGAGTTGTGTCTGTTTCTTTGCTTTTAAGGGGGTCTTAGATTTAACAGAGGGTTTAACAGTTAACTGGGTAGGTCTGAAAACACCCTCTGTAGCTGTGGAATGCTCAGCTACTTCGGTTTCCTCTGTAGGTTTAGGATCGGTAAACTGAAGGCCTAGAGCGTCCGAAGGCCCAGCCAGCTCCACGTGGGAGTTGGAGGCGTTCTGTGGAAGCGGTCGTCAGGGGCTGCGTAGGCGCTTCGCTGAAAACCGGAGAACCAGCGACCGGCCCAGAAGAGGCCTCGTCGTCCGTTTTGGGCCTCAGATGCCTGTCCCTGTCCTTGCGCTTTTTATGCATTACGGTTGTCGGAATTTCCGATGGCATGGTATAATTGAATTTTCTACCAAAATAATGTTGGGCAAAATCAAACCGACTTTTAATAGTGCACTTGTTAAACCTAGCACAAAACTGACAACTAGTGACGTCGTGGTCAGGGCCTAGGCATGGAATACAATAGGAGTGGAAATACTTATGAGGTACTTGCTTCCCACAAGAAAAACAGTTATTAACTTTTACTGAAATCGGTCTGAGGCAAGAAAAAGTTTCCCCGACGGGGTACTTAGCTTTTTTAGAAGACTTTGGTTCTGGATTCGGAATGAAAATCTCAGGAGTCGGCCGACCAGCACTTGAGAGCTGCTTCTGCTTCGGGCACCGCGCGGCAAGAAAGACTGAAGAAAATGGCATCGGCTGCATCTTATATACCCCTGTCGCACTGACGTCAGGGAGGCGGCAACAGCAACTGACGCCGGGCCAAGACTTTGGAACTCTGGCCGACTGCGGGACCGCCTGACTGCAGGATAACCCAAGTGTAATGACAGCAGCAGTGTAACACGATGAACATTTGTTTCAGCAGTGGATGAGAGAAGAGGGGTGGTTCTGTGTTGTAATGAGCTGAACTGGCTGAGGCATGAATTTTGATGTAAGAAAAGGAAAGGCCATTGTGAAGCATCTCAGTTAAGTATTGAAGAATCTGAGGTAAATTGGGTGCTGCTGTGCCCATCCCCCGAGTTTGGTTCCAGGAACAGAATCTTTTCCATTTTTCAGCATAGGATTTTCTAGTACTAGGCCTCCTTGTCTCCAAAATGACATCCAACACTTGCTTACTGAAGGATGCTAACGGAGAGATCAGGTAATTAGCCAGGCTCTCCTTCCTAGTCGAGCTAGCAAGTATGATTGGTGCAAGGCAACATAAATCCAACAGCATACAAAAAGAAAGGCCAGCACCAGGGACTCAAGCAAATAATCAGTTTATTTCACCTTAGCTCAGACCGGTTTCGGCAACATGCTTTCCTCAGTGATAACACATTCATTTCCCATATTCCTTATATAGCATACATGTCAATCATTATGACATCACTTCCTTAACAAAATAATCACACCAAAATATGCATACAAAAATAAAGTATGCATCTCATGACCTTGTATTAAAAATAATATACCTATGTGTACCCTTTTCTTTCTAGAATCTTTAACTTGAAAATTCGTAATTTATCATTCAGCCCTGGATGGAATAGCGCTCCCAATTTAATAATCCATTTTCTCTCTTTGTTTGTTAAAATAGAATGCCAACCCTGTTTTGATAACCTATTGCCCCTGACCTGATCAATAATAATAAATTTGAAGTTAGCTGTTAAATGAATTTGACAGTGTCTATATAAAGGGCATTTGTAAGCCTTTTGTGATGTATGTCACTAAGATGTTCTGCAATACGTTGTTTCAATTGTCTAGAGGTCTGCCCTACATAAAAGGCAGAACACAGACAAGTCACCAAATATACCACCCAATCCTCACTACAATTGCCAAAAAATATTTAATATCAAACATTCGGCCAGTGTTCTTACTACTAAAAACTGTAGTCTTAATGCACTCAGGGTATCATCAGATAGGTGCAGAATCCGAACATCCTCGTTTGCCCCCATATATGCGGACCTCTTTATGGGGTTTATATATGATGATATGCATAACATTTTCCTTCCTGAAATAGATACTTGGAGGCGTTTCTTGGACGATTGTTGGATGATCTGGAGAGGGGGTGTTGAATATTTGATGGAGTTTTTGGAATATCTAAATGAGAATCGGTGGGGGATTGAATTCACTGCCACATATCAAAATAAAGAGATACATTTTTTTGGATGTTAGGATTCTGCGCCTATCTGATGATACCCTGAGTAGTTCTGTTCATAGAAAGCACCCACAGTACAATAATTTACTTTATGCAACCAGTCTTCATCCTAGGCACACTATCAATAACATACCAAAATCACAATTCTTAAGGGTAAGAAGACTTTGTTCTTCTGACAAGGATTTCCAGTCAGCTAAACAAGATCTTGTGCCAGTTTTTTGAATAGGGGATATAGGACACCAGATGTACATCGGGCCAGTTTTAGGGCTGCCAACTGTGACAGATCAGATTTGTTGAAATATAAAGATAAAAGGGCAGGATCTGAATCCATAAGGTTTGTTACATTTGGTAACAATGTTAATTTACTAAAGGATGTAATCAAACATTGGAATATACTAAAAGCTAATGAGGAATTGGGTTCATGTTTGCCCGGCAGTTGCCAATTTTCTTTTAGGAGGGACAAAAACATTAACATCTTATTTTGCCCACTATAAAAAGGTATCAGCAGATTATTTGAATAAACAACAGCTGTCCATCACAGGGGATAGACTTACTGGATCTTACTCGTGTGGTCACTGTAGCTTTTGTAAGTATATGTTCAAGACTACAGATTTTAGTAGTAAGAACACTGTCCGAATGTTTGATATTAAATTTTTTGGCAATTGTAGTCAGGATTAGGTGGTATACTTGGTGACTTGTCAGTGTTCTGCCTTTTATGTAGGGCAGACCTCTAGACAATTGAAACAATGTATTGCAGAACATCTTAGTGACATATGTCACAAAAGACTTATAAACGCTCTTTATAGACATCAAATTCACTTAACAGCTAACTTCAAATTTATTATTATTGATCAGGTCAGGGGCAATAAGTTATCAAAACAGGGTTGGCATTCTATTTTAACAGAGAGAGAAAATGGATTATTACATTGGGAGCGCTATTCCATCCAGGGCTGTATTCACTGTTGCAGTCATAACTGATGGGATTTCCTTCCATGGAAGCCCTTGGCAGGCCTGACTACCAGACTATTTACTCCTGAAGTTGGCAAATGCCCTGGCCAACTTCAAGATGTTTGGGTATAAAGGGAGTCGGCCAACACCATAACCTCTGTATTTTCTTGCCCCCAACAGACAGGAGCCCCCTAACAGGTCCTTAAGGTCAATTGCCTAATATCAGAAACTCCACAGTATGCACAGAGGAGGAGGGAAAGTACAGTTGTGTATACTTACCATAAATGTAGATGTTAGAGTGTATTCACTGTTGCAGTCATTACATTTGGGGTATCCTGCTGGCAGGTTGCCCTCAGTCGGCCTGAATTCCAAAGTCTTGGGTCCTGCGTCGGTTGCTGTTGCCTCTTCCCTGATGTCAGGTCATCAGGGGTATAAAGATGCAGCTGATGCCATTTTATTTAGTTTTTCTTGCCCCAGATGTCAGGTGCTCCCCAAAAGGGTAGGCTAAAATTATGTAAATAAAACATACATGCCCCAAAATAAGCTTTACCTTCATCTATAAGCAAATACACCACCTAGTTTGTATAGATTAGAGAAGTAAAGTTAAGTTCCAGCAAAAATAAGGGGGGTGGTGGGTGGGTAATGTGGACTGCAACAGTGAATACACTCGAACATCTACATTTATGGTAAGTGTACACAACTGCACTATGTTCTTCGTGTTTCACTGCTGCAGTCATTACATTTGGGTTGAGTCCCAAAGCTATGGTTGGGGTCTGGAGCTAAACAGCATTAGGAGCTGCTATTAGGGCATGCAGAACTGCAGTGGCAAAGCCTGCCCTGGATTTAGAGTAGAATGGCAGATGATAATGCCTTGTAAAGGTGTGCACTGAACTCCAAGTAGCCACCTATAAAATGTCTCTGGTTGGTATTCCCCTGAGAAAGGCTGCTGAAGTGGCTGCAGCTCTGGTGGAATGTGGCCTAATGCCTTTAGGCACTGGTTTGCCATGCTGTGAGTAGCAGGACTGAATGCAGTGACCTATCAACTTTGAAATAGTCTGCTTGGAGATGGGCTTTCCTTGTGATGCTGTGGCATATGCCACTAGTAACTGTTCTGTCTTTCTGAAAACTTTAGTTTTGTCCAAGTAGAATCTAAGTTGTCTGTGTACGTCCAAAGAGTGCAGAATTCTCTCTCCCTTGTTCTGTGGATTTGGAAAAAAAGTTAGCAAATGAATTGTTTGGTTAAGGGCTACACTGGATACCACCTCAGGTATAAATGTAGGGTTTGTTCTCAGAGAGACCCTGTCTGGATAAAAAATTATAAAGGGTTCCACAGCCATGAGAGCCTGTAGCTCTGAAACTCGTCTTGCAGAAGTTACTGCTAGGAGCAGAGCTGTCTTCCAAGATAAGAACTTTGTATCTGCAGTAGCAGCTGGCTCAAAAGGAGGTAAGGTGAATTTTTCCAAGACATAATTGATGTCCCATGCAGGTACTGGCATTCTCCTTGGAGGCCTTAAGTTTTTGGCTCCTCTGAGGTACTGCCTTAATAAAGGATAAGAAAAGAGTGGTGGCTCTGTATTATAATTAGCTGAAATGGCAGAAGAATGGATTTTAATTGATGAAAAAGATAAGCCTTTGTCCAGCATCTCAGTTAAGTATTGCAAAATCTGAGGAATATTTGGGTCAGCTGTATCAGCTCCTTGAGCTTGGTTCCAAGCGCAAAATCTCTTCCATTTCCCAGCATAGGATTTTCTAGTACTAGGCCTTCTGGCTTCTAAAATGACATCCATCACAGCTTTACTGAGAGGTGTTGTTTGTATGGCTAGATTATCTGCCATGCTGCCAGATTTAGAGTCCTGAGTTGGCTTTGCAAAATCTGATGGTTTTGATGGGACAGTAGATGAGGTATTTGAGGTAAGGGCCAGGCTGGGCATTGGGACAGGTTCCTTAAGATCGCATACCAGTACTGGCGTGGCCAGTCTGCGCAATCAGAATCATTTTTGGTTTCTCCTGCCTGACCATTAGGAGTACCTTGGGGGGGGGGGGGGCAGTGGAGGAAAGGCATATACTGATAGGTTTGTCCAGTTGAAAGATAAGGCGTCCACTTTCCAAGCTCGTCCGTGATAAGTCCTTGTACAGAATCTTTTTAGTTGATTGTTCTGAGGGGAGACAAATAGATCTATGTCTGGGCGCCCCCATTTCTTTATCATCATGCTGAAGACTTGTGGATCCAGGCGCCATTCGTGGGGATCCATGAGGTTTCTGCTTAGTTCGTTTGCCAGAGTATTTTCCTTTCCTGGCAGGAATTGTGCCTGCAGATGAACTTGGTAAGTCAATGCTGTGTCCCATAAAGCCATGGATTGTCTGCACAGGGGATAAGAATGAGTGCCCCCCCCCCCTGCTTGTTTATGTACCATATGACCGTGGTCTTGTCTGTCTTTATCAGTAGTTGTCCCGGATGAAGTAGGTCCTTGAAGGCTGTCAGGGCATTTTGAACAGCTAGCATCTCTTTTTGATTGATATGTAGATGCTTTTGGTTTGTGGACCAGGTGCCCTGAATGCCTCTTCCTGCCATGTGTGCCGCCCAGGCATAATCTGAAGCATCTGTCGTTAGGCTCTGCCTGGCTGGGGGTAGTGAGAATAGCTGTCCCTTGTTTTGGTGACAAGCCTTTGTCCACCATCGAAACTCCTGTTGCAAGCAGGGAATTAGAGTAATCATTGTTTCCAGACTGTGGCAATGCTTTGTCCAGACACTTTTTAGGTACCATTGAATTTTCCTCATATGCAGTCTTGCATATGGAATTAGTAACATGCAGGATGCCATGAAGCCCAAAGCCTGCAGAATTTTTCTTGAAGATAACTGGGCCTTTGTTGCCATTTCCTTGAAATAGTCAGTCAGTTGCCTTTGTTTGTAGAGTGAGATAAGCCATCTGGGCAGTTGCATTTAAGCTTGCACCCAGGAATATTATCTCTTGAGAGGGTACTAGTTTTGATTTCTTTTTGTTGACTGTGTACCCCAGGCATGCTAAAAGTCTTATCACAAAGTCAGATGCTGTAATAGAATGTCCTTGTTCTCTGCTTGTATGAGGCAGTCGTCCAAGTAAGGATATATTTGTATTCCTCTTTGTCTGCAGTAAGCAATTACTGGTGCCAGGCACTTTGTGAAGACCCTGGGCGCAGTAGATAAGCCAAAGGGCAGTGCAGAGAATTGGTAATGCTTTGAGCCAGCCTTGAATCTGAGGTATCTTCTGCATGATTTTCTGATTGGGACATGCAGATATGCCTCTTTTAGGTCTAAAGTCACGAGTCAAGCCTTGCTGCCCAGCATGGGCAGAAGCTGCTGTAAGGTCAACATCTTGAATTTTGGTATAGCCAGGAAAGTGTTTAGAATAGATAGGTCCAGTATTGGTCTCTATGTTTTGTCCTTTCTGGGTACCAAGAATAGTTGAGTAAAATCCTTGTCCCTGTTCTTGCTGTGGCACTTGCTGAATAGCCCTCATGTCCATGAGAGTTGTTTTTGAGCCTCTGCCCATTGATTGTTTGGCAGGCCTGGCCAACCGCTTGCCCTTGGCAGGGTATGGAAATGAAACTTGTAGCCTTATGACACTATGTCTAGAACTCATTTGTCCTGGGTTATAATGTGCCAATTTTGTGAAAAAAGTGCTAGTTTTCCCACTAAGGGTGCTGCCAGAAGATAAGTGCTTGGTACAGGCGGGGGGAAGTCATTGGGACGGTTTCCTGTATAGTTGTGCTTTGTCTTCTCCACCTTTAGAGGTAGAAGCACTCCACTGCTTAGACCTGTAGGATCCTTGTGGCTGTGATCTACCTCTAGGGCGTCTGGATCTGCCCCTTTGAGGTCTGTCTGAGACTGGAAAGGACCAGTTCTTTGTAGGCCAGTGTCTGCTAAATACACGTGGCTGAACCTGTAAGAAATCCTTGACCGTTTGCATAGATTTAGCTTTGTCATCCATTTTCTTTAACACCTCTTCTGCCTTAACACCAAACAAGGTATCATGTTGTAAAGGAGCATCTAATAATTTTGTTTTAACATGGTCAGGCAGATTTTGTTCCTTTAACCAAGCATGCCTCCTAATGACAGAACCCGTAACAGCGGCCCTGCAGGAGGCCTCCAGAGAATCAAACTCACATTGCAAAGTATGCTTTCCAATTTGTTCAGCTGCATGCAATAAATCCTGCATTTCTTTGTTTTCTGCACAATCAGAATTTGCCATCATTTTCTGCTTAAGCAGTGTCATGATATATCGCTGATATTTGAGCATATGAAACTGTTAATTTAAGGCCCTTATAGCCAAAGTAGCAGATATGTAATTTTTTTCCCCATCTATCCAGTGCCCTAGAATCCCTGTCAGAGGGGGTAGGTTTTCTGCAGTAGAAGCCTTGTCCGCTTTTGGACCCTGAGAAATAGTTTCTGGGTCTGCAGTAGGGTTTTTGAAAAGGAATTTATAAGGGTCAGGAACCCTGTAGTATCTGTCTGGCTTAAAAGGAGCTGGAGGTAAAGAGTCAGGGGTCAGACTAGACTCCGAGAACACATCATCTACAATGTCCAACACACGTGGAATAGCTAGAGGCCTGTGATGAGGTAGTAAAAGGAAGTCTCTGAGCCTTTTCTTAGATTCTGAAAAATCTTGGCTCTCCCAGTGGAAGTGCTCCCTCATGGTATGCAAGGTTTCCCCAAAAGAGTAGTATTCAGGAGGAGAAGCTGAAGGAATTGATTCTTCAGCATCAGAATCCTCATAGGGGCGAAGAGAATATTCCTGATCAGAAGAGGAATCAGAAGAAATGGAAACCTGATCTGAAGATTCATAGTCTGTCTCTTGCCTAGGCCTTTTATCAGGAGGGGGGACGGGAACCCCTGATCAAGGTAATTAAGTCTTCGGCCATTTTGAGCATCTGTTTTTTTTTTGGGCATGGAGGCCTGTCCTTGTGGCTGGTGAACTTGTTTCTTTGCCTTTAAAGGTGTTTTAGTCTTTGAAATACGTTTAATATACAATTGCTTAGGTCTGAATACACCCCCAGAAGCCAATGCCTGCTCAGCGGCTCCAGACCCACCTGAAGGAACAATCTCCGAGGTTCCAATACCTTGAGTTTCCAGCAGCCTGTCTGACTACATGTGGGAGTCGGTAGCGGCCTGCAACTCTAAAGTAGCGGGCGTCAGGGGCTGCGAAAGCGCCTCACTGAGAACCAGCGACTTGCTTAGGAGAAGCTTCGTCGTCGGTTTTGGACCTCGGTTGCCTGTCTTTTTATTTTCTTTGTGTTTTTTGTGATCTCCGGTAGTTGGATGGCCATCCGACATTGTATAATTAAATCTTCACCCAAAATAGCTTAATGCAAAATCGTGCCGATGCTTAACAGTGCGTTGGTTAAATCTAGCACAAAACTGACAACTAGCAACGTCGTGGTCAGGGCCTAGGCAAGGAATACAGTAAGAATGAAAGTCCTTATGAGGTATTTGCTTCCCACAAGAAATACATTTATTAACTTTTTCTGACATCGGTCTGGAGCAGGAAAAAAGTTTCCCCAACGGGGTACTTAGCTTTTAATGAAGACTTTGGATCTGAAACTCGAACACAAAAATCCCAAGAGTTGGCCGACCGGCACTTGCGAACTGCTTCTGCTTTGGGCACCGCGCGGCAAGAAAGACTGAATAAAATGGCTTTGGCTGGATCTTTATACCCCTGATGACCTGACGTCAGAGAAGAGGCGACAGCATCCGATGCAGGACCCAAGACTTTGGAAATTAAGGCCGACTGAGGGCAAACTGCCAGCAGGATAACCCAAATGTAATGACTGCAACAGTGAAACACGAAGAACATCAACCTGGAACTAGAGAGCAGAATGCCCAACCCAATCTCAAGGAGCAAGAGGGAAAGGAGGGAAAAATACTGCAACAGTGAATATACTCTAATATCTACATTTATGGTAAGTGTACACAACTGTACTATGTCCTTTGTGTTTCACTGCTGAAGTTATAACTGATGGGATGACCACCAAAGCTGAAAGGAGGGTGGATGGAGAGTTTATGGAGAGGAAAGGATACCCTGCAAGATGGCAGTGGCAAACCCCTCTCTTGACTTGAAGGCGATAATTTTTGGTGATGGTATGCACACAGGACCAAGTAGCAGCTTCCAAAATGTCCTTAGGGGCCTTCCCTTTAAGAAAGACTGTAGATGTAGCAGTAGTCCTAGTGCAGTGTGATCTCACAGGGTCTGGTGATTCCTTTCCCTGATGGCTGTAAAACACAAGATACAGTGGAAGATCCATATGGAAATTGTTTAATAACTAGTTTCCCCTCAGAGCTTCAGACAAAGGCTGCAAAAAGCTGGTCAGACTTACTGACATTCTCTGTTCTGTCCCAGTAGTAATGCAGCTGCTTATGTGCATCCAGAGTATGAAGAAAGTACAGTTGTGTACCTACCATAAATGTAGATGTTAGAGTGTATTCACTGTTGCAGTCATTACACTAGGGTTATCCTGCTGGCAGGCGACCCGTAGTTGGCCCGAGTTCCAAAGTCTTGGTCAGGTGTCGGTTGCTATCGCCTCTTCCCTGACGTCAGTATGCCAGGGGTATAAAAGTTGCAACAGACGCCATTTTCTTCAGTTTTTCTTGCCCAGATGTCAGGTGCCCCCAGAAATGAAGGCTGTAAAGATAAAAATATGCCAAACAACCATGCATATGTCAGTAAAAACATTTTCTTCTTCTAAAAGCAAATACACCACATAGGTTGTATAGAGCTGAGAAGTAAAGAATAGTCCCAGCAAAGAGGGGGATGGTGGGTGGGTAACCAGGACTGCAACAGCGAATACACTTGAACATCTACATTTAAGGTAGGTACACAACTGTACTATGTTCATCGTGTTTCACTGTTGCAGTCATTACACTTGAGTAGAATCCCAAAGCTGAGGTAGGGTGGCTGGGTCTAGATTGGATTTGGTGAGGCTAACAAGCCCTGCAGAACTGCAGTAGCAAAGCCTCCTCTGGATTTGGAGTAGAGAGGTAGGTGGTAGTGCTTGGTAAAAAAGTGTGCACTGAGCTCCAGGTTGCAGCTTCTACTATGTCTTTGGTTGGTACCCCTCTGAGGAAAGCTGCTGAAGTGGCTGCTACTCTGGTAGAATGAGGCCTAATGCCTTTAGGCACAGATTTGCCATGTTGTGCATAACAGAAGTGGATGCAGTGTCCTATTCATTTAGAAATTGTCTGCTTTGTAATAGGTTTTCCTTGTGATCCTGCAGCATATGCTACAAACAGTTGCTCAGTTTTTCTGAAAGCTTTTGTTTTGTCCAAGTAAAATCGTAGCTGCCTGTGTATATCCAAAGAGTGCAGAAGTCTTTCCCTTTATTCTGGGGATTTGGGTAGAAAGTAGGCAAATGAATAGTTTGGTTTAAGGCCACATTGGAGACCACTTTTGGCATGAATGTTGGGTTCGTCCTTAGAGAAACCCTGTCCTGGTGAAAAATGAGGAAAGGTTCCACAGCCATCAATGCCTGTATCTCTGAAATTCTTCTTGCTGAAGTTATTGCTAGGAGCAGAGCAGTTTTCCATGACAAGAATTTTAGATCAGCTGTGCTGGCTGGTTCAAAAGGAGGCAGTGTTAGTTTTTCTAAAACAAAATTGAGGTCCCAAGTAGGTACTGGTGCTCTCCTAGGGAGTCTTATATTCTTTGCCCCTCTGAGGTACTGTCGTAGTAGAGGATGTGAAAAAATAGTAGGATCCATATTGTAATGAGCTGAAATGGCAGAGGCATGGATTTTAATAGAAGAAAAAGATGGGCCTTTGTCCAACATCTCAGTCAGGTATTGTAAAATCTGAGGCATATTAGGGACCAGTGGGTCGAGCCCTTGTGCCTGGTTCCAAGCACAGAATCTCTTCCATTTTTCCACATAAGATTTCCTAGTGCTGGGTCTCCTGGCTTCCAAAATTACATCCATAACAGCTTTAGAGAGAGAGGTAGTCTGAGTGGCTACATTATCTGCCATGCTGCCAGGTTTAAGGTTCTGAGTTGACTGTGCAGAATCTGTTTGTTTTGCTGTATCAGAAGATGAGGGATTTGAGGTAGAGGCCAAGGCGGGCCTTGGGACAAATTTTTTAGGATTGGGTACCAGTGCTGTGGCCAGTCTGGTGCAATCAGGATCATTTTTGGCCTCTCTTGTCTGACTTTTAGAAGCACCTTGGTGAGAAGAGGCATCGGAGGGAAGGCATACTGTCAGGTTTTTCCAGATGAAAGATAGAGCATCCACTTTCCATGCTTGAGAGTGATAAGTCCTTGTGCAAAATTTCTGTAATTGGCAATTGTGAGGGGAGGCAAATAGATCTATATCTGAGCATCCCCATTCCCTTGTTATCTTGTTGAACACTTGTGGATTTAGCTTTCATTCGTGAGGGATGCATGAGATTTCTGCTTAGTTCATCTGCCAGTGTATTTTTTGTTCCTAGCAGGAATTGTGCTTGCAGATGTACCTGGTAAGTTAGTGCTGCGTTCCACAAAGTCATGGCTTGCCTGCATAGGGGGTAGAAATGTGTGCCCCCTTGCTTGTTTATGTACCACATTAACTGTGGTATTGTCCATTTTTATTAATAATTGTCCTGGATGTATTGGGTCCTTGAAGGCTGTCAGGGCATTCTGTACAGCTAGCATCTCTTTGACTGATGTGAAGATGCATTTGATCCTTGGGCCACATGCCCTGAATACATTTTCCTGCCATATGTGTTCCCCAGGCGTAATCCGATGCATCCATTGCAATTGTCTGCCTGGCTGTAGGTAAGGTGAAAGGCTGTCCCTTGTTGTGATGACAGGCCTGGGACCACCATCGAAACTCCTGTTATAGGCAGGAAATCAAGGTTATGATTGTCTCTAGGCTGTGACAATGCTGAGTCCAATCACTTTTTAGATACCATTGTAGTTTCCTCAAATGCAGTTTGGCATATGAAATTAGTAGAAAGCAAGATGCCATGAAACTCAGGGCCTGCAGAATTTTTCTTGCAGGGAGCTGGGTCTTTGTTGCCATCATTTGAAAGTAATGAGTCAGTTGCCTTTGTTTGTCTGGCGTGAGATAAACCATCTGGGTAGTTGTATTTAAGCTTGCACCCAGGAATATCATCTCTCGAGAGGGCACTAGTTTTGATTTCTTTTCGTTTACTGTGTACCCTAGGCAAATTAGTAATCTTTTTACAAACTCCAGGTGCTTTAGAAGAATGTCCTTGCCATCTACTTGAATAAGGCAGTCGTCCAAGTAGGGATATATTGGAATTCCTTTTTGTCTGCAAAATGCATTTACTGGTGCCAAGCATTTTGTGAAGACCCTGGGCGCAGTAGATAAGCCAAAGGGCAGTGCAGAGAATTGATAATGCATTGAGCCTGCTATAAATCTGAGGTATCTTCTGCACGATTATCTGATTGGGACGTGCAGGTATGCCTCCTTAAGATCGAAAGTAACTAGCCAAGCCTCTTTGCCTAGCTTGGGCAAGTGTTGTTGCAGTGTTAACATTTTGAATTTTGGAACATCCAGGAAAGTATTTAGGATTGACAGGTCCAGTATTGGTCTCCATGCTCCTTTCTGGGTACTAGGAAAAGTTGTGAGTAAAATCCTTGGCCCTGTTCTTCTTGTGGAACATTTTGAATAGCTCTCATATCCATAAGAGCTGCAATCTGTTTTTGTGCCTCTGCCCATTGGTTTTGTGGCAGGTTTGGCATACCTTTTGGTTTTGGAAGCGTGTGGAAGTGGAACCTGTACCATTGTGAAACTATATTCAACATCCATTGGTCTTGGGTGATCATGTGCCAATTTTTTGAGAAACGTGCTAGCTTTCCCCCTAGGGGTGCTGTCAACTGCCAAGAGCTTGGCATTTGCAGAGGGAAGTCATTGTGACTGTTTCCTATAAGGTTGTGATTTGTCTTCTCCTCCTTTGGGGGCCGAAACACCCCACTGTTTAGGTCTGTAGGAGCCTTGGGGCTGAGATCTTCCTCTTGGGCATCTGTATCTGCCTCTTTGTGGCCTGACACTGGAAAAGACCAATTTTTTGAAGGCCAGTTCCTGCTAAATCTAGGTGGCTGCACCTGTAAGAAATCTTTCACAGTTTGCATTGACTTTGCTTTATCCTCCATTTTCTTTAAAACCTCTTCTGCCTTAACACCAAACAAAGTATCATGCTGTAGTGGAGCATCCAATAATTTCATTGTTCTTTCAACCAAGCATGTCTTCGAATAACTGAGCCTGTAACTGTGGCTCTACAAGAAGCCTCTATTGAATCAAAACCACATTGCAGAGTATGCTTTCCCACTTTTTCAACTGCATGCAATAAATCCTGCATTTCTTTACAGTCAGGACCTTCTATATTTGTAACCATTTTCTGCTTTAACAATGACATGAGATACTGCTGATATTTAAGCATGTGAAACTGACAGTTTAAAGCTCTTACAGCTAAAGTAGCAGAAGTGTAAACTTTTTCCCCCATCTGTCCAGAGCTCTGGAATCCCCATCTGAGGGGACAGGGTTTTTGGCAGTGGAAGCTTTAACCTCTTTTGGACCCTGAGAAATAATTTCTGGGTCCGCAGCGGGGTTTTTGTAAAGAAATTTATGAGAGTCAGGGACCCTGTAGTACCTGTCTGGCTTTACTGGTTGCAGGGGGTAAAGAATCTGGAGACAGACTGAATTCAGCAAAAACATCATCAACAATTATCAAGCACAGAGGGGATAGCAAAGGGCCTGTGCTAAGACAATAGAAGGAAATCTCTGAGCCTTTTCTTGGATTCTGAGTAATCATGGCTCTCCCAATGGAAATGCTCCCTCATGGTGTGCAGGGTTTCCCCAAAAAAGTAATCCTCAGGCAGAGAGGCTGAAGGAATGGACTCTTCAGCATCAGAGTCCTCATAGGGAGGGAGAGAATAGCCCTGGTCAGAAGAAGAATCAGAAGAAATGGGAACCTGATCAGAGGAATCATAATCAGTGTCTTGCTTAGGCCTTTTGTCAGGAGGGGGATGGGAGCCCCTGATTAAAGTAATAAGGTCTTCGGCCATTTTAAGCATCTGTTTCTTAGGCATGGATGACTGTTCTGGAGAATGCTGCATTTGTTTCTTTGTCTTTAATGGTGTTTCTGTGGAGGCAGCTGGCTTGAAAGATGGGAGGGTTAGCTTCTCCAGAATGAAGATGAGATCCCATGGGGAAACAGGAGGTTTTCTTGAGGGGGTCTAATACGGACAAACCCATCTCTGGAACTGTTTCATGAGGGGATGGGAGAAGAGAGGAGGTTGAGTAGGCAGATAAGTCCTTTGTCAAAAAGGTCTGATAAGTATGAAAGAATCAGAGGCATCTGAGCGTGAAGAGGGGTCTGTCCCTTTTGTCTGAACCATATAAGGAATCTCTTTCATTTGGTGGAGTAATATTTTTATGTCCTGCATCTCCTGGCTTCTTTTAGAATATCCAGGACCCATCTGTTAAGGCGTGTCTACCTCCAGGGGTAGAAAGTATCATGAAAGCTGTCAATTTGAGTGTGTTCAGGTTGAGTTTTATGATGGCACCCTTGTTCTGTGTTAACAGATCCACTCGTTGGGACAGCAACCATTGTTAGTTATTGCCTAGACTGAGTATTAGGGGGATACCAGTGCTGCCTTTGGCCAACCTGGAGCTATCAGAATGACCTTTAGCAGTTCTTCCCTTATCTTCAGGAGTACCCCAGGAAGTAAAGGTATTGGGGGGGGGGGCATACAATACTAGGTCTGTCCAATGGTAGAAGGCATCTTGTCCTCCAGGCTGAACTTGTTTTGCTCCTAGAGCAAAATTTTTTCAATGAGCATTTCTTTGGTGGCAAAACACACCCCATTCTTTGACTACACTAAGAAAAACTTCCCGATGAAGTTACCACTTGTGAAGGTCAGATGGGCTCCTACTTGGTGATCCACGAGTTGACTGGTTTCTCCTGGAAGGTAATCTGCCATGAGGTGCAAACCTAAGGAGTTTGCAGTGTCCCAAAGGATCATGGTTAGGTGACACAAAAGGTAAGAATGAGTGCCTCCCCCCCCCATTTTTTTTATTAAACACATAACCATGGTATTGTCCGTCTTTATTAACAGTACTCCTGGTTGCCACTGTTCTTTGAAGGCAATCCGATCTTTTTGGGCTGCCATCTTTTTTTTTTAAGGTTGAGGTGTTGGTTCTTAAACTGGAAGTACCATCTGCCCCAAGTCTGTCAGTTGTTGTAGGGAGTCCCGTCAGGCTATTTCCGAGGCATCTGTGGTCAGAGTTCGGTTCTGAAGGGAAGACCTAGACCGAGGGTTAATGCTCGGGCTCACCAGGCAAACTCTTTCCTGAGACAGGGGACAAGTTCCACCCTGAAGTTGAGGGATTGAGAAAGTTGGCACCATGCATTTCTGAGGTACCACTGCAGCTTTCTCATATGTAGTATGGCCAGAGGTATCATGAGGATACAAGAGGCCATGTAACCCAGAGCTCTGATGAACTCCCTTGGCTGTGATGTAGCTCCTGAAAAGGAGCTTTTGGAAGTACCGAGTTAGAAAGGTAACCTTGTCTGGAGCAAGGAAGGCTTTCTAAAGTGAGAAGTCCATCAAAGCCCCCAGAAACAAAATCCTGTTTGTGGGGGATTGTCTAAAAGTTTTGAGTACTGGTGGTGAACCCCATTGATGTCAGGATTTCCTGAGTGTAAAGCAGATCTGTTTTGAGTTTTTCTACACCTGCTGCATGAATGAGCTAGTCATCCAAGTAGTGGTAAACCTGAATGCCCTTTGATCTGCAGAAGGCCATCACTAGGACTTGGCATTTTGTGAAAGCCTTGGGTGCAGTAGACAAGACAAAGGGCACAGCAAAAAATTGATAATACCTCACACCTGCTTTGAAGTGTAAGAAAGTACAGTTTTGTACCTACCATAAATGTAGATGTCCGATATGTATGCATCTGCAGTCATCACATATGGGTTGTCCTGCCTCAGGCAGCCCTTCGGTCGTCCGGATTCCAAAGTCTGGGTCCGGCGTCGGCTGATGTCGCCCTTTCCCCGACGTCAGAGAGCCTGGGGTATAAAAGAGTCAGCCGACGCCATCTTCCTCAGTTTTTCTTGCCCCAGATGCCAGGTGCCCTCTAAGGAAGGCTAAATTTGGAGAAATGCAAAATATTCCAAACATGCACAGTAATAAAAAACAAATACACCATAATAGATAACCCCAGCTAGCTATAAGAGGGAGTATTACCCAAGAAATACCACAGAGGGGAAGGATGGAGGGAAAACCTGACTGCAGATGCATAACCTATCGGACATCTACATTTATGGTAGGTACAAAACTGTACTATGTCCTTCAAGGATGCATCTGCAGTCATCACATATGGGTAGAATACCATAGCCAATCTGGGGGTGGAGGATCTATGTATAGGATGGTGTAGCTAAAATGCCCTGCAGGACTGCCGTAGCAAAGCCTGCTCTGGATCTGGAATATAAAGGTAAATTGTAATGCTTGGAAATGTATGCACGGAGCTCCGTAGCAGCTTCTAAAATGTCCTTGGTAGCTACCCCTCTTAAGAAGGCTGTGGTGGTGGCTGTGGCTCTCGTGGAATGAGGTCTAATGTTAGCTGGCACAGTTTTTCCATGAAAGGAGTAACAAAAACGAATGCAATTCCCTATCCATTTTGAGATTGTCTGTTTGGAAATTGCTTTTCCTTGTGCACCAGCAGCATATGCTACCAACAGCTGGCCAGTTTTTCTGTAACTTTTAGTTCTGTCCAAGTAGTAGCGCAACTGTCTGTGCATGTCCAGGGTGTGCAGAAGTTTCTCCCCTTTGTTTTGTGGATTCGGAAAGAAAGTAGGCAAATGAATAGCTTGGTTTAATGAGACCCTGGATACCACCTTTGGCATAAATGTAGGATTGGTTCTCAATGAGACTCTGTCCTGATGAAAAATAATAAATGGCTGTACTGCCATGAGGGCCTGTAACTCAGAAACTCTTCTTGCTGAGGTTATGGCCAGAAGGAAGGCAGTCTTCCAAGACAGGAACTGTAGTTATGCAGATTCTGCTGGTTCAAAGGGAGGCAGTGTTAGTTTTTCCAACATGAAGTTAAGGTCCCAAGTAGGCAGTGGTGGTGTCCTTGGAGGCTTGATGTTCTTAATTCCTCTTAGAAACTGCCTTAGGAGAGGATGTGAGAAGACAGGAGGATCAGTATTGTACTCTGCTGAAATTGCTGAAGCATGAATTTTAATGGCAGAGTAAGACAGACCATTGTGGAACATTTCTGCCAAGTATTCCAGGATACGTGCCATGTTCATCACTGTCGCATCTAGGCCCTTTGTGGTGTTCCAAGTGTGAAATCTTTTCCATTTTGCTGAATATGCCTTTCTTGTGGAAGGCCGGCGAGCTTCCATGATAATATCCTTCACTCTCTGGGATAGCCTATCCTGAGGAGGAGTCAAGGTATTTTCCAAGCTGTTAGTTGCAAGGTTTTCAGATTGGAATGCAGAGTTTTGTAATTGTGCTGTGTCAGGAGAAGTGGCCATTGAGGAAGAGGCCATGGTTTCGTGCGTGACATGCTCTTTAACAGTGGGTACCAGTGCTGTCTTGGCCAGTCCAGAGCTATCAGAATCACTTTTGGCTGCTCTGTCCTGATCTTCAGTAAGACCTTGGTCATTAATGGGAGAGGTGGAAATGCATACACTGTTGGAGCTCTCCAGCTGAAAGAGAGGGCGTCCACTTTCCATGCTTGTGGGTGGTATGTCCTTGAGCAGAATTTCTTCAGCTGATGATTGTGGGGGGAGGCAAAAAGATCTATGTCCGCCTTCCCCATGATTGTGTTATCTGTAGAAAGATGTCTGGATGGAGCATTCATTCGTGTGCATCCATGATATTTCTGCTTAAGCTGTCCGCCAGTATATTGTCTTTCCCTGGCACAAATTGAGATTGCAGCTCTATGTTGAGTTTCAAGGAAAGTTCCCATAGATTCATTGCCAGTCTGCAAAGAGGATAGGAATGGGTGCCTCCTTGCTTGTTTATGTACCACATAACTGTGGTGTTGTCTGTCCTTATTAGTAGGTGGCCTTGATGCAGAAAGGGTTTGAAGGCATGGACTGCATGTATCACTGCCAGCAGTTCCTTTTGGTTTATGTGTATGCGTAGCTCTTTTTGTGACCATAGACCTTGAATGCATCTGCCCTCCATGTGTGCTCCCCATCCGTGGTCTGAAGCGTCCGTTGTAATGGTTTGGCTGGCTATTGGTTTGCTGAAGGGCAGACCCCTGTTTGACTGGCTTGCTTGAGCCCACCACAAAAATTCCTTTTGAAGGCATGGAATGAGTGGTATCAGAGTTTCCAAGCTGTGACTGTGCTGAGTCCATAAACTCCTTAGGTACCATTGTAGTTTCCTCATATGTAGCCTTGCTTGTGGAATCAGAAGGATGCAAGAAGCCATGTAACCCAGGGCCTGCAGGATTTTCCTTGCAGTCAGCTGAGTTTGTCTTGTCAGATTTTTGAAGTAATCTGGTAGTTGACTTTGTTTTCCTTCTGGGAGGAAAGCCATTTGGGTGGTTGTATCTAGATTCGCATCCAGAAAGGTTATTCTTTGGGATGGAACAAGTCTTGATTTGTGAATGTTGACTGTATATCCCAAGGCCTGAAGTAGGTGGATGGCGTAATTCAAGTGTTTTACCAAAGTTTGTTGGCTGTCCACTTGTATAAGGCAGTCGTCCAGATATGGGTATATTTGAATCCCCTGAAGTCTGCAGTGTGCAATTACTGATGCCAGGCATTTCGTGAATACTCTGGGCACAGCAGATAAGCCAAAGGGCAATGCTGAGAATTGATAATGCTCTGAACCTGCAAGAAATCTGAGGTGTCTTCTGCAACTTTGTCTGATAGGGACATGCAGGTATGCCTCCTTGAGGTCTAGAGTTACCTTGTCCAGCATGGGAAGGAGCTGCTGTAGAGTCAGCATTTTGAACTTTGGCACAATGAGATAAGTATTCAGTGCGGACAAGTCGAGAATAGGCCTCCATTGCTTTTCTTTTCTTGGAACAAGGAATAGTCTGGAATAAAATCCTTGGCCTTGTTCTGAGAGAGGAACCTTTTCTATAGCTTTCATTTGCATGAAGCTGGAGATTTGCTTCAAAGCCTCTGCCCTTTGATTCGGTGGCAGGTCTGGCATGCCTTTTCTTTTTGGTAATGTATGAAAATGGAACCTGTATCCTTTGTCTATTATTTGTAGTGTCCATTTGTCCCTTGTAATACTGTGCCAATTTTTTGAGAATAAAGAAAGCTTTTTCCAAGGGTGCTTCCAATTGAGCCCTGGTTGGCGGTGTCAAAGTAAAGTCATTGAGCCTGTCCTTGTGCAGCAGTTGTAGGTCCTGCATTACCTCTCTGGTTGGGAGGCTGCCATTGACGTCCTCTGTAGGAGCCTCTAGCTTGCCCTCTACCTCTGGCACGCCTGTTCTTGCCTCTCTGAAACCTCTCAGTGTCTGGAAAGGATCAATTTTTGGAAGGCCAATTCCTGCTGAATCTTGGTGGTTGGACTTGGAGAAAATCTTTTGACTGTTTGTACAGATTTTGCCTTTTCTTCAACTTTCTTTAGGACCTCCTGAGCCGTGGAGCCAAATAACTTTTGCTTTTCCAGTGGAGCATCCAGAAGCTTTGCTTTGACATGGTCTGGCACAGATTGTTCCTTCAGCCAAGCATGCCTACGTATGACTGCGCCAGTCATAGCTGACCTACATGAAGCTTCCAATGTATCATAACCACATTGCAAGAAATGGTTGCTAACCTGCTGGGAGTTATGTACCAGATCCTGAAGTGATTTGCGATCTAGGGGTTCAGGTGAAGACAGTTTTTTATGCAATTCATCTAACAAATACTCTTGGTACTGTATCATATGAAATTGACAATTTAATGCCCTCAAAGAAAGAGTAGCAGAAGTATACACTTTTTTACCCCATCTCTCTAAAGCTCTAGACTCCCTTTCAGAGGGGAGAGGATTTTTAGTAGTGGCAGCTGCAACCCCTTTAGGGCCCTGGGAAATAGTTTCTGGATCAGCAGAGTGGGCCTTGTAAAGGTGAAGATGTGAGTCCGGGACCCTGTAGTACCTATCGGGTTTGGCAGGAGCCGGAGGAAGAGAATCAGGGGTTGTGCTAGATTCAGAGTACACATCATCAATGACATTTAAAACAGGAGGAATAGCCAAAGGTCTATGCTGAGGCAAATGCAAGAAGGTCCTTAATCTCTTCCTGGAATCAGAGAATTCCTGGCCCTGCCATTGGAAATGCTCTCTCATAGTGTGAAGTGTCTCCCCAAAGGAAAACTCTTCAGGAGGGGAGGCCGAGGGAATAGATTCCTCTGCATCAGAATCCTCGTAGGCCGAAAAAGCCTCCTCCTGGTGGTCCGAGAGAGTAGAGCCATCAGAGGCCTCATCTGAGGAGTGGGGATCAGAGGGCTCAACCCTGGGCCTTTTGCCTGGAGGAGGTTGAGAGCCCCTGTCCGGATGAGGTTGAGAGCCCCTAATTAAGGAGATAAGGTCCTCTGCTAAGCTTAGAATCTGTGAACCTGTAGTGGGTCCCTGAGGGATAAGCTTGGGAGGCAAAGCTTTGGAGAGTTTAGCAGCTTTAGCCCTAGAGATGCCTTAATGGACATGGATACAGGAGGCCTGGCTGCACCACGTGCTGGTGTAGTTTTGTCTAAAGGTATGGTGTTGGAAGGTTCCAGGACACCAGTTTCTGTTGGAAATTCAATAACAGACTCAGCCGGGGCCTCTGGGACAGAGGTAGTCGGCTGAGCGGTTTCGGTGGATGGAAGTACCAAGGACTCTGTTTCAGCCAAGACCGAGACACTCGCAGTAGGCCTGGCCGTGGTTTCAGCCGAAACCGCGGCCCGCATGTGTCGGTCCTTGTCCTTCCATTTCTTAATTAAATGTGAAGTCGGAGTCTCCGATGGCATATTGTACGAAAAACTAGCCCCAAAAAATTCCTCTGCAAACTCCGCCCGACGTCTAAGAGTGCGTCGGTTGAAGGAAGCACAGGCTGAACAGGCCGAGACGTCGTGGTCTGGGCCTAGGCAGGGGAGGCAGTAAGAGTGGAAATCCTTATGAGGTATTTGTTTCCCACAAGTTAAACAATTATTAACTTTATCTGACATCGGCTGAGGCAAGAAAGAGCCCCCAACGGGGTTCTTAGCTTTTTGAAGTCTTCGGTAGCTGAATTACAGGAGCTGGCCGACCGGCACTTGCGAACTGCTTCTGCTTCGGGCACCACGCGGCAAGAAAGACTGAGGAAGATGGCGTCGGCTTTTATACCCCAGGCGCTCTGACGTCGGGGAAAGGGCGACATCAGCCGACGCTGGACCCAGACTTTGGAATCCGGCCGACCGAAGGGCTGCCTGACGCAGGACAACCCATATGTGATGACTGCAGATGCATCCTTGAAGGACATCCTTCTCTGAGAATCTTCAATGGGGATGTGCAGGCATGCATCCTTTACACCTAAGGTTACCATGCCAGAAGTTGGTGAGATCATGGGCACCAATCTTTGAAAGGTTAGCACTCTTAATTTTTGTACCTGTAAGAATCGGTTAAGCATCGACGGGCATAGAGTAGGCCTCCAAATACCATCTTTTCTGAAGACAAGGTAAAGCAGGGAGTAAAATCATTTTCCTTGTAATGCAGTTGGTACTGGTTCCACAGAACTTTGGTTTATCAGGAGCTGTTTGTTTTAAGGCCTCTGTTTCTTGGTTAGTGGAATATCTGGGAAATCTAATTAGTGTCTCTTTGAAATGAAGTTTGTAACCTCTCTGTATGAATTTCAGTACCCAATGACCACTGGTAATGAGAGTGCAATTCTTTAAGGAGGACAGCCGTCCACCCAGTCAGAGGTGGCAGGGAGGGGTGGAGCTTGAGGGGAGGGTAAAGGGAGTCCATGGAAGAATCAGGACTGTTCCATGCTGGGTCCCTGTTGGCAGGATCAACAAGGCCTACTGGAATCTGCCTGCCACTGTCTCAGTCTCTGGTGCTGCTTCTGACTCCATTTCTTTCAAGGCCTTCTATGTCTAGGCTTAGACTGGGAAGCTAGAAAGAACCAGGGTTTGGGAGTGTAACTGCAGCTGAAATGAGGAGGTTAAACCTGAAATCCTTGACTGTTTGCATGGACTTGGCCTTATCTTCCACGGTTTCAGCCTTGCAACAAAAAACAAAATCTTTGTCCAAAGAAGCAGCCAAGAGACTGGATTTCACATGTTCGGGGGGGATTAGTCCCTCAGCCAAGCATGTCTTCTGATGACACATCCTGTAACTGCTGCCCTGCTGGAAGCTTCCAGAGCATCACAGCCACAGTGCAAGGAGTGCTTACCTACTTGCGAGCAAGAATTGCATAAGTCTAACAGTTCTTTGGAGAGGGCATTTTCAATCTCCACCAGTTTTTGCTTCATCTGGTCTTAAATGGTTTGCTGATTCTTCACCATATCAAACTGGCAATTCAAAGCCCTCATGACCAGGGTATCAGAGGTATAGAATTTCCTTCTGAATATATCCAATGCTATGCTTTCTTTATCAGTCGGCAGGGGATTTTTGGAAGTGCTAACTTTAGCTCCCTTAGAACCCAGAGTCACTATTTCAGGGTCTGCTACAGGGTTCTTGAAAATGTGTTTAAGAGAATCCAAACTCTGTAAAATCTATCATGTTTCTGAAGAGTAGGGGGGAGGGAATCTGTCTGTCAATGAAGAATCCAGCAAAACATTTTCCACTACCTCTAAGACTGTAGGAACTGCAAGATATTTATGTTCAGGGAGTTTTAGAAATTCCCTAACACTCTTCTTGGATTGTGGACAATCTTGTGCATCCCACTTAAAATTGTTCCATCAGGGTATATAGGGGCTCCCCAAAGGAAATGCTCTCAGAAGGGAAAGCTGAGGTAAGGTTCTTATCAGAATCTGAAACCCCATAGGAAGCAATAGATACCTTCCCTCAAAGGTGGATTACTCATTATCTTCAGAGTAAAAGAATCAGAAGACTCCTGGGGGGGTGGGGTATTCCTTTTACCAGGAGATGATACAGAGCATAACATGGGTACTAACGTCTGGCTCTGATTATTGCGATCAAATCCTCAGCCAATCTAAAGTACAGTTGTGTACCTACCACAAATGTAGATGTTAGAGTGTATTCACTGTTGCAGTCATTACAATTGGGTTATCCTGCTGGCAGGCTACCAGCAGTCGGCCAGAGTTCCAAAGTCTAGGTCCGGCGTCGGTTGCTGTCGCCTATTCCCTGATGTCAGTACACCAGGAGTTTGCAGCTGATGCCATTTTCTTCAGTTTTTCTTGCCCCAGATGTCAGCTGCCCCTAAAATGGTAGGCTAAAATATGCCAATAAGCATGCATGCACAAAAAACAACTTTTCCTTCATCTACAAGCAAATATACCACATAGGTTGTATAGAATAGAGAAGTATAGATAAGTCCCAGCAAAGGAAAAGGGGGATGGTGGGAGGGTAACCTGGACTGCTACAGTGAATACACTCAAACATCTACATTTATGGTAGGTACACAACTGTATTATGTTCACCGTGTTTCACTGTTGCGGTCATTACAATTGGGTTGAATCCCAAAGCTAAGGTTGGGAGGCTGGTGCTAACTAAGATTAGGAGAGGCTATCAGGCCCTGCAGAACTGCAGTGGCAAAGCCTGCCCTGGATTTAGAGTAGAGAGGTAAGTGATAGTGCTTTTTAAAAGTATGCACTGAACTCCAAGTTGCAGCCTCTAAGATGTCTTTGGTTGGTACTCCTCTGAGGCAGGCTGCTGAAATGGCTGCTGCTCTGGTTGAATGTGGCATAATGCCCTTAGGCACTGATTTGCCATGCTGTGAATAGCAGAAATGAATGCAGTGGCCTATCCACTCTGAAATAGTCTGCTTTGAGATAGCCTTTCCTTGTGATCCTGCAGCATATGCCACTAGAAGTTGTTCAGTCTTTCTGAAAGCTTTGGTTCTGTCAAAGTAGAAGCGTAGCTGCCTGTGAATGTCCAAAGAATGCAGAAGTCTCACCCTTATTCTGTGGGTTTGGATAAAAGGTAGGCAAATTAATTGTTTGGTTAAGGGCCACACTGGACACTACCTTAGGCATAAATATAGGGTTTGTCCTCAGAGAAACCCTGTCAGGATGGAAAATGATAAAAAGGTTCCACAGCCATGAGTGCCTGTAACTCTGAGACTCGTCTAACGGAGGTTATTGCTAGGAGCAGAGCTGTTTTCCAGGATAAGAATTTTATATCAGCTGCAGAGGCTGGCTCAAACAGAGGCAGTGTGAGTTTTTCCAAGACATAGTTGAGGTCCCATGCAGGTATTGGTGCTCTCCTTGGAGGTCTTATGTTTTTGGCCCCTCTGAGGTACTGCCTTAGTAATGGATGAGAAAAAAATAGGTGGCTCTGTATTGTAATGAGCTGAAATGGCAGAGGCATGAATTTTAATTGATGAAAAGTAAAAGCCCTTATCCAGCATCTCAGTTAAGTATTGCAAAATTTGAGGAAATTTGGAACAATCATCTCAATACCCTGTGCCTGGTTCCAAGCACAGAATCTCTTCCATTTTTCTGCATAAGAATTTCTGGTGCTAGGCCTCCTGGCCTCCAAAATAACATCCATCACTGCTTTGGAGAGAGGTGCGTCTTGAATGGCTGCATTATTCGCCATGCTGCCAGGTTTAAGGTCCTAAGTTGGCTGTGCAGTATCTGACCGTCTTGTTGGGTCAATAAGTGAGGAGTTTGAGGTAATGTCCAAGCTGGGCATTAAGACAAGCTCCTTAGGACTAGGTACCAGTGTTGGCGAGGCCAATCTGGGGCAATCAGTATCATATGTGGCTTCTCTTGTCTGACCTTTAGGAGTATTTTGGGAAGGAGAGGCAGTGGAGGAAAGGCATACTGTAAGGTTGTTCCACCTGAATGACAAAGCATCCACTTTCCATGCTTGTTTGTGATAAGTCCTTGTGCAGAATTCTCTGAAGTTGGCAGTTGTGAGGGGAGGCAAAAAGATCTATGTCTGGGCATCCCAATTTCCTTGTCATCATGCTGAAGATTTGTGGATCTAGTTTCCACTCGTGAGGGTCCATGAGGTTTCTGCTTAGTTCGTTTGCCAGTGCATTTGTTTTTCCTGGCAGGAATTGTGCTTGCAGGTATATTTGGTAAGTCAACGCTGCGTTCCACAAAATCATGGCTTGTCTGCAGAGGGGGTAGGAATGTGTGTGCCCCCCCCCCCCCGCTTATGTACCACATGACTGTGACGTAGGTCCTTGAAGGCTCTCAGGGCATTTTGTACAACTAGCATCTCTTTTTGATTGATGTGAAGATACCTTTGGCTTGGGGACCATGTGCCCTGAATACATTTTCCTGCCATGTGGGCCCCCCAGGCATAATCTGAAGCATCTGTTGATATTGTTTGCCTGGCTGTGGGTAGAATGAATGGCTGTCCCTTGTTGTGGTGACAGGCCTGTGCCCACCACCGAAACTCCTGTTGTAGGCAGGGAATGAGTGAAATTATTGATTCCAGGCTGTGGCAATGTTGAGTCCAAACACTTTTTAGATACCATTGTAGTTTCCTCATATGCAGTCTTGCATATGGAATTAGCAGAATGCAGGAGGCCATGTAGCCCAGAGCCTGCAGAATTTTTCTTGCAGATAACTGGGTCTTTGTTGCCATGCTTTCGAAGTAAGAAGTCAGGTGCCTTTGTTTGTCTGGTGTGAGATAAGCCATCTGGGCAGTTGTATTTAAGCTTGCACCCAGGAATATTATCTCTTGAGAGGGTACTAGTTTTGATTTCTTTTCGTTTACTGTGTACCCTAGGCAAATTAGTAATCTTTTTACAAAAGCCAGATGCTTTAGTAGAATGTGTTTGGTCTCTGCTCGAATAAGGCAGTTGTCCAAGTAAGGATATATTTGCATTCCTCTGTCTGCAAAATGCAATTACTGGTGCCAGGCATTTTGTGAAGACCCTGGGCGCAGTAGATAAGCCAAAGGGCAGTGCAGACAATTGGTAGTGCATTGAGCCAGCTATGAATCTGAGGTATCTTCTGCAAGATTGTCTGATTGGGACATGCAGGTATGCCTCTTTGAGGTCCAAAGTTACAAGCCAAGCCTTCTTGCCCAGCATGGGCAGAAGCTGCTGCAGAGTCAACATTTTGAATTTCGGAACGTCCAGAAAAGTATTTAGAATAGACAGGTCCAGAATTGGTCTCCATGCTTTGTCCTTTCTTGGTACTAAGAAAAGTCTTGAGTAAAATCCTTGTCCCTGCTCTTGTTGTGGCACTGGCTGAATAGCCTTCATGTCCATGAGAGATAAAACTTGTTTTTGTGCCTCTGCCCATTGATTGTGTGGAAGGTCTGGCATACCTTTTGAAGGGTGTGAAAGTGGAACCTGTAGCCCAGAGAGACTATATTTAAGACCCATTTGTCCTGGGTGATCATGTGCCAATTTTGTGAAAAAAGTGCTAGCTTTCACCCTAAGGGTGCTGCCAAAAGATAAATGCTTGGCATTGGCAGAGGGAAGTCATTGGGACTGTTGCCTATATGGCTGTGATTTGTCTTCTCCGCTTTTGGAGGTAGAAGCACCCCATTGTTTGGGCTTATATGAGCCCTGGGGCTGTTGTCTGCCTCTGGGGCGTCTGTATCTGCCTCTTTGTGGCCGGTCTGACACGGGAAAGGACCAATTCTTAGAAGGCCAGTTCCTGCTAAATCTGGGTGGCTGTACCTGTAAGAAATCCTTTACTGTCTGCATAGATTTAGCTTTATCCTCCATTTTCTTCAGCACCTCTTCTGCCTTAACACCAAATAAAGTATCATGCTGTAATGGAGCATCCAATAATTTTGCCTTAACATGATCAGGCAGAGTCTGTTCCTTTAACCAAGCATACCTTCTAATGACAGAACCTGTTACAGCGGCCCTGCAAGAGGCCTCCAGTGAATCATAACCACATTGCAAAGTGTGTTTTCCCACTTGTTCAGCTGCATGCAATAAATCCTAAATTTCCTTGTTCTCAGAACATTCAGAGGTAATCAACATTTTCTGTTTTAGCAGAGACATTAAGTTTTGATGATATTTAAGCATATGAAACTGACAATTTAAAGCCCTTACAGCCAAGGTAGCAGAAGCGTAAACGTTTTTCCCCCATCTGTCCAGAGCCCTTGAATCTCTATCTGAGGGGACAGGGTTTCTTGCAGTAGCAGCCTTGACCCCTTTGGGACCCTGGGAAATAGTTTCTGGGTCAGCAGCAGGGTTTTATATAGAAATTTATGAGAATCTGGTACCATGTAGTATCTGTCTGGCTTAACAGCTGCAGGAGGTAAAGTGTCGGGAGACAGGCCTGACTCTGAAAATACATCATCTACAATGTCTAGAACAGGTGGAATAGCAAGAGGTCTATGCTGAGGTAGTAAAAGAAAGTCTCTTAGCCTTTTCTTATTGGCTTAATGGTTAAGGTATTTGCCTTATAAACCAAAGGTGCAGGGTTTGATTCTCACACGGGGTAATTGGCTAGGCTTACAATTGGCCCACAAAGGCAGTTAGCCTAGTACTAATCTATGAACCTATGAACCTTAGAATCTGAGTAATCTTGGCTCTCTCAGTGGAAATGCTCCCTCATGGTATGCAGGGTTTCCCCAAATGAGTAATCTTCAGGAGAAGCTGAAGGAATAGATTCTTCAGCATCAGAATCCTCATAGGGAGGAATAGAGTATATCCCTGTTCTGAAGAGGAGTCAGAGGAAATGGAAACCTGATCAGAGGAATCATATTCAGTGTCTTGCCTAGGCCATTTATCAGGAGGGGGACGGGAACCCCTGATCAAAGTAATTAGGTCTTCGGCCATTTTGAGCATCTGTTTCTTAGGCATGAAAGTCTGTCCTGGAGAATGCTGTACTTGTTTCCTTGTCTTTAAAACTGTTTTAGACTGTCTTGGAAGCTGAAGTTGGCTTGATATAAAGCTGTGTAGGTCTAAAAACACCCTCAGAAGCCGATGCCTGCTCAGCGGCTCCGGACCCATCTGAGGGATTAGTTTCCGAAGGCCCAATACCTTAAGTATCCAGAGGCCTAGTCTCCACGTGGGAGCTGGAGGCGGCCTGTGGCTCTGAGGTAGCGGGTGTCAGGGGCTGCAAAAGCACCTCAATGAGAACCAGCGAACTGGCGACTGGTCTAGAAGAGGCTTCGTTGTCAGTTTTGGACCACGGATGCTTGTCCTTTTCTTTTTCCTTATGCTTTTTATGAACTCCAGTCGTTGGCTGTTCCAAAGGCATTATGTAGTTAAACCTTCGGCCAAAGTAATGAAAAGCAAAATCGTACCGACGCTTAATAGTGCGTTGGTTAAATCTAGCACAAAACCGACAACTAGCAACGTCGTGGTCAGGGCCTAGGCAAGGAATACAGTATGAATGAAAATTCTTATGAGGTATTTGCTTCCCACAAGAAATACAATTGTTAACTTTTTCTGACATCGGTCTGGAGCAAGAAAAAAAGTTTCCCCAATGGGGTACTTAGCTTTATAGAAGACTTTGGATCTAAAATTCAGTTTCGAAAATCTCAGGAGTCGGCCGACCGGCACTTGCAAACTGCTTTTGCTTCGGGCGCCGAGCGGCAAGAAAAACTGATGAAAATGGAGTCGGCTGCATCTTTTATACCCTTGGCGCTCTGACGTCAGGGAAGAGGCAACAGCCACCAATGCCGGACCAGAACTTTGGAATTCAGGCTGACTGCTGGTAGCCTGCCAGCAGGATAACCCAAGTGTAATGACTGCAACAGTGAAACACGATGAACATCCACATTGCAAAGTATGCTTTTCCACTTGTTCAGCTGCATGCAATAAATCCTGTAATTCTTTGTTTTCTGCACATTCTGAATTTGTCAACATTTTCTGTTTAAGCAGTGACATAACATATTGCTGATATTTAAGCATATGAAACTGGCAATTTAAAGCTCTTACAGCCAAGGGAGCAGAAGTATAAATCTTTTTCCCCGATCTGTCCAGGGCCCTTGAATCCCTATCAGAGGGGATAGGGATTTTTGCAGTGGAAGCCTTGACCCCTTTGGGACCCTGAGAGATAGATTCTGGGTCAGCAGCAGGGTTTTTATAAAGAAATTTATGTGAATCAGGAACCCTGTAGTATCTGTCTGGCTTAACAGGAGCTGGTGATAAAGAGTCAGGAGACAGACCAACCTCTGAAAATACATCTACAATGTCTAAAACAAGAGGAACAGCAAGGGGCCTGTGCTGTGGTAATAAAAGGAAGTCTCTGAGCCTTTTCTTGGATTCTGAGTAATCTTGGCTCTCCCAGTGGAAATGCTCCCTCATAGTATGCAGGGTCTCCCCAAAAGAATAATGCTCAGGATGAGAGGCTGAAGGGACAGATTCTTCAGCATCAGAATCCTCATAGGGAGGAAGAGAATATTCCTGTTCAGAAGAGGAATCAGAGGAAATGGAAACCTGATCTGAAGATTCATATTCTATCTCTTGCCCAGGCCTCTTATCAGGAGGGGGATGGGAACCCCTGATCAAAGTAATTAGGTCTTCGGCCATTTTAAGCATCTTTTTTTTAGGCATGGTGGCCTGTCCAGGAGAATGCTGTACTTGTTTCTTTGTCTTTAGAGCTGCTTTAGTCTTTGCCTCTGAAGCTGAAGTTGGTTTCACATATAACTGAGTAGGTCTGAAAACACCCTCAGAAGCCGATGCCTGCTCAGCTGCTCTGGACCCATCCGAGGGAATAGTTTCCGAGTGTCCAGTACCTTAAGTTTCCAGCGGCCTAGTCAGCTCCACGTGGGAGTCGGAAGCGGCCTGTGGCTCTGAGGTAGCGGGTGTCAGGGGCTGCGAAAGTGCCTCACTGAGAACCGGCAAAACTGGCGACAGGCCTAGTGGAAGCCTCGTCGGTTTTGGACCTTGGATGCCTGTCCTTTTCTTTGTCTTTGCGCTTTTTATAAACTCCGGTAGTCTGCTGTTTCAACGGCATTATATACTTGAATCTTCTGCCAAAGTAATGAAATGCAAAATCGTACCGACGCTTAATAGTGGGTTGGTTAAATCTAAACGAAAACCGACAAACCCCACGTGTGGGGTCAGAGCAGGGGCAAGGAAATAAGAGTAAGAATGAAAATCCTTATGAGGTATTTGCTTCCCACAAGAAATACAATTATTAACTTTTTCTAACATTGGTCTGGAGCAAGAAAAAAGATTCCCCAATGGGATACTTAGCTTTAATGAAGACTTTGGATATGAAATTCGAATTTGAAAATCTCAGGAGTCGGCCGACCGGCACTTGCCGAACTTTTGCTTTGGCACGCACAGCGCGCAAGAAAGATTGAAGAAAATGGTGTTGGCTGCATCTTTATACCCCTGGCGACTGACGCCAGGGAAGAGGAGCAGCAACCAACCGCCCCAGACCTAGACTTTGGAACTCGGGACGACTGCAGTAGCCTGCCAGCAGGATAACCCAACTGTAATGATTGCAACAGTGAAACACGATGAACATCTAGGTCCTGTTGATAGGTCCAAGTTTGGGAGTGGGAGACGGCAGACCTCTGTTGGGGCAAGCTGAATGCAGCCCTTTTATTTGAGGCCTTACGCTTGAACCTGAGGGCGATGACCAAGCTAGGGCCGGGATACGGGATGACAGCTGAATCCAGGGGACAGAGAACCAAGGTGATCCCCTGATGACAACTAATTCTGGACACCCCTTTGACAATTTCAGAGCAGTTGTCAGAAGCCAGAACTTGCAAAGTGGTTCCAGACCAAACAAGTTAAGTCCTTCAATTTGTGTGGAGTGGAAGAGGTATCGAGGAGTGAATTTACTTAATTATTGGACTTGGTTACTAAGATTACTGCTACACAAATGGCAATACTGAATTCTAGTGTCTCCAGTCTTCCTGGTAAGCAGCAACAACTGTTTGGACAGGGGCTTAGCCAATCAATGACAACAGAGACAAGAGTGAGTAACACAGGAACTGTTTCACCAACGCAAATAGCAGAAATGGTGGACAACAATTCGCAAAGAGCGACTAATGAATTTGGGGCCAGAAATGGTCTTAATTCAACTAATAACTTCTTAGAGGATTTTGACTTTGAAAGATGTGCTGGTAAGAGATTTAATTTTATAGAGAAAAGAAAGTACAGTTGTGCACACTTACCATAAATGTAGATGTTCGAGTGTATTCACTGTTGCAGTCATCACATTTGGGTTATCTGCCTGCAGGTAGCCCTCAGCTGACCTGAATACCAGAGTATTCAGATTTCTGTGTCGGATGCTGTCGCTTCTTCCTTGACGTCAGGTCGTGAGGGGTATAAAACATGCAGCAGACGCCATTACATCAGTTTTTCTTGCCCCATATGTCAGGTGCCCCCCCCAATAGGAAGCAATTATATGGTATGGTACACGCCAGCAAAAAGCAAATACACGATATAATATATGCCAAACAAGAAGGAAAAGTAGATGCAAGAGAAGTCAGGGGGCTGGAGGGAGAATAACCAGGACTGCAACAGTGAATACACTTGAACATCTTCATTTATGGCAAGTGTACACAACTGTACTATGTTCTTCATGTTTCACTGTTGCAGTCATCACATTTGGGTTGATTATCAAAGCTAAGGAAGGGTGGAGGTAGTTAGAGAGCATTAGGGCTAGCAATAAGGCCCTGTAAGACTGCTGTTGCAAATCCAGCTCTGGATTTAGAAAAGATAGGTAGGTGGCAATGTTTGGTGAAAGTATGTACAGAGCTCCAGGTTGCAGCTTCCAGGATGTCCCTGGTAGGGGACTCCTCTGAGAAATGCAGTAGAGGTAGATGCAGCCCTGGTGGAATGTGTTCTTATCCCCTGTGGGGTAGGTTTTCCATGGTGTTTGTAAACAGAAATGGATGCAATGTGCTATCCATTTGGAAATGGTTTGCTTTGAAATGGACTTCCCTTCTGCCCCTGCAGCAAAGTTAAATAGCAGCTGATCAGATTTTCTGAGAGGCTTAGTCCTGTCCAAGTAGAACCGAAGCTTTCTGTGAACGTCCAGAGAATGCAGTATCCTTTTCCCCTTATTCTGAGGATTAGGGAAAAAAGTAGGCAAATGGACTGGTTTAGGGCCACACTACACACCACCTTGGGCATAAATGATGGATTAGTCCTGAGGGAACCCCTGTCCGCATGGAAGATAATGAAGGGTTCCACTGCCATGAGGGCCTGCAGTTCAGACACTCTTTTTGCTGAAGTGATGGCTAGAAGTAAAGCTGTTTTCCAAGACAGGAATTTTAACTCTGCTGTAGCAGTTGGTTCAAAAGGGGGAAGAGTGAGTTTTTCCAATACAACGTTAAGGTCCCAATCTGGAGTGGGAGCCCTCCTGGGTGGTCTTACATTTTTGGCTCCTCTAAAGAACTGTTTCAGCAAGGGATGAGAGAAGAGGTGTGACTCAGTATTATAATGTGCTGATATGGCAGAGGCATGAATCTTAATTGAAGAGAAAGATAGGCCCTTGTGGAGCATTTCTGTTAAATAATCTAAAATATGAGGTAAGCTAGGCACCGTTGTGCCCATCCCCTGTGCCTGGCTCCAGGAACAGTATCTTTTCCACTTTTCCGAATAGGAGTTTCTAGTACTAGGTCTCCTTGCTTCAAGAATGACATCCAGCACCTGCTTACTGAGGGTTGCTGGAGGTGAGGGAATTAGCCAGGCTTCAAGGTTCAGGGTTTCAAGCTGAGGGTGTAGAATTTGGCCCTCCTGCTGGGACAGGGAAGGGGTCTGAAGCAGGTGCCAAGGTTGTAGCACTGTCAGACTGCACAAAGGGGGTACCAGTGCTGGCGTGACCAGTCTGGTGCAATCAGTATTGTCCTTAGCTTGTCCTGTTTGATCTTTAGTAGAACATTCGAGAGGAGAGGCAGAGAGGGAAAGGCATAAACTGAGAGGCTTTCCAGGTAAAGGACAGGGCATCCACTTTCCAAGCTTGACTGTGGGGAGTCCTGGTGCAGAATTTGTTCAATTGGTAGTTCTGAGGGGAGGCAAACAGGTCTACCTCTGGTGTCCTCCATTTGTTCCTCAAGAGCTCGAATATTTTGGGTTCCAGTTTCCATTTGTGTGGGTCCATGAGATTTCTGCTTAAGTCGTCTGTTTGCCTGGCAGGAATTGAGCTTGTAGGTTCACTTGGTAGCTCAAGGTTGTGTTCCACAGAGCCATGGCTAGTCTACAGAGTGGGTAGGAATGGGTCCCCCCCTGCTTGATTATGTTCCACATAACTGTGGTGTTGTCTGTCTTTACCAATAGTTGTCCTGGAAGAATACGGTCTCTGAAGGCTGTCAGAGCATTCTGCACAGCTAAAATTTATTTTTGATTGATATGCAGGTGCAATTGTTTTGGGTTCCACTTGCCCTGAATGCACTGCCCTGCCATGTGAGCTTCCCCATGCATAGTTTGATGTGTCTTTTGTTAGGGTTTGGGCAGCAGGGGGTATAGTGAATGGAAGTCCCTTGCTGTGGTAGCAGGCCTCTGCCCACCAAAGGAACTCTGCCCTTAGACAAGGAATAATAGGAATCATTGTTTTCAGGTCCTGAGAATGTTGACACCATAGACTTTTTAGATACCAGTGAAGTTTTCTCATATGCAGTCTTGCATATGGAATTAACAGAATGCAAGAGGCCATGAACCCCAGGGCTTGCAGGATTTTCCTTGCAGATAGCTGGGATTTTGTGGCCAGTAGTTTGAGGTAGGTTGTCAAATTAACTTGTTTCTCTGGAGTGAGGAATGCCATCTGGGAAGTTGGGTTTAAGCTTGCTCCCAGGAATACAATCTGTTGGCAGGGTAATAGGTGTGATTTCTTCTCGTTGCTGGTGTACCCTAGTGAAGTCAGAAGTCTCTTTACAAATGTCAGGTGCTGTAATAACAAGTCATGACTCTGCCTGAATCAGACAATTGTTCAAGTATGGGCAAATCTGAATATTTTTCTGCCTGCAAAATGCAATGGTAGGAGCTAGGCCACTTTGTAAATACCCTGGGCGCAGTAGATAATCCAAAGGGAAGTGCAGAAAACTGATAGTGCATGGAGCCTGCCCTGAAGCGTGGGAATTTTCTGCAGGATTCCTTTACTGGGATGTGCAGGTAAGCTTCTTTTAAGTCTAGAGTTGCCAGCCAGGCATCTTTGGCTAGCACAGGAAGAAGTTGCTGAAGACTTAGCATTTTGAATTTTGGAACCACCAGAAAGGTTTTGAGAATAGAAAGGTCCAGGATAGGACACCAGGAGTTTTCTTTTCTGGGAACCAGGAACAGTCTTGAATAAAAACCTTGTCCCCTTTGTTCTGCTGGGACAGGTAAATAGCCCTGGTACTGAGGACATAGAGCACTTGTTTTGGGCCCTCCGCCCACTGGTTTGGGGGGAGGTCTGGCTATCCACTTGGGGTTGGGAGTGAGTGGAAGTGTAATCTGTAACCTAGAGAAACTATGTTTAAAACCCATTTGCTTGGGAAATGAGTTCCTATTTTTTTGCATGCAGGGTGAGCTTTCCTCCTAAGGGAGCAAGTAGTTGAGCAAGGCTTGGTAGAGTTAAAGATAAGTCATTGTGCCATTTTTCCATAGGGGTGGCTTACTACTCCCTGCTTTGGAAGTGCCCCCCCCCCCACACACACACACACACACACTGCTTAGATCTGTGCATAGCCCGAGACTGAAGTTTTAGTGGTGTGCTGCTCCTGGGTTTGGACTGCGAAGGCCAGGAAGAGACCGGAAAGGACCAGTTCTTTGAAGGCCAATGCCTACTGAATCTAGGTGGCTGTACTTGTAATAAATCTTTAACACTTTGCATAGATTTAGCTTTTTCCTCCATCCTTTTGAGGACTTCTGCTTTGTTGCCAAAAAGGTACTCTTGGTGTAAGGGTGCATCTAGTAATTTAGCTTTAACATGATCTGGCAAATTTTGTTCCTTAAGCTAAGCATGCCTTCTAAGTGCAGACCCAGTGACAGCAGCCCAGGAAGATGCTTCTAAAGCATCAAGATCACATTGCAAAGTATGTTTACCAACTTGGTCAGCAGAATGCATTAACTCTTGTAAATCTTTGTGTTCAGTACAGTCAGGAATCATCGTCATTTTCAGGTTAAGTAGCCCCATAACATGCTGCTGATTCTTTAACATATGAAATTGGCAAGTTAAAGCCCAAATGGCCAAAGTAGCAGAAGTATATACCTTTCTTACCCCATCTGTCTAAAGCTCTAGAATCCCTATCAGAAGGGGTAGGATTTTTGGCAGTAGTAGCCTTAATGCCTTTTGGTCCTTGGGAAATGGTCTATGGACCCGCAGTAGGATTCTTGAAAAGGAATTTGTGAGAGTCAGGTACTCTGTAGTACCTGTCAGGTTTCCTGGGAGCTGGAGACAAACTCTCTGGAGTAAGGTTGGATTTCAAGAAAACATCATCTACAATCTCCAGAACAGCAGGAATAGCTAGAGGCCTGTATTGAGGCAGGTTTAAAAATTTCCCAAGTCTCTTTTTGGACTGAGAATAGTCCTGGCTTTCCCAGCGGAAATGCTCCCTAAGGGTATGCAAGGTTTCACCAAAAGAAAAATCTTCTGGAGAGGAAGCAGAGGGAATGGAATCTGCTGCATCAGAATCCTCATAAGTAGATAAGGGTAAATCCTGGTAGTCAGAAGGAACAGAGATATCAGATTCCTGATCAGCAGAATCAGAAAGAAAATCAGTTCTAGGTCTATTAGAGGGGGAAAGCTGGCTTCCCCTAATTAAGGTAATAAGGTATTCAGCCATTCTAATCATTTGTTTTTGAGACATATGGGCCAGAGAATACATTTTGGTCATCGGTTTTCTAGGCTTAGTGCGAGCTTTAGGCCTGAGGAATTCAGTATTCTTAGCTTGAAATGAAGTCATCGGTTTGATATGAAAATCGGTAGGTCTGAATACACCCTCAGAAGCCAGTGCCTGCACAGCTGCTCCGACCCATCCAAGGTAGAGACATCCGCAGGTTCCATAGTTGAAGAGGCATCTCGTGGCATACCAGACTCCAAATGGGTCTCAGTAGAGGCCTCCGAATCTGTAGTAGCGGGTATCAGGGTCTGTGAAAGCGCCTCACTCAGTACCGGCAGACTGGCGACTAGCTTATCGGAAGCATTGTCTGCAGTTTTGGACCTATGCGGTCTGTCTCGGTCTTTATCCTTACGTTTTTTCGGAAGATCGGTAGTCAGATGTCTTAAAGCCACTTCGGACTACGGAGATAGAGAATGGAAATATTTAGCTACAAAAATAACCTGACAACGAATAGTTTGGGTGTTGAACAAGGCACAAAACTGACAGCAAAGGACTGGGCCTAAACAGGTGACGCAGTAATAATGAAAATCTCTATGAGGTATTTGCTTTCCACAGGCAAGACAATTGTTACTTTTTTCGGACATCGGTTAGAGCAAGAAAAAAGGATCCCCAACGGGGTACTTAACTTTTTGAAGACTTCAGGTCAGAAACTTGAAAACGAAAACTTCAGGAGTCGGCCGACCAGCACTTGCGAACTGCTTCTGCTTTGGGCACTGCACGGCAAGAAAGACTAATGTAATGGCATCTGCTGCATGTTTTATACCCCTGACAACCTGACATCATGGAAGAAGTGACAGAATCAGACGCAGAAATCTGAAGACTCTGGTAGTCAGGCAGGCTGAGGGTTACCTGCAGGCAGATAACCGAAATGAGATGACTGCAACAGTGAAACACGAAGAACATCAGGTTTTACAGGATCCAAGGGGAGGACCTTGGGATGCTAAACTTGAGTACAAGCTAAAATTGAATGTGGCAAGGAACCCAGGTTTAAATGAATATTTAAGCATAAACAATGTTCTCAGATTAAGGGCAGCTAAGTTATAAATGCCCTTGTTTTTTTGAACTTATTGTATTTTACTAGTTAGACTTATAAAACAGGAAAAAGGTAAAAACTTGGGTTAGGTTTTTCTTTAATTAAATATTATATATATTTGTTCATAGTTTTTAAACAATTTCTTTTACCATTTTAATGATGGTTACTTATATTTGTATTGAGCTGTTCTATAATATGAAGGGTTAAGTGGGTGGTTCTTTTTTATTGAAAAAAACAGTTGATTGGCTCAACATTGATTATATGTATTTTAATAAAAAAATTTTAAGCGAAACCTGAACGCAAACTCGCTACCACTCGCAACAATATTGCCAACAGCAAATGTACACAATTCCAACACCACGGAAAGTATAAAAACAGGTTTAATGTTAGAAAGTTAAGCGCTTTCACCCGCACATAGCGAGCTTCATCAGAACAATTAATACAACAAATGGAAAGCATTTAAATACCAGTTATTGGCGCCAAAATATCTTAAAGCTATAGGCAATGAATAACATAAAATCAGCATTTTCATTTCCTATTATAAAATACTGACCATGATAAAAATATATATATAAATGTGTGAGTGAAATATCTATAAAATACAAATGTAAACCAACCAGCTATTATTGTGCTTACCAAAACAGTTCATATACATTAATTATTTCATAAATATTATTTGTATGAAAAAATTATTGTTGTAAAAAAATGTATAAACCTTCATAATGAATACATTACCTATCTAACTCCAAAATGGGTTTAACAGTTATGAATTCATTTAGTCCGGGTGGTGTCATGGTCAGTATTTTATAATAGGAAATGAAAATGCTGATTTTATGTTATTCATTGCCTATAACTTTAAGGCATTTTGGCGCCAAGAACTGGTATTTAAATGCTTTCCATTTGTTGTATTAATTGTTCTGATGAAGCTCACTATGTGCGGGTGAAAGCGCTTAACTTTCTAACATTAAACCTGTTTTTATACTTTCCGTGGTGTTGGAATTGTGTACATTTGCTGTTGGCAATATTGTTGCGAGTGGTAGCGAGTTTGCGTTCAGGCTTCGCTTAAAAATTTTTTATTTTACGTTCGGAACGCTTGTTTCAGTGGTAGAATCATGGATTCCACTCGCAACTTATCAGGAGCAGCCTCACCCATACAGAATAACGAACTATCTGACCTTCGGGCAGAGGTATCGTCTTTACAAGGTGAGGTATCTAAGCTACTGAATTTGTTTAACAGACTTAAAACCAAAGGAGAGATGTTTGATAGTGAACCGGCAAGACTTGCAGCTGACCACAACAACTCCTTAGGATTAAACACGGACGGCACACCACAGGGAACAGGAATAGTTAAACACAATACTATTCCAAAAGATACTGATGAAAATATTAGTTACGTCTTCTCCGGAAATCGCTAATGGTCAGGTACATAGGTCTGAGCACGTTCAAGGCATTGACCTACCTGGTTTTATGGACCATTTGGACAATAATAGAACAGAAATTACGGATTTTACCTTTGATTTTTCTTTTGGCAATCTAACGGAGGAAGCCAAAAGAACAGGTGCAAGACCCAAGTATACTCAGCCAGTACGGACATATGCACAAGTGTTTGCTAGCAGCAACAGTGATAAAGGTACTGTACCTAAGTCTAGTAAAGAACACAATAAATTAATTAATGAACGTAAAAGGGAATTTGTTTTGAAAGACTTTTTTGGAAAGGACTGTAATTTTGATAAACTGAGTGAAGTGCAAACGAATGACAACTTTAAAAAGGTCAAAGGAACTTTGAAAGACATTATTTCAATGTTTGGTAAAAAATTGAATGCGATTAATGCTGTGAAACTTGATAATGCTTATTTAGCGCATTGTATTTCTTTGAAAATAGTTCCTATGGGACTGAGATTTCACAAAATACCTATGGGCATAGAAATTACCAATGAAGTGAAATATGATTTTAATTTGTTATTTGATTCATTTGGAATGGAATTTATGAAGTTACTGATAAAATATAATGATATGAAGTTATGCAAAACAATCAGTGAAGTAGAGAAAATTAATGATATAATTTTACAAGATTTAGCTTTCCCTCACTGGGAAAAATTATATTTTAAGCAGTTTGAGATGGCAGAACTTAGAGCTAAGAAGGCTTTTGATAGAAAAAATAAGAAATTACATAGGGATACTGAACAATATAAAAGATTAGATATGTATAAATGGGGGAGGGATCAGTATGAAAAAGGTTATGGAGTTAATAATATGAATAATGACAAAGTACAGTTTTGTACCTACCATAAATGTAGATGTCCGATAGGTATGCATCTGCAGTCATAACATATGGGTTTGTCCTGCCTCAGGCAGCCCTTCGGTCGGCCGGATTCCAAAGTCTGGGTCTGGCCTTGGCTGATGTTGCACTTTCCCCGACGTCAGAGCGTCTGGGGTATAAAAGCATCAGCCAACGCCATTTTCCTCAGTTTTTCTTGCCCCAGATGCCCTCTAGGAAGGCTAAATTTGGATAAATGCTGAAAAGTTCCAAACATTTGCAAATTATATACATGTATAAACAAACAAATACCCCATAATAGATTCCCCCAGCTAGCTAAAAGAGGGGTAAGAACCCTAGGAATACCACAGAGGAGAAGGAGGGAGGGTAATCCTGACTGCAGATGCATACCTATCGGACATCTACATTTATGGTAGGTTCATAACTGTACTATGTCCTTCAAGGATGCATCTGCAGTCATAACATATGGGTAGAATACCATAGCCAATCTGGGGGAGGAGGTACTAAGAAAGGGATGGTGTAGTTAAGATCCCCTGCAGGACTGCAGTAGCAAACCCTGCTCTGGATCTAGAGTATAAAGGTAGATTGTAATGCTTGGCAAATGTATGCACGGAGCTCCAAGTAGCAGCTTCTAAAATGTCCTTGGTAGCCACCCCTCATAGGAAGGCTGTAGTGGTGGCCGTGGCCCTTGTGGAGTGAGGCCTGATGTTTTCAGGAACTGTCTTTCTGTGAAAGGAGTAGCAAAATCGAATGCAATTTCCTATCCATTTTGAAATTGTCTGTTTGCAAATTGCTCTTCCTTGCACCCCAGTTGCATATGCTACAAAAAGTTGGTCAGTTTTTCTGCTAGTTTTTGTTCTGTCCAAGTAGTAGCGTAGTTGTCTGTGTATATCCAGGGTGTGCAAAGTTTTCCCTCTATTCTGTGGATTAGGGAAGAACGTAGGCAAGTGAATAGCTTGGTTCAAGGATACCCTAGATACCACCTTTGGCATAAAAGTAGGATTGGTTCTTAGTGAAACCCTGTCCTGGTGGAAAATAAGAAAAGGCTGCACTGCCATTAATGCTTGTAACTCAGATACTCTTCTTGCTGAAGTGATTGCCAGAAGGAATGCAGTTTTCCAAGATAAAAACTGTAGATCCGCTGATGCTGCTGGTTCAAAAGGAGGAAGTGGCAGTTTCTCCAGCACAAAGTTGAGATCCCAGGCAGGTAGAGGGGGTCTTCTTGGAGGTTTAGTATTTTTGATCCCTCTCAGGAATTGTCTGAGGAGAGGGTGCGAGAAGATAGGTGGATCCACATTGTATTCTGCTAAAATTGCTGAAGCATGAATCTTAATGGAAGAATAGGACAGGCCATTGTGGAACAATTCTGCTAAGTATTCTAGGATATTTGTTATGTTTGCCACTGTGACATCTGAGCCTTTTGATGTGCTCCAAATGAGAAATCTCTTCCATTTAGCTGAGTATGTCTTCCTTGTGGAAGGCCTGCGAGCCTCCAGGATAATGTCCTTCACTCTCTGAGATAAAGCAGTTTGATTGGGATTTAAGGAATTTTCCAGGCAGTTAGCTGCAATGATTTCAAGTTGGGATGCAGGGTCTTGAAATTGTTCTGCGTCAGAAGAGGCCATAGGGGGAGAGGCCATGATTTTGCCTGAGACATGCTTCTCAATAATGGATACCAGTGTTGTCTTGGCCAGTCCGGAGCTATTAGTATCACTTTTGGCTGTTCCTCCCTGATCTTCAGTAGAACCTTGTACATCAATGGGAGAGGTGGGAAGGCATATACTGTTAGGGATTTCCAGCTGAAAGAGAGCGAGTCCACCCTCCAAGCTTGTGGGTGGTATGTCCTTGAGCAGAATGTCTTCAGTTGATGGTTGAGTGGGGAGGCGAACAGATCTATCTCCGGCATTCCCCATGTCTTTGCTATGAGTTGGAAGATGTCTGGGTGCAGCATCCATTCGTGTGCATCCATGGTAGTTCTGCTTAAGCTGTCCGCCAATGCATTTTCTTTCCCTGGCACGAATTGGGACTGTAGTTGGATATTGAGATTCAGGCATAGTTCCCACAGATTCATAGCCATCTGGCATAGAGGGTATGAATGTGTGCCTCCCTGCTTGTTTATGTACCACATGACCGTGGTGTTGTCTGTCCTTGAGTTGTGTACCAAATCCTGAAGGGATTTACGGTCTAGGGGTTCAGGAGAAGAAAGTTTTTTATTCAGTTCATCTAACAAATACTCTTGGTACTGTATCATATAAAATTGACAGTTTAATGCCCTGACAGAAAGAGTTGCAGAAGTATACACCTTCTTTCCCCATCTCTCTAAAGCTCTAGACTCTCTTTCAGAGGGTAGAGGGTTTTTGGCAGTAGCGGGCGCAACCCCTTTAGGGCCCTGAGAAATAGTTTCTGGGTCTGCAGAATGGGCTTTATACAGATGGAAATGAGAATCCGGGACCCTGTAGTATCTGTCAGGTTTGGCAGGGGCCGGAGGAAGAGTATCAGGGGCTGTACTAACATCATTGTACACATCATCAATTACATTCAGAACAGGAGGTATAGCTAAGGGCCTATGCTGAGGCAAATGCAAAAAGGTCCTTAATCTTTTTCTAGAATCAGAGAAATCCTGACCTTGCCATTGAAAATGCTCTCTCATGGAGTGCAGAGTCTCACCAAAGGAAAACTCTTCAGGAGGGGAGGCAAGGATAGATTCCTCAGCATCTGAATCCTCATAAGGCGAGTAAGCCCCTTCCTGGTGGTCTGACAACTCAGATCCATCCGTGGAAACATCTGAGGAGTGTGGGTCAGAGGGGTCAGTCCTGGGCCTTTTGTCTGGAGGAGGTTGAGAGGTCCTGTCTGGGTGAGGTTGTGAACCCCTAATTAAGGAAATAAGGTCCTCAGCAAGGCTGAGGATCTGTGAACTAGACGAAGGCCTCTGGGAAGTAGATTTAGCAGGCAAAGCTTTAGAAAGTTTGGCAGCTTTAGCCCTTGAAAAGGCCTTAATGGACATGGAAGCAGGGGGCCTAGCTGCCCCACGTGCAGGAGTAGAAATGTCCAAAGGTATGGTGTCGGACATTTCCTGAACACTGGTTTCGGTAGGAAGTTCTGAAGCCGACTCAGCCGGGGCCTCCCAGGCCTCGGTGGTCGGAAGTATGGTTTCGGAAGAAGGAATCTCCGAGGACTCTGTTTCGGCCGAAACCGAGGCACTTGCGGTAGGCCTAGCCGTGGTTTCAGCCGAAACCGCGGGCCGCGAGTGTCGGTCCTTTTCCTTGCATTTTTTGACCATATGCGAAGTCGGAGTCTCCAACTGCATTTTATAAGCAAAAGCGGCTCCAAAAAATTCCTCTGCAAACTCCGACCGACGTCTAAGAGTTCATCGGTTGAAGGAAGCACAGGCTAAACAGGCAGATACGTCGTGGTCTGGGCCTAAGCAAGGAAGGCAGTAGGAATGGAAATCCTTATGAGGTATTTGTTTCCCACAAGTTAAACAATTATTTACTTTGTCTGACATCGGCTGAGGCAAGAAAGAGTCCCCAACGGGGTACTTAGCTTTTCAAGTCTTCGGTAGCTGAATTCACTGGATCTGACCGACCGGCACTTGCGAACAGCTTCTGCTTCGGGCACCGCGCGGCAAGAAAGACTGAGGAAAATGGCGTCGGCTGATGCTTTTATACCCCAGACGCTCTGACGTCGGGGAAAGTGCGACATCAGCCGAGGCCAGACCCAGACTTTGGAATCCGGCCGACCGAAGGGCTGCCTGAGGCAGGACAACCCATATGTTATGACTGCAGATGCATCCTTGAAGGACATCATGCAACACTCACAAATATTAGATGAAAGAATTTTTTATCAGTCATACAAAAGAGGGAATTACACCAAGTGGACAAAAGGGGGAAAATGGAAAAAAAAAAGAACTTTTAACCACCATCAAGGTGGTAGAGAAGATACTGACAGATAATACCAATATAGCTGTTTTTGATGAGGCTGGGGGGGATTCAATTATACAAAATGGAGTATTATGTCAGTACAAAAATTTTAATATATTTAATTACAGTGACATACATTTAGATAAAGCTCATTTCAGCTTGCTTTCTAAGGGTATGAAATTCATACCTACTACCCAATTTCATGTTGTTGATTGCTTAAGTGAGTTTAAGCAATACGTCAGGAAGTTAAATTTAGCACTTATGTTTAAAGATAAGAATCATATCACTGTTAAACAAGACACATTAAAAAGAAAAGCAGTTTTATACCTGCAAACAATGTCAATGTTCAGATGTATGACAAAATGGTCACTAGGGAAATTTATCAGTTTAATAATAAAATTAAAACGTTTAAGAACAACTTATCAAATGATGAAATTAGAACTTTGGAAGAATTAAGATCCAACAACAAAATAAGAGTAATGAAACCCGATAAGGGTGGAGGGATTGTGATATATGACTCTTTAGCTTACAGTTCCATAATACATGAAATATTGCATAGTTCAGGAAATTACATAGTGGCCTCTATGAATGAGGCTCACATTGCATATAGAAGAATCGATATGTACTTAGAAGAATATTTATTAGAACAGAGGATAACGGAGGAATTGTACAAGTTTATGGTAGTTGAATTTCCACTTATGGCAACTATTGTGGGTATACCCAAAGTTCATAAGAATATATTAGATCCCCCATTCAGACCAATAATATCGGGAAGTAAATCTAAGACATTTTCCATAGGAGTTGTTATAGATACCATACTCAAACCAATTTATGCTGAGATCAAACATTTAGTAAAAGACTCATGGGAGTTTTTAAAGAACTTTCCATTAAATTTAGACAGCAAAGGTTTATTGTTTACTTCCATAGATGTTGTTGATTTGTTCACATGTATACCCCCAATTCAAGGAATTGAGGCTTTTACTAATAGTATTAGAAAATACACCAAACTTAGTTGGGATAGGATTAGCCTCATCACTGAATTAATGACTTTAGTACTTGAAAATAATTTCATTTACTATGAAGGAGAGATATTTAGGCAAACCAAAGGTGTAGCTATGGGGGCAGCTTGTGCCCCCATCTACGCCAATTTGGTAATGCTAGATTGGGAGGAGGAAAAAATCTTCAAAAATGAACATATAGTCAATATAAAATACTACTCACGATTTTTGGATGATATTTACATCTTATGGAATGGGGATCAAAATTCTTTTATAAATTTTGTAGAATATCTTAATAGCAGTAGTGACTATTTGAAATTTACTACTGAATATAACAATATAGGAGTAGCTTATCTAGATACCCTCATTACCAGTGAAGGTAACAGTTTCGAGTCCAACATCCACAGGAAAGTTACGTTCACCAACTCCTATTTAGATTTTCATAGTAACCATCCGAGAAAACTTAAATATAATATTTATAAAGGACAGTGTATTAGAGCTATTAGAATGACATCAAAATATACTGATATGTTAGATGAGGTAAAATATATTAACAACTTATTTAAAGAACGGGGTTATGATCATGATATGATGTTGGATGTTAACACATATGTTATAAGTGAATGGGGGAAGAAATATGTACCTCTTTTGGGTTTGAATATGAAACAGAATTCAGAAATGGAAAATAAAATTGCCACTACAACTAAAAGTGACAATAATACATATAATAGAGCTTGTATTATTGAATTTGGCCCCCACAGTAACTATATTAAAGCTATTATGAATCGGAACTGGCATATATTCTTAACAGATCAAGAAATAACTGATATTCTAGTATCTAAGCCTTCCTTTGTATACAAAATGGGCAGTAATTTAAAAGAATTACTTGAACATGGCAATAAAGGTTTGAAGAAGAAACTTGGACATACTGTTAAATGTGGGGCATGCCATCAATGTTATGCCATAAATGAACAGAAATATTTAATTTTGAATATTAACAAAACTAAAATTACTTTTAAATATGGCAACTGCAATACTAACATGCTTGTTTATCTTGCAAAATGTATGACATGCCCATCCTATTATATAGGAAAGACTGAGAGAAAATTTAAAAAAAGAATTAATTCACACTTGTACAGTATTAGAACCAAGGACACTAAAAATGCACTTTATAAACATATAAAGAGCCAGGGTGAGGATCATTATTTTAAATTTGCCATATTAGATAATGTAACTATAAATCCCAGAGGTGGTAATATTAAGAATTTTCTAGCATATAGAGAGTTTTGGTGGCAATTGTTAACTGATGCCATGACACCACCAGGACTAAATGAATTCATAACTGTTAAACCCATTTTGGAGTTAGGATAGGTAATGTATTCATTATGAAGGTTTATACATTTTTTTACAACAATAATTTTTTCATACAAATAATATTTATGAAATAATTAATTTATATGAACTGTTTTGGTAAGCACAATAATAGTTGGTTGGTTTACATTTGTATTTTATAGATATTTCACTCACACATTTATATATATATATTTTTATCATGGTCAGTGTTTTATAATAGGAAATGAAAATGCTGATTTTATGTTATTCATTGCCTATAGCTTTAAGACATTTTGGCACCAAGAACTGGTATTTAAATGCTTTCCATTTGTTGTATTAATTGTTCTGATGAAGCTCGCTATATGCGGGTGAAAGCGCTTAACTTTCTAACATTAAACCTGTTTTTATACTTTCTGTGGTGTTGGAATTGTGTACATTTGCTGTTGGCAATATTGTTGCGAGTGGTAGCGAGTTTGCATTCAGGTTTTGCCTAAAAATTTATTATTTTACGTTCCAAACGCTCGTTTCAGTGGTAGAATTATATGTATTTTAAAAGTATGTGGTTTTGTAATCTATTTTGTTCTGAAGAAGCTCGGGAGATTCCTGGGTGAAAGCGCTTAACATTTGAATAAAAATAATTGTGATGTTCCGTGGACTCTTATTCAAGGTACCTATATTGATTTTTTCGTGGTTGACTATTTTTACTGTGGTTTTAGAAGTGGAGGGACCCAATGGCATATCTGACTCAAAAGGTCTTAAAACAGGCCTGTGACAAGATCTCCATTACTGGAGGGGACTGTAAAAGCATCTCATCTTCTTCAATAAAAAGCCTAGGTGGGCTGGCAGACAAACAAGCATTGCCCGGTACCCTAGGTTTTTGTTACTTTTCCTTCTTGTGCCGAGGGAGATCAACTTTGGCCCGACCACTGGATGACATAGCATCCAAGGGCCCTAGAGACTTGCTAAAATGCTTAGCTCAAATCTCAGCCCTACACTTGATCATTCTACTGTTACAGCTATCACAGAACCAACAGTTAGGTACGTTGTATTCTGGGTCCAAACAAATTACACAAAAGAAATTAAAGTTCCAGTGTTATCTGCTTGCCACAGTGGAGACAGTAATTAACTTTCTCTGACATTAGTCAAGAAACATATGAGAAGCTCCCCAATGGGGTAACTTAGCTTTAGATGTTTTCTTTTTCTGGTGTGAGCCAACGCACTAACTAGCACCCTGCTTTGGGTTCAGACAGCACAAAATAACTGGGTTATGGTTCTGGCAGACTCCCTTTACACCCAGATGTCTTGACGTCAGTCAGGGCATCCATTGGCTTCAGGAGGAGGAGTACATTCTATAGCAGTCAGGCTGGCCAAGGGCTTCCATGGCAGGAAATTCCCACAGTTACGACTGCAACAGCAAAACATGAATACTGACAATTTTACTCAGATGCAGAACTAAAAGTTGTGGCCAGCCCAACAGAACAACCTGCTTCAGGAATCCCCACACAGTTTAACACTTTTGCTTCTGTTCTGGAACCAGTAAATACAAGTTTTATTTACTAAAAAAACCTTAAAGTTATACTTACACAGGGCTGTCGCATAAACGGGTTTCTGGAACAGCTAAAATGTCTGGTATTTTCACTCCACTGTATTAAAAAAACAAGCAACTTTAAGTCTGCATTACATTATAAAATGTTGCAGCAATCATTCCACTATATAACAAAATTGCACATTATTCATAACTTAACTCACTGGGAAATAAAATATAGGTTAGCATGTGACCTTGAATTACAAGAATGTAAACTACCAAAGTTGTGGATACTAAATAAATCACAAGAAAGAAACCCAACGTCAAAGTACCCACATAACTCTGAATACTAAAGTGGCAGCAGGGTAGAATGTCTTATTTCACCTATCCATGGCCCTGCTGTCCTTGTCTAAGGGGATGGCATTAGCAGTGGGAAGCAACTTGGATGGCTTATCGAGGAGACAGACACTGCTGCAGGGTAAGCCATAGGATTTTTATACAGGTATTTAAAGTCATCAGGAACATTATAAAAACCTGTTTGGTCTTTTAGGAGCAGGTGGTTGACAGGTGTTAAGGAAGAATGAAAGGCATCCAAGATAAGCCACAAGGTCTGTGGGGACTGGTGAAGGAGCCAGAGTACCCCTCTCCAGAAGGCTGCAGTATCTCTTTCATACTTCAGACATTTGCTTAGTTTTTCCAAAGGAAGCCCCTTCCACAGGGCAGTCCGGTGAAAGGGATTCCCCTTAATCCAATGAGACCTGTTTAGACGAGTGACACTATTGAAGAGTAATCCAGAAAATTACAGGAATCTGGATCAGGATCCTCTTCAGAGGAGGAAGAGTCCAAGGAGTGCTTTGGTGGTTTGGCTTGAGCTAGCTGGGTCAAAAAAGGTGGCGGGCTTCAGAGCCATGATGTCGTGAAATAAGCCCTGATAAAAGTTCATCTATTCTTTTTCACTGGAAGGTGTAGGGGATTGTCGGATGCTTTTTTTTTTTCTTTTTAGGAGTGCCATCTGCCTGCAAGAGTTTTGTAGGTTCAATGTCCTGTCTCATTTCAATACGCACACCATGGACCTCTTCCTGTATAAAGATCACAGGGATTGCATGTGGGTCCTCAGAGGTGAGTTTTTGTCCAAGATATCCAAAGCCTGCAAAGCCACACAGCGGGCATATTACTCATCAATGGAGTCTCAGTAGTGGGCACATGAGAGGTAATCTGATGTACCTTGAGTTCAACCACCTCAGCAGGTACATCCAACTCAGACATACTACTATAAATCTGTGTCTCGAGTTTATTCTAAGGGTGACACTGGAAGCCAGAAATTCCACCATCTTACACTGAGCTAGGCATTTCTGTTGCTGAGTTTCAAAAAAAGTATTAAACAAGGAAAGTCTAAATCTGAGGGTCTTGGGTACAAACTGACAGATGGAGCAAGATTTGTGGTTGTGTTCTGGGCCTAGGCAAAAAAAGCACTTAGTGTCCAAGTCCTTTTACAGACTCTGCCTACCACACTCGCACTTACCCTTCCTAGCTGACTTCTAACAAATTTAAACCACTGTCAAAGAAACATGAAGAGGAAGGTTCCCCAACAGGGCACGGTATCTGACAATAATTAGCAGCTACAGTACCAATCTGTCCTAATACTCAGATGTACATGAACTGAGATTATATTTTGGATGCATGCCCTTGGGAAGACAAAGCTTTGGTAACCCAGCTGGACTTCCATAATGAAAATCCATCTGTTATGAATATTGCAACAGCGATTTCAGTTAGGACATCCAGCTTATTTTAACACACAGGTGATGCTACAGTTTTTATACAGTCACCACCCCATATTCCAAAGCATTTTCATCTATTAACTTGCTGGCTAGCCTACCATGCTTAAACAAAAACCTCATCCCAAATTAAAAAATCTTACTCCATTTCTAATGATCTCAATTCCATGGCCAGTCCAACACTTAACAAGGGTGTGACCATCCTTGAACTTTACTTAACCTTTCCTTACAACTTAAACAATCTCCAAGTCACTGTCAGTAACATATGTGACTCTATTCTTCTATTGGTTATTATGGCTGTGTTATATATACCAACTCAAGTGCAGTGGCACCTTATATCTCCTTCATGCTTAACCTACTACACATGTGAACAGCTAGTTACAACTTTTCAAATTAGTGACCTACCACCATCCCTAAAGCATTTGCCATTACTCCTCAGCTGTTGAGCTTACATTTCAATATTTCACAATGACATTAGTGGTATTCATTTGAATGAAAAACTACTTTGAAAAGAAAAATTCAGCCTCATTAGATTCAAAAGTAGTAGAATTTGTATTCTGTTCAAAAGTACAAGGATATGGAGTCTCTTTCTCTTGAGACCAGATCCTATTTGTAATAAGTAATAAACATATGAGGATTAGCCCAAGTTGCAGCCACACAGATATCATCCATGGAAGACCTGGATAAAAATACTGATCAAGTTGACATGGACCTGGTTGAATGGGCTTTCAAAGGTCTTGGCCCAAAGACAAACCGAATTTGTTAGACAAAGGAGATGCAATCAGTTAACCATTTGGCTTGCCCAATTTCAAATCTGCAAAAGAAAACAAATAATTGATCTGCCTTTCTAAAATTCTTTGCTCTATGCAAAAAGAAACATAACTGTCTGTGAGCATCCAATAAATATAGTATCTATTTGCCTTTGTTCATGAAATTTGGAAAGAAAACTGGAAGATTAAAAGACTAATTGATTTTGGATTCTGACACCACCTTAGGAAGAAAGGCAGGGTTGGTTCGTAGTGCTACCCTGTATGTATAGAATAGTAAATAAAAAGGCTTAGAAGACAAGGCGTGAAGTTCAGAGACACTACGAGCAGAGGTTACAGCTACCAAGAAGACAGTTTTGCAGTTTAAAAAAAAAATAGTTCACATTTTGCTGATGGTTCAAAAGGAGACAGAGTAAAAGCTTGTAAAACTAAACTCAAATCCCACAGTGGAGTTGTATCTTTAAAAGGTGGTCTCAGTAGAACGGTACACCTTATAAAGGCCTTACAAAGTTTTGAAGAAGCTAAGGCAGGAACTTACTCCTATATGAAAATTAGAAATGGCAGCTAGTTGTACTAGTCTCCTTCATTAAAAATTGTAGCCATAAACTTAAGAATTTTATGCACTGGTGCTGAAAAATGGTCAGTGTATTTTTGTTGTGCCCAGTAAACAAATCTTTTCCATTTACTTCTGCAAATTTTCCTAGTGGAAGCTTTATGGGAAGATACAAGAATGTAATGGACAGGGAGGAGAGCCTAGGTTGTCTGGTTATCAATGGAAGTGGAAAAACCATGCGGTCAGCTTCATGCCTAAAATATCCTGGTGAATCATGTTTGTTGGGTGAGATAGGAGGTCTGGAATTGGTTCCAGAATTAATGGAGGGCGAACTAGATGAGGCCAGAGCAAGGGGAACCAAATCTGATGAGGCAAATAAGGGGCAATGAGGATGACTTTGCTCTTCAACCGAAATACTTTCTGGAGAAACTTGGGGATTAGAGGGGTTGGGGATAAGCATACAGGAGACTGGGGGGGGGGCAATCGTGGAGGACAGTGTCCTCTTGGTGATTTCCCCAGTAGGGGGATCATGGCAAAGAATGTGCTGAACTTGTTGAGGGGAGATGCAGAGAGGTGACAGCAAGGCCGGCCCCATTGGCAGAACATCTTTTCTGCAACTTGCATGTTGCAAGACCACTCACGAGGCAATAAAATGGACCCGCCCAACTTGTCTGCTATCATGTTGGACTTCCCGGAATGTGCGCTGCCATCTCAAATCGACTGAATGAGATCGCCCATTGCCACACTGTCAGAGCTTCTCGACACAAGGGTTAATATACCACTGACAGTCTCCATTTGAATCGTAATAATCCCAGAAGGGAAGAGTCTCTTGAAAGGCCTGCAAAGCTAGGAGTATGTCTCTCATTTCCAGAACATTGATATGCATGTTGGCCTCTTCAGGGGGACCAAGTGCCTTGGACAGTCTTTCCCAAGAATTGCTCCCCTCCCACAATTTGGGAAGCGTCTGTGGTTACTACGGTCTTGGGCTGAGGAAGTATGAAGGACTTTGTAATATTTGATTTGAGCAAATCCGCCAACAGCGGTATTTTTTGCATGTCTGAGTTATTCTGATCTGGGTAGATAAAGGTTGGTGTAGACTGGATCACTGAGTTGATAAGGTCCAATGAAGAATTCTCCGATGGTATCTTGCTAGGGGAACTACAAATATCACAGTGGACACTGACCACAAGGCTTGTAGAATCAGTCAAGCTGAAAGAATAATTCTGATTTGGAATCGAACAGCATGTACCCTTGGTAAGGGAAGGTAGGCTATTACTGATACTGCATTGAAGGAGGCCCTTGTGAATTCTAATGTCTGAGATGGTTCTAGCTGAGATATGTTGTGATTGACGGTATTGCCTACATGAGAGTAAATCCGGAGTACATAGACTCATGCTTTTATCAGAAGATACCTGGTGAGAGTGGGTACGAGCCAGTCATCTAAATATGGAAAAGTACAGCTGTGTACACTTACCATAAATGTAGATGTTCGAGTGCATTCACTGTTGCAGTCATTACATTTGGGTAATCCTGCTGGCCGGTTGCTCTCAGCCGGCCTGAATTTCAAAGCCTTGGGTCCTGCATCGGCCGCCGTCGCCCCCTTTCCTGACGTCAGGTTGTCAGGGGTATAAAAGAAGCAACTGACGCCATTTTCTTCAGTTTTTCTTGCCCCAGATGTCAGGTGCCCCCTAAAAGGGTAGCCAAATTTTATATATATAAATCAATAATGCACCAATATAAATTTTACCTTCATATATAAGCAAATACACCACATAGATTGTATAAATCAGAGAAGGAAAGATAAGATCCATAGAAAAAAGGGGGATGGTGGGTGGGTAACCTGGACTGCAACAGTGAATACACTCTAACATCTACATTTATGTTAAGTGTACACAACTGTACTATGTTCTTCGTGTTTCACTGTTGCAGTCATTACATTTGGGTAGAGTCCCAAAGCTATGGTTGGGAGGCTGGAGCTAAACAGCATTAGGAGCGGCTATGAGGCCCTGCAGAACTGCAGTGGCAAAGCCTGCCCTGGATTTAGAGTAGAATGGCAGATGATAATGCCTTGTGTAAAGGTGTGCACTGAATTCCAAGTAGCCACCTCTAAAATGTCTCTGGTTGGTACTCCCCTGAGAAAGGCTGCTGAAGTGGCTGCAGCTCTGGTGGAATGTGGCCTAATGCCCTTAGGCACTGGCATGCCATGGTGTGAATAGCATAAATGAATGCAGTGGCCTATCCACAGTAGATAAGTCAAAGGGCAGTGCAGAGAATTGGTAATGCATTGAACCAGCCTTGAATCTGAGGTATCTTCTGCACGATTGTCTGATTGGTACATGCAGGTATGCCTCTTTTAGGTCTAAAGTCACAAGCCAAGCATTCTTGCTCAGCATGGGCAGAAGCTGCTGCAAAGTCAACATTTTGAATTTTGGAATATCCAGGAATGTGTTCAGAATAGATAGGTCCAGTATCGGCCTCCAGGCCTTGTCCTTTCTGGGTACCAAGAACAGTCTTGAGTAAAATCCTTGTCCCCGCTCTTGCTCTGGTACTTGCTGAATGGCCCCACATGTCCATGAGGGATGAAACTTGTTTTTGTGCCTCTACCCATTGATTTTTTGGCAGATCTGGTCAGCCGTTTGCCTTTGACAGAGTATGGAAATGGAATTTGTAGCCTTGTGACGCTATATTTAGAACCCATTTGTCCTGGGTTATAATGTGCCAATTTTGAGCAAAATGTGCTAATTTTCCCCCTAAGGGCGTTGCCAGAAGATAAGTGCTTGGTGCAGGCAGGGGAAAGTCATTGGGACGGCTTTCTGTATTTTGTGCTTTATCTTCCCCAGCTTTGGAGGTAGAAGCACTCCATTGTTTTGACCTATTATAACCTTGTGCCTGGGATATTCCCCTTGGGAGTCTGGATCTGCCCCTTTGAGGTCTGTCAGACACAGGAAAGAACCAATTTTTTCTAGGCCAGTGTCTACTAAACCTAGGTGGCTGTACTTGTAAAAATGTTTTAACAGTTTGCATAGATTTTAGCTTTGTCTTCCATTTTCTTTAACACCTCTTCTGCCTTGGCACCAAAGTATCATGCTGTAAAGGTGCATCTAGTAACTTTAACATGATCAGGCAGATTTTGTTCCTTTAACCAAGCATGCCTCCTAATTACAGAACCCGTAACTGCGGCCCTGCAGGAGGCCTCCAAAGAATCAAAACCACATTGCAAAGTATGCTTTCCAGCTTGTTCAGCTGCATGCAGTACATATCCTGCATTTCCTTGTTTTCAGCACATTCAGAATTTAACATAATTTTCTGTTTAAGCAATCCCATGAGATGTTGCTGATACTTGAGCATATGAAACTGACAGTTTAAGGCCCTTATAGCCAAAATTGCAAATGTGTAAACCTTTTTTTCCCCATCTATCCAGTGCCCTTGAATCTCTGTCGGAGGGGGTTGGGTTTTTTGCTGTAGAACCCTTAACTCCCTTGGGACCCTGTGAAATAGTTTCTGGGTCAGCAGCAGGGTTTTTAAAAAGAAATTTGTGAGAGTCTGGAACCCTGTAATATCTGTCAGGCTTAATAGGAGCTGGAAGTAAGGAGTCAGGGGTCAAACTAGGCTCCGAAAACACATCATCTACAATGTCTAACACAGGGGGAATGGCTAGAGGCCTGTGCTGTGGTAGTAAAAGGAAATCCCTGAGCCTCTTTTTAGATTCTGAAAAATCTTGGCTTTCCCAGTGAAAATGCTCCCTCATGGTATGCAAGCTTTCCCCAAAGGAAAAATCCTCTGGAGGAGATGCTGAAGGTATAGATTCTTCAGCATCAGAATCCTCATGGGGGGTAAAGAATATCCCTGATGAGAAGATGAATCAGAAGAAATAGAAACCTGATCTGAAGATTCATAGTCAGTCTTTTGCCTAGGCCTCTTATCAGGAGGGGGATGGGAACTCCTGATCAAGGTAATCAGGTCTTCGGCCATCTTGATCATCTGTTTTTTGGACATAGAGGTCTGTACACTTGGCTCATGAGTTTGTTTCTTTGCTTTAGAAGCTGCTTTAGTCTGTCTTTGAAGGTGAAGTCGTTTTAATGTAAAGATGTTGTGGTTTGAATACACCCTCAGAAGCCGGTACCTGCTCAGCGGCTCCAGACCCATCTGAGGGGTTAGCGTCCAAGGCTCCAATACTCTTGAGTATTCAGCGGCATGGCAGACTCCACGTGGTTGTCGGTAGCGGCCTGCGAATCTAAAGTAGCGGGTGTCAGGGGCTGGGAAAGCACCTCACTGAACCGGCGACTGGCTTAGAAGCTTCGTCGGTTTTGGGCCTCGGTTGTTTTTCTCTATCTTTTCTTTGTGTTTTTTGTAAACTCCGGTAGTCTGATGACTATCCGATGACATTTTAGGATAATTAAACCTGCTACCAAAATACTTTAAAGCAAAAGTATACCGACGCTTAATAGTGCGTTGGTTAAATCTAGCACAAAAACGACAACCAGAAACATTGTGATCAGGGCCTAGGCAAGGAATACAGCAAGAATGAAAATCCTTATGAGGTATTTGTTTTCCACAAGTAATACAATTATTAACTTTTTCTGACATCGGTCTGGAGCAAGAAAAAAGTTTCCCCCAACGGGATACTTAGCTTTATTGAAGACTTCGGTTCTGAAACTCAAACACGAAAATTTCAGGAGTCGACCGACCGGCACTTACAAACTGCTTCTGCTTTGGGCACTGTGTGGCAAGAAAGACTGAAGAAAATGGCGTCGGCTGCTTCTTTTATACCCCTGACGTCAGGGAAGGGGCAACAGCGGCCGACGCAGGACCCAAGACTTTGAAATTCAGGCCGGCTGAAGGCAACCTGCCAGCAGGATTACCCAAATGTAATGACTGCAACAATGAAACACAAAGAGCATCATCACCTAGAATCCCTGCAATCTCAAGTGAGCTGCTACTACTGCTGTGCACTTGAACACCTTAGGGGCTATGAGGCCAAAGGGCAGTGGTCTGAATTGGGAAAGACCAGCTCCCAGCCAGAAGTGTAGCATCTCCTGGATGGCCTGATCATTTTTATGTGATAGTACAAGTCCTGAAGATCTGTTGAGCACATCCAGTCATCCTTGTGAAGGAAAGGCAAAAAGGACTGAGCCATGACCATCCAGAACTTTGTATATTGAACGGATTTGTTCAGATTGCTGAGATCCAAAAATGGTCTCTAGTTTCCTGATTTCTTTGGCACTAGAGTCTTGAGTGCATTCCAGATTATTTCTGGTCAGGGGGGACCTCTTGGATGACTCTATTTCTAAAAATGCTGATTTCCTCTAACTGGGTGGAATATCAGGAATTTTGTTTACTATTGAAGGAGGGGGTAGGAAAAAGGGAATTGTATAATCTCTGGAAATAATCCTCAGCACCCATGTATTTTTTTGTAATGTCTAGCCAGACACTTTGGTGCAGGGATAGACTACCTTCGACTGCCTCCACAGATGAACAAATGGGGCCTGGGGTCTGTCGGATAAAGAATCTCTGCATCCCTTGTTCCAGGGGCCACCTCTGCTGTGTGGGCAACAACTTCTGTTAGAGATCCCCCATCTGCCCCTGGAGGAGCCATCTCCATGAGGATCATGGAAAGGACCCTAGGACTTTCTGACCTACTTTTTCTGACCACCTCTGATTCCTAGTGGGGATCCTTTGAGGAGTCAAAAAACATATGCCCACTGCAGACATGGTTATCTTGCTCACACCTGGAGAGTGTATCTAACTTAAGGGCCAAACAAAGAACTTCCGTCAAAGGATGCACTGGAGAAACAAGACTTCCAAAATCACACAGGTGCATCCAGGCATGTCTCCTAATGAAAATACCTGGACTCATCACTCGAAGTACTTTCAGCTGCATGTGAAATGGGCCTCATGGACAAATTCATGATAGATTGTAGGGTAGCCAACTATGAGGCAAATACAGGTCTGTGCCCCAGAAGTACTGGTCCCAGAGAAGGATGTGGAAAGTTCTTTAATCATGTCAAACTGAAGTCTGGTCAATTGTGCCAAATAATTCAGCAACTTGAGTGTAAAGGTCACTGAAGCATATACACACTTCTCAAATCTGTCTAATGTACTGGACTCCATTAGAGGGATGGATATATGAACTCTGTTCCAGAAGTTCTTTCTTTGTGACTGCTGCTACAACCATGGCATCTACTGGCACTTTTCTCCAAAACTCTCTCACCAAATTCGGTACCGTCTGTGACCAACTCTTGAGGACAGTCCATCTCCTCTTGCACCTTTTCTACTTAGTGACTTCTTCAGTGGGATGTTCTGGAGAAGTATCATACGATAAGTTTACCCCGCTAGGTAGCCTGGAAACTTTGGGCTGATGCAGATGGATCCAAAGATTTAGTCAGTCATCAGATCCAACCATTTTGATACTTTACGGGCTGGGTCAGTGGTAGGATCAGAAGACGGAGTGGAGGATCCAGACAGGTCCAATGGACACTTTCTGGGCTCCTTTTTCTTCCAACAGACACTTTCTGGGCTCCTTTTTCTTAGATTTGGAGCTTTGAGCTCCAGACAATGATTCCTGGAAGGTTGTGGTCAGAAGACTTTTCAAAATAAGCTTGTTTTTCTGATCAACTAAGGCCCTCAGATTAAAAGCTTTTCAAACAATGCATGACACTTAAGTGTGGCGGACCCAAGCAATTAACACAGGAGTCATGACCATCAGACAGAGGGATCTTATGCCCACACTCCTTATACTTTTTTTTAAAGCTGGAAGGTTTTTCAGCCATCTTAAAAAAACTAATTTATTCACTCCTCTAACAGCTCAAGACCTCACAGCAACCACATTCATATGCAAAGGCAGCTAATAAGATCTGAGGTATGGTAGGGGATTACAGCATTATGGGTAATGGAGGAGCTCAAGAGTTTTCAGTATCCATGAGCGGTAAAAAGTGGCAGAGTTGGATCAGAGGGTCAGATCTAGACCCCACTGTTAAGGAACGAATGAAAATTGACATCAGATCGGAAGTTACGTACTTACCAGAACGATGGACTTGTGTTGTCTACTTCCATCGTTCTCCAACTGATGGGTTTTGAATGATACTTTGGCCACTTTTTTCCAAACTTAAGACAGCTCAGGCTACCCCCCATACCCATAATCCCCTCCCATCCCCAACATTATCCCACATCGAGTTTGCCCTTGAATCCTGTAGAATTGGTATATTAGTTATAAATATGTATTACCATAAACTGGGTACCAGAAGACTGCATGACAGAGCAAACGAAAATCTGCACTGGAGCTGCAAGAGTATGCAATGCCGTACCAATGACAGCTGATACAGTCATACCAGAAAAGTACAGTTTTGTACCTACCATAAATGTAGATGTCCGATAGATATGCAACTGCAGTCATAACATATGGGTTGTCCTGCCTCAGGCAGCCCTCGGTCGGCCGGATTCCAAAGTCTGGGTCCGACGTCGGCTGATGTCGCATTTCTCTCCGATGTCAGAGCGGCTGGAGTACATAAGCATCAGCCGACGCCATCTTCTTCAGTGTTTCTTGCCCCAGATGCCAGGTGCCCTCCAAGGAAGGCTGTAATCAAATTGGAAGACAAAAGCAGGTTTCCAGACAAATAAATAAGCAATAAACAGATACACCATAACAGATATCCCCAGCTAAGGATAACAGGGATAGGAGTGGACCCAAGGCATAGAGGGGAAGGAGGGAGGATAAACCCGACTGCAGTTGCATATCTATCGGACATCTACATTTATGGTAGGTACAAAACTGTACTATGTCCTTCAAGAATGCAACTGCAGTCATAACATATGGGTTGAATACCACAGCTTAGCTGGGGGAGGTGGAATGCTCTAAGAAAAGGATGGTGTAGCTATCAATCCCTGCAGGACTGCCAAAGCAAAGCCTGCTCTGGATCTGGAATATAAAGGGAGAAGAAGATGGCGTTGCCTGATGCTTATGTACTCCAGCCGCTCTGACGTCGGAGAGAAATGCGACATCAGCTGACGTCGGACCCAGACTTTGGAATCCGGCTGACCGAGGGCTGCCTGAGGCAGGACAACCCATATGTTATGACTGCAGTTGCATTCTTGAAGGACATCCATACAAAGAAAGCTTTCCATGAGATGGAAAGGAGGGAGGAACGGAAACAGACAACATATATCTATCGTTACGGTAAGTAAAGTTTTGTATCTAAAGTTGTCTTTTCCATCCATTCCTTTACTGATGGGACATAGTCCCCAGCAACTTAGTTCCATAGGTGATCTCATGAAAGGATGCTCCAGCAGACAGCAGAACTGAAAGCTGCCCTATCTCTTGAAAGCAAATCGAATTTGTAATGGAATATGAAGGTACAAACATTAGACCAGGTGGCAGCAGAACAAATTACATCACTCAAGGCCCTATAAAAAAGGTAAAGAGGAGGAAACAACTTTGTTGAGTGTACTTTTGGTGGTCTAGGTAAGGTCAGACCTTTTTTGCTTACATACGTGGGATATACAGCAGGTCAACTATCTAGCTAAGGTAAGCTTTGACACTTCTTGACCAGTCTTTGTTTTATAACATGAGAAGTACAGTTGTGCAAAATCTTACCATAACACTAGACACCCTTCTCTTCACTTTTGCAGTATTCTGTGCCTTAGGCATCCCTGTCAAGGACAGCCCAACATCTGGGCAGTATACCAAAGCTTTAAAGGAGAACCGCACTCATGGACTCAAAAAATATGCTTATTTCATCATAGTTTGGCGTTTCCTACATTTTAACACCACTCTGGGACCACTTACAGGTTTTTAAATATTTTTATACATAATTTCTGAATCTGACCACATGGCTTCTGGCATCTTGAAGTAATTCTTATTATTTAGTCTGCCTCTAGGTATCCCACAATGCAGTGCTTGTCTGTAAAAATTTACATAATGCAGGCCTCTTTCTTCCTAAAGCTCCTGTCACTGGGTTGATTTTACATGCATATACTGCTGTCCCAGTTTTAAGTAACATTTTATGCTATTCAATGAATATGTAAAACACAAACAGTGCAAATGCTACAGAACAGACTTTCAAAGTGCTTTTTACTGCTGCTTCTTTTTAGAATGGCTAAACTGCAGTTTTTTTTTGTGAAGCCTGAATTGTACTAGTTTGACTCATCTTCCATCCGCCTTCACATCCAACTTCCCTAGCTGTCAAAGTAGTAACAATAATTTGAGCTGTTACCTGCTGTGATTGACGGCTCACAGCAGGAGACTTGACTTGTACTGTTTCTTTCTTCTAGCCTTTACGTTCTGTATGGGTAGGGGAAAGACCAGGAAGCTGTGACATCATAGCATGGGTGGGTTTTTAGGACTGTCATGATGATTTCAGTTTGGGGAGGGAATTGGCCAGAAAACTACCTGCATTCAGGGGCCTTGATGACGTCAATGAATTGGAGACTTTTTCAAGGTAGGATAAAAGTTTTTTGAAGTGAAAAGTACAGTTTTGTACCTACCATAAATGTAGATGTTCGAGTGCTAATACAGCTACAGTCATTACAGATGGGTTCTCCTGCCGTCAGGCGGGTCCTCGGTCGGCCTAATTCCAAAGTCTAGGTCCAGCGTCGGTTGAAGTCGCTTCTTCCCTGATGTCAGTGCGACAGGGGTATAAAAGAACCAGCAGACGCCATTTTCTTCAGTCTTTCTTGCCCCAGATGTCAGGTGCCCCCAGAAGGAAGGCAATACCTAATTTTATATATATATATATATATATATATATATATATATATATATATATATATATACACAATGCAAAATAATCAAAAATCAGTAGTTGCAAGCAAATAAACCATAATAGAATAACCCCAAATAGGTTGTATGAGGAGGTGCAGCCACCAGGCCTGTCCCAAGAGGGGAAGGAGGGAGGGAAACCTGGACTGCAGCTGTATTAGCACTCAAACATCTACATTTATGGTAGGTACAAAACTGTACTATGTTCATCGTGCATACAGCTGCAGTCATCACAGATGGGTAGAATCCCAAAGCTATGCAAGGGTGGTAGGCACTAGGTGAAACTGGGAGGAGCCAGAATGCCCTGCAGAACTGCAGTGGCAAAGCCTGCTCTTGTTTTGGAGTATAAAGGTAGGTGGTAGTGTTTAGTGAAGGTATGCACAGAACTCCAAGTGGCTGCTTCCAAAATATCTTTGGTAGGAACTCCTCTGAGGAAGGCTGCAGAGGTAGCTGTGGCCCTGGTGTAGTGGGGTCGAATGCCTGCAAGTACAGATTTACCATGAAAAAAGTAACAAAAACGTATGCAGTGGCCTATCCATTTTGAAATTGTCTGTTTGGAAATTGGCTTCCCTTGAGCTCCTGCAGCGTAGGACACAAAGAGTTGTTCTGATTTTCTGAAAGGCTTTGTTCTGTCCAAATAGTAACGCAGCTGTCTGTGGATGTCCAAGGAATGTAGCAGCCTTTCCCCTTTGTTTTGAGGGTTAGGGTAAAAGGTAGGTAAGTGTATGGCCTGATTTAAAGCTACCCTGGATACCACCTTAGGCATAAATGACGGGTTGGTTCGTAGGGAAACTCTGTTCTGATGGAAGATGATAAAGGACTGCACAGCCATGAGGGCTTGTAGTTCCGAGACCCTACGAGCTGAGGTAACAGCCAGAAGGAAAGCTGTTTTCCAGGACAAATATTGCAAATCTGCTGAGGCAGCTGGCTCAAAAGGAGGCAAGGTTAACTTTTCTAGAATGTAATTAAGATCCCAAGCAGGAATTGGTCGTTTCCTTGGAGGTCTTATATTCTTAGCCCCTCGGAGGAACTGTCTTAAGAGTGGGTGAGAGAATAAAGGTGGATCAGAGTTGTATTCTGCAGAAATGGCTGATGCATGGATTTTGATGGAGGAGAATGAATGTCCACTGCTTAGCAGCTCAGCTAGATACTGTAATATTTGAGGCAAATTCAGTTTTCCAGGATCCTGGCCCTTTTTCTCATTCCAAGCACAAAACCGTTTCCATTTTGCGGAGTAAGCTTTTCTAGTAGACGGCCTTCTGGCCTCCAAAATGACATCCTGCACCTCCTTGGAGAGTAGGGTCTGTTGTGATGTTAAGGAATCTTCCATGCGGCCATATTGAGCGTTTTCAGCTGACCGTGAAGAGTTTTGTAGCTGTGCTGAGTCAGAAGAAGAGGCATTAGAGGTAGGGTCCATGGAGGAGAATGCGTCAGGCTCCTCAGGAACGGGTACCAGTGTTTTCTTGGCCAGTCTGGAGCAATCAGAATCATCTTTGGTCTGTCTGATCTCGCTTTTAAAAGCACTTTGGGCAGTAGAGGAAGAGGTGGGAAGGTGTAAACTGTCAGTGCTGTCCAACTGAAAGACAGAGCGTCCACTCTCCAGGCCTTTGGATGAAATGTCCTTGAGCAGAATTTTGTTAATTGATAATTTTTGTGGGAGACAAAGAGATCTATGTCTGGCCTTCCCCACGCTTGGATTATCTCTGCAAAAACTTGAGGATGCAACTTCCATTCATGTGGATCTGTCATATTTCTGCTTAGGTTGTCTGCCAGCGTGTTTTCCATGCCTGGCAAGTACTGTGCTTGAAGCTCGATGTGCAACTCCAGAGCCATGTTCCAAAGTGACATGGCCAGCCTGCATAGGGGGTATGAATGTGTTCCTCCTTGTTTGTTTATGTACCACATTACTGTGGTGTTGTCTGTCTTTATCAATAGTTGACCTGGATGCAGAAGGTCTTTGAAAGCTATAATAGCATTTATTACTGCTAGCATCTCCTTTTGATTGATGTGAAGGTGCTTTTCCTTTTGGGACCATTTGCCCTGAATGCACCGGTCTGTCATGTGTGCCCCCCAGGCATAGTCTGAGGCGTCTGTTGTGATGACTTTATTTGCTTGAGGCTTGCAGAATGGTAGACCTGTGTTTGTTTGGCATGCTTGAGCCCACCATAGAAATTCCTTTTGCAAACATGGAATTAGTGGTATTATTGTTTCCAAACTGTGGCTGTGTTGAGACCATAGTTTTTTTTAGGTACCATTGAAGTTTCCTCATATGCAACTTTGCACATGGGATGAGTAGAATACAAGATGCCATGAATCCCAGAGCCTGCAGGATTTTCCTTGCAGTAAGTCTGGTGCAATTTGCTAGTGTCTTGAAGTATTGAGTTAGTTGCCCCTGCTTCTCTGGCGTAAGATAGGCCATCTGGGTGTTTGTGTCCAAGTTGGCACCCAGGAAAATTATTTTCTGACATGGCGTTAGCCTGGATTTCTCTTTGTTGACTGTGTATCCCAGATAATTCAATAACCGTGTTACATAAGCCAGATGTTCCAGAAGTATGTGTTTGCTGTCCGCTTGGATCAGGCAGTCGTCCAAATAAGGGTATATTTGTATCCCTTGAAGTCTGCGGTAGGCAATTACTGATGCCAGGCATTTCGTGAATACTCTGGGCGCAGTAGATGAGCCAAAGGGCAATGCAGAGAATTGATAGTGGATTGAACCTGCAAGAAATCTGAGGTATCTTCTGCAGCTTTGTCTGATTGGGACATGCAGGTATGCCTCCTTGAGGTCCAATGATACCAGCCAAGACCTCTTGCCCAGCATGGGAAGAAGCTGCTGTAAAGTGAGCATCTTGAATTTTGGTACGAGTAGAAATGTGTTTAGGATGGATAAGTCCAAAATGGGTCTCCAATCTGTTCCCTTCCTTGGCACCAGGAATAGTCTGGAATAAACACCTTGACCTTGTTCGTGAGTAGGTACCTCTTGAATAGCTTTCATGCCCATGAGCTTTGAAATTTGTATTTGAGCCTCTGCCCTTTGATTGTGTGGCAGGTTCGGCATGCCTCTCATTTTTGGAAGGGTGTGAAAATAAAATCTGTAGCCTCTGTTTATAATGTCCAGGATCCATTTGTCTTGTGTGACAATATGCCAATTTTTTGAAAATAATCCCAGCTTTCCTCCTAAGGGTGCTGCCATTTGAGCCTTGCTTGACATGCAAAGGAGAAAGTCATTGGGTTTGCTTCCTGTATTGCTGTGAACTATCTTCGCCACCTCTTGGTGTTGGAGTTTGCCATTGTCTGCCTCTATACGATCCTTGAGATTGTCCTCTGCCCCTTGGGCACCTGTATCTACCTCTTTGGGGGTCTGTCCATGGCTGGAAAGGACCAATTTTTTGAAGGCCAATTTCTACTAAAACGTGGTGGTTGTACCTGTAGAAAATCTTTAACAGTTTGCATAGATTTTGCTTTTTCTTCCATTTTCCTTAATACCTCCTCAGCATTAGCACCAAATAATACATCCTTTTGTAGAGGAGCATCTAGTAATTTAGCTTCGACATGATCAGGCAAGGTTTGTTCCCTAAGCCAGGCATGTCTATGTATGACTGATCCTGTAGCAGCAGCTCTACTTGAGGCCTCTAGAGCATCATAACCGCATTGTAAGGTGTGCTTACCCACTTGTTCTGCACTATGCATCATATCCTGCAACTCCTTCAAATCTGGTTGTTCAGGTTGTGACATTTTACTTTTCAATTGTGATAACAGAAACTGTTGATATTTAAGCATATGGAACTGACAGTTTAAAGCCCTCATGGCTAGGGTAGCCGAGGTATATACCTTTTTTCCCCACCTTTCTAAGGATCTAGAATCTCTCGGAAGGTAATGGATTTTTAGCAGTAGAGGCCTTCATTCCCTTGGGGCCCTGAGAAATGGTTTCAGGGTCAACAGTATGGCTTTTGTAAAGAAATTGGTGTGAGTTAGGAACTCTGTAGTACCTATCAGGCTTGACTGGGGCTGGAGGCAGGGAATCCGGATTAAGGCAGGCCTCCGAGTAAACATCATCAAGTATGTCCAAGACAGGAGGTATCGCCAGAGGCCTATGCTGAGGTAGCAAAAGAAATTCCCTAAGCCTTTTCTTGGAATCTGAATAATCTTGGCCTTCCCAGTGGAAGTGTTCCCTCAAGGTATGCAAGGTTTCCCCGAATGAGTAATCCTCTGGGAGGGATACAGAAGGAATGGACTCCTCTGCATCAGAGTCTTCAAAAGGGGAGTAAGAATGTTCCTCCTCATCAGAATGCTCTGAAATAATGGAGCCCTGAACAGAAGAGGGTGATTCTTCCTCCACTCTGGGTCTTTTGTCCGGTGGGGGTTGGGAACCCCTGATAAGAGTAATTAAATCCTCAGCCATTTTAAGCATCTGCTTTTTAGGCATGGGACCTGGAGATGGGCCCTGTGCAGCAGGTCTCTTGGAGTGCATGGCTGATTTAGACTTAGTAAAGGCCTTGATGGAAAAGGAAGAGGAAGGCCTGAAGACACCATGGGTGGAGGTAGACCTGTCCACATTATGAGGCTCAACACTAACAGAGGCTTCGGTATCTGTAGTCGGGGTGTGGGCCGAGGAACCTGCGGCCTCAGTTACAGAGGACACCGCCAGAGAAGCGTCTTCGGTAGTCAGGGGCTGCGTAGGCGCCTCGCTGAGAACCGGACCACGTGTAGTCTGTTTTGGCGTGGTGTCGGTGGAGGCCGCGGATCTCGTGTCGGTCCTTGTCCTTGCATTTTTTGGACAAAACAGACGTCAGAGTCTCAGACGACATTATATAGTTAAAAGCTTTCACAAAGTAGTGCTGGGCGAACTCCGCCCGACGCGTAATAGTGCGTTTATTGAAAGTAGCACAAAAGCGACAGCCCGAGACGTCGTGGTCTGGGCCTAAACAAGGTATACAGAGGGAATGGAAATCCTTATGCGGTATTTGCTTCCCACAAGAAATACATCTGTTAACTTTGTCTGACATCGGTCTGAGGCAAGAAAAGTTTCCCCAACGGGGTACTTAGCTTTAAAGAAGACTTCGGTTTCAAAATTTTCGGAATTTCAGAAGCTGGCCGACTGGCACTTGCGAACTGCTTCTGCTACGGGCACCGCGCGGCAAAAAAGATTGAAGAAAATGGCGTTGGCTGGTTCATTTATACCCCTGTCGCACTGACGTCAGGGAAGAAGTGACTTCAACTGACGCCGGACCTAGACTTTGGAATTCGGCCGACCGAGGACCCGCCTAACGGCAGGAGAACCCATCTGTAATGACTGCAGCTGTATGCACAATGAACATCTACCACAGTACAGTAAGGTACTGTTCTAGTGGAGAGACAAAGTCAATTTAAAATATTTTAAATGCTGTGTTATTTGTTGCAGGGACAACAAACAGGGAGAAAAAGGACAGAGAACGTGAACATTTAATAAGAGTCCCATTGCTGTCCATTAAGATCTTGTATGTGCCATACATCACATGTATGGTCCCCATACAGGATGTAGGGCATAAAGGTGACATACGGCCGCAGTTACCCAGAACTGAATTGCCCCAGTAGAAAACAGTCTACATAGGAAAAGAAAGCTATGCACATGCATAGGGAGAAAATCCAGATGGAAAGGGGGGCCCATTGGCCAGGAGGGGAACCAAATCAAAGCCCAAAAGAAAAAGTGGGATGGAGGGAGGGAGGGAGGGACTGAATGCTGCAATGGTGAAGAGAAGGACATCTACTTTTATGGTAAGATTTTACACAACTGTACTGTCCTTCTGTATCATGGCTGGAGTACTCTGTACCTTAGGAAGAGTACAAAAGCTCAAGAAAAGGCGTGAGAGATGGAAGGCTGGGAAAGTACAGTTTTGTACCTACCATAAATGTAGATGTCCGAACTGGATAGCATCTGCAGTCATAACAAGTGGGTTGTCCTGTCGTCAGGCAGCCCTGCAGTCGGCCGGATTCCAAAGTCCGGGTCCGGCTTCGGCTGATGTCGCACTTCACCCGACGTCATCTCTGTTGGTCTTCGGGTATATAAGCATCAGCCGACGCCATTTTCCTCAGTGTTTCTTGCCCCAGATGCCAGTAGCCCTCTTGCAGGCTAAAATTTGGATAGATGCCAATGTTTCCAAATAGATAGAGGTAAACACAACCATAAGCATATATGTACATATATACAAACAAATACACCATAAAAGACTCCCCCCCCAACAGCTAGCTATTAGGAGGGTAAACACCCTAGGAGTACCACAGAGGGAAGGAGGAGGTAATCCTGACTGCAGATGCTATCCAGTTCGACATCTACATTTATGGTAGGTACAAAACTGTACTATGTCCTTCATGGATGCATCTGCAGTCATAACAATGGGTAGAATACCATAGCCAACTAGGGAGGAGGATAAAAGTAGATTATGGTGTGTTTAGGATCCCTTGCAGTGCAGCAGTGGCAAACCCTGCTCGGGATCTGGAATATAGAGGCAAATTATAATGCTTGGCAAATGTATGCACGGAGGTCCAAGTAGCCGCCTCAATAATGTCTTTGGTTGCCACTCCTCGTAAGAAGGCTGTGGTAGTGGCTGTTGCCCTTGTAGAATGAGGTCTTATGTTTTGTGGAATTGGTTTTCCATGGAAGGAGTAACAGTATCGTATGCAATTTCCTATCCATTTGGAGATTGTCTGTTTGGAAATAGCTTTTCCTTCCCTTCCTGTTGCATAGGCTACAAAAAGTTGGTCAGTCTTTCTGCTATTGTTTGTTCTGTCCAACTAGCAGCGTAGGTGGCTAAGTACATCCAAGGTATGCAGTATTCTTTCCCTCTGTTTTGTGGGTTGGGAAAGAAGGTAGGTAGGTGGATTGCCTGGTTTAAAGACACTCTGGATACCACCTTGGGCATAAATGTAGGATTAGTCCTCATGGACACTCTATCTTGGTGGAAGATTAGGAAGGGTTGCACTGCCATTAAGGCCTGAAGTTCTGAAACCCTCCTTGCTGAAGTAATTGCTAGCAGGAAAGCAGTTTTCCATGACAGGTGTTGTAGGTCTGCTGTTGCTGCTGGTTCAAAGGGTGATAGTGTCAACTTTTCTAGCACAAAGTTTAAATCCCAAGCTGGTAATGGTGGTTTCCTTGGAGGTTTTACATTCTTGATTCCTCTGAGGAACTGCCTGAGCAAAGGGTGAAAAACAGGTGGATCAAAGCTGTATTCTGCTGAAATAGCTGATGCATGTATCTTGATGGAGGAGTAGGACAGGCCTGAATGAAGAAGTTCGCCAGATACTCCAGAATGTTAGGCATATCTATGTTTGACACCTCTTTTCCTCTTTCCGTACTCCAAATGACAAACCTTTTCCATTTTCCAGCATAGTTCCTTCTTGTTGAAGGTCTGCGCTTCAAGAATAATGTCTTTAACTCTTTGTGAAAGTTCTGGATTAGCTGCTGCTATGTGATGTTCCATGCAGTCAGTTGCAGCGTTTTAGGTTTGGATGTATGATGCTGTAGTTGTTCTGAGTTAACATCAAAGGCATCAGGGTATTGGCCACATATTGTTCGAGACATGCTCTTCAGTAGTGGGTACCAGTGTTGTCTTGGCCAGTTTGGAGCTATCAGGATTATCTTTGGACGTTCTTCCTTGATTTTTAGTAGTACCTTGTGTATCAAAGGAAGAGGTGGGAATGCATATGCTGTTAGGCCTTTCCAGTTGATGGAGAGTGAGTCCACTTTCCATGCTAGTGGGTGGAATGTCCTTGTGCAGAATTTTTGAGCTGGTGATTGAGAGGTGATGCGAATAGGTCTATCTGTGGCATTCCCCATTTCTTTGAGATGGTCTTGAAGATGTCCGGTGCAGCTTCCATTCGTGGGCATCCGGTGGTTCTGCTTAATATGTCTGCTAGAGTATTGTCTTTCCCGGTACAAATATTGCCTGTAACTGAATGTTGTAGCTGAGTGCCAGGGTCCACAGCTCCAAGGTCATTCTGCATAGGGGTATGAATGAGTGCCTCCCTGTTTGTTGATGTACCACATGACTGTGGTGTTGTCTGTCCTTATCATCAACTGGCCCTCTTTGAGAAATGGTTTGAACTTTTGGATTGCCAGTTTTACTGCCAGCATTTCTTTTAGATTGATGTGCAGGTGAAGTTGATCCTGTGTCCACAATCCTTGCACGCATTTGTCCAGCATGTGGGCCCCCATCCTAGGTCTGAAGCGTCTGTTGTGATGGTCTGGCTTGGTTGACATCTGCGAAAGGGTAGGCCTGGGTTTGACTGGCATGCCTGAGCCCACCATAGGAACTCCTGTTTTAAGCATGGAATTAGTGGGATTTCTGTTTCTAGACTGTGTCTGTGTTGGGACCATAAATTCTTTAGGTACCACTGTAGTTTCCTCATATGTAGTCTGGCAGATGGGACCAAGATTATGCATGATGCCATGAAGCCCAAGGCCTGCAGAACTTTTCTTGCTGTTAACTTGTTCAGTTTTGTTAGTGCCAAGAAGTAAAGAGGAAGTTCTTTTGTTTTCTGTAGTCAGGAATGCCATTTGCTGTACTGTGTCCAATTCAGCCCAAGAATGTCCTTGTTTGGGATGGTATCAGCCTTGACTTTTGTAAATTGACTGTGTATCCCAGTCCTTGTAGCAAGTAAATGACCCTTTGTAAATCCGTTGTCAGCTTGCTTTTGTTGTCCCCTTGTAGCAGGCAGTCGTCCAGGTATGGGTAAATTTGAATTCCTGTAGTCTGCAATGGCGATTACTGATGCCAGGCATTTTGTGAATACTCTGGGCAGTAGATAAGCCAAAGGGCAATGCTGAGAATTGATAGTGCTCTGATCCTGCAAGAAATCTGAGGTATCTTCTGCAGATTGGTCGAATGGGGACGTGCAGGTATGCCTCCTTGAGATCTAGAGTTACCAGCCAAGACTCCTTGCCCAGCATGGGAAGAAGTTGCTGTAGGGTCAGCATTTTGAATTTTGGGACAATGATGTATGTATTTAAGGTGGACAGGTCGAGAATTGGTCTCCAACTTTTTCCTTTCTTGGAACTAGGAATAGTCTGGAATAGAACCCTTTCCTTGTTCTGCTGTTGGCACTCTTTCCACAGCTCTCATGTTTGCTAACTCCATTATCTGGCGTAGAGCCTCTGTTTTTGATTTGGAGGTAGATTTGGCATTCCTCTTTTGACTGGTAAAGTGTGGAAGTGAAACCGGTAACCTTGATCTATGGTTTGTAAAATCCACTTGTCTTTTGTTATGTAGTGCCAGTTCTTTGAAAATAAGGTTAACTTTCCGCCTAGAGGAGCTGCTATTTGTTCCCTGGTAGGCGGATTTATGATTAAGTCACTGTGGTTGTGCTGATGTAGTGGTAGTGGCTGTGTCTGTGCCTCTGTTGTTACCTTGCCACTGTCGTCCTCTGTAGGCACCTCCTCTGGATTGGTTTCTGCCTCTGGGACGTCTATTCCTGCCCCTTTGAAATTTTGTGGAGTCAGGAAAGGACCAATTTTGGCAGGCCAGTTCCTGCTAAACCTTGGGTGTTGAACCTGCAAGAAATCTTTAACAGTTTGAACAGATTTTGCCTTCTCTTCCATTTTCTTCATAACCTGCTGGGCAGGTGTACCAAACAAACTTGTCTTGTCCATAGGAGCATCTAGCAACTTAGCTTTAACATGATCCGGTAAAACTTGTTCCTTTAGCCATGCATGCCTTCTTATCACTGTGCCTGTCATGGCTGATCTAAATGAAGCCTCCAGTGCATCATAGCCACATTTTAAGGAATGGTTGCTAACCTGTTGTATGTTATTTACCATCTCTAATACATATTTCTTATCAAGAGATTCATCTGTGGTTAGTTTTTTAGTTAACTGATCGAGCATAAACTCTTGGTATTGTATCATGTGAAACTGACAGTTTAAAGCTCTAGCTGAGAGAGTAGCTGAAGTGTAGACCTTTTTACCCCATCTGTCTAATGACCTTGCTTCCCTTTCAGAAGGAATAGGGTTTTAGCTATGGTCGGCTACTGCCTTGGGACCCTGGGATATAGTTTCTGGGTCTGCAAGTGGGGCCTTGTAAAGGTGGTGATGAGTATCTGGCACCCTGTAAAATCTGTCTGGTTTGGCAGGGGCTGGGGTAAAGAATCTGGAGCGGAGCAAACATCATTGAAAGCATCATCCACCACAGAGAGAACAGGAGGTATAGCTAAGGGCCTGTGCTGTGGGAGGTGCAGAAAGGTCCTAAGTCTTTTCTGGAGTCTGAAAAATCCTGTTGCTGCCATTGGAACTGTTCTCGCATGGCATGCAAGGTTTCCCCAAAGGAGAATTCTTCTGGTGGGGAAGCAGCTGGAATGGATTCTTCAGCATCAGAATCTTCAAAATTGGAGAAGGAGCCTCTGGCTGGTCAGTTATGTCTGATTCATCAGCAGAATCATCAGAAGACACTGGCTCAGGGGACTCTGCCCTAGGTCTCTTCTCTGGGGGCTGAGAGGCCCTGTCTGCGTGAGATTGAGATCCCTAATTAAAGAAATTAAATCTTCTGCCAAAGAAAGCATTTGAGAGCTAGAAGAGGGCCTGCATGTGGGGGGTTTAACAGGCACTGTTTTAGTAGTTTTGGCTGCTTTAGCCCTGGCGAAGGCCTTAATGGACATGGCTGCTGGAGGCCTAGCAGCACCACGTGCTGGGGTAGAGACATCCAAGGGGATGGTGTCTGATAAGTCAACCACCGTAGTGGGTAAAAGTTCTGAGGTCGATTCAATAGTTGTAGCAGGGGCCTCAGTTGTAAGAATAGGTTCAGCTGTACTTTGATCAGTTTTCTCGGTTTCGGCCGAAACCGAGACACTCGCGGTTTGCTTTACCGTGGTTTCGGCCGAAACCGCGGACCGCGAGTGTCGGTCTTTATCTTTGCGTTTTAGTAGATTGGGTAGTCGGAGGATCCGGCGGCATAATGTACGTAAAATCAGAACCGAAAAACTGTTCTGCAAACTCCGACCGACGCCTAAGCGTTAAATCGGTTGAAAGAGGCACAGGCGGAACAGGCTGCTACGTCGTGGGCTGGGCCTAAACAAGGCAGACAGTAAGAGTGGAAATCTTTATGAGGTATTTGTTTCCCACAGGTTAAACAATTGTTAACTTTTTCTGACATCGGCTGAGGCAAGAAAGAGTCCCCAACGGGTACTTAGCTTTAGAAGTCTTGATAGTATTCGGTAGAAGTAATCTCTGGATCCGACCGACCGGCACTTGCGAACAGCTTCTGCTTCGGGCGCCACGCGGCAAGAAAGACTGAGGAAAATGGCGTCGGCTGATGCTTATATACCCGAAGACCAACAGAGATGACGTCGGGTGAAGTGCGACATCAGCCGAAGCCGGACCCGGACTTTGGAATCCGGCCGACTGCAGGGCTGCCTGACGACAGGACAACCCACTTGTTATGACTGCAGATGCATCCATGAAGGACATCAGCCCTCAAACCCATGTAGGATGGCCTTAGGAAAACCTGCTCTGGCTCTAGAAACCATAACCAATTTATAGTGCTTAGCAAAGGTATGCACTAAAGACCAAGTAGCAGCTTCAAGGCTGGAACTGATGTCCAAACCCTTGAAGAAAGTGCCAGAAGAGGCAACAGCCCTAGAGGAATTAAACACTACATGAAGACAGACAGACACACGCCACGAAGAGAATAACTAAAACAATGGCCTTAGATATCCAGGAGGAGATGGTTTGCTTAGAGATAGTCAAACCCAATGTCCTGAGATGAAGATACAAAAGGCCAGTCAGATTTACAGTCTTAGTTTTATCCAAATAACACCTGAGCTGTCTGTCCAAATCCAGGATATGCAGGACCCCCTCTCACTAAGACTGTGGAGAAGGAAAAAAAGGAAGGGAATTGTGCTGCCTGATTTAACATCTTAACAATCTTGGGCATAAAAAAAAGTATTAGTGAAAAGACAACCTCTCTCTGAAAAATCAAAAGAGGAGGAAAGGCCATAAGGGCCTGAAGCTTAGTAACCCTCCAAGCAGAAGAAAAAGCAAGCAACAATACAGTCTTCCAGGTACAGTGTTGCAGAGAAGCTGTAACTGCACACTCAAAAGGAGCCTGGGTCAACTTTTCCAAAACAAAATTAAAGGTCCCAAAGAAGGAAGAATAGGCTTCCTTAGGGGCCTATGATATAGGGCACCGTTAAACTGGTTGACCTGAAAACAAGAAGCCAAAGGAGGATTCAAGGGCTTGCAGGCAGAAATAGCTGATAACTGGGCCTTTACAAAATAATAGGCCAAGCCAGAATGGAGTAACTAAAGCAAATAAGAGAGAAAGAATAGTTGTGTAAGGCCTTACCATAACCATAGATGTCCTTCTCTTCTATGTTGCAGTATTCATAACAGTAGGGAGTAGCTGCCTGCAGTGATACCGTCCGGCCAGTAAACCAAAGTCTTTGTCATGGAGGGTACATGTGACGTCGGCTACAAGGGCCATAAACTGACGCTAGGTATAAAGGTGACGTCTGCACATACCCTCCTCAGAATAGTTTCTGCTACATATACTAGTGCCCCTGAGGTTTTTCAGGAGGGTCGTAATGGAGACCCTTAGACTTGCATGCCAGCCAGGGCAGTAATAAGGCTATGTAGGTAGAGACTTGGGGAAGAAGAAGGTCACAGGTGTTCATAAAATACTTACTATAGCAGAAGCAAGAAAAAGGGGGTAGGAAGGTGGGACTGAATACTGCAACATAGAAGAGAAGGACATCTATGGTTATGGTAAGGTCTTGCACAACTATTCTATGTCCTTCTATTCTGATGTTGCAGTATTCATAACAGTAGGGAGAGTACCACAGCTTTAAGTATGATCTTGGGAGGAAGAAGGGTTTCCATGGTCCAGGAGACTCTGTAGGATAGCTCTGGCAAAACCGGCTCTAGCACGGGATGCCATGTCCAGCTTGTAGTGTTTGGTGAAGGTATGCACCGAGGTCCAAGTGGCTGCCTCTAAAATAGAAGGGGAATCAATGCCTTTGAAAAAGGCAGAAGAAGAGGCAGCTGCTCTGGTGGAATGTGGTTTGATACTGCCCTGTAAGGTTTTCCCATGGTGGGAGTAGCAGAAGGAGATGGACTTGGAGATCCATGAGGCAATGGTTCGCTTAGAAACAGCTTTCCCTAGTGCTCCGAGATGGAAGGAAACAAATAACTGTTCTGATTTCCTGATGTTTTGGCTTTGTCTAGGTAATATCTTAGTTGTCTGGGCACGTCCAGAGAGTGAAGGGTCCTCTCTGAAGCATTTTGAGGATGGGGGTAGAAGACAGGTAAGTTAATGGTTTGATTCAGTGAGAGTTCATTAACTACCTTGGGCATGAAGGAGGGGTTGGTCCTAAGCACCACGCTGTCCCTGTGAAAGACTAGGTAGGGGGATGTGGCCATCAGGGCTTGGATCTCCTAAACCCTCCTGGCGGATGTGAGGGCAACAAGCAGAACTGTTTTGAATGTACAAAATTTCAGAGAAGCAGAATGTGCAGGTTCAAAAGGAGATTGTGTTAGCTTTTCTAATACAAAGTTTAGTTCCCACGGAGGAGGGATGGGTTTCCGTGGGGGGTTGATGTAGAAGACTCCTCTTAAAAAGAGTTTGACTTCCAGTCTGGATGTCAGGGTAGGGGAAATAGGCAGACAGGCAGAGATGGCAGACAAGTGGACTTAGATTGAGGAATATGTCAGTCCCGTTTGGAGTAGCTCACACAAGTAGGACAGGACCATAGGGATGCAGGTAGTGAGGGGATCCTGTTTGTTCCTATGACACCAAATGGAGAATTTGAGCCATTTAGCCATGTAGTTTCTCCTAGGGCTGGGTTTTCCGGCCTCCTGCAGAACATTAAGTATGTCCTCTGAGTAAGGAGTCTGTAAGGGATCAGGATTCTAATCACCCATAAGGTCAGTTTTAGATTGCTCACCTGCAGGTGTAGCAGAGACCCCTTGTTCTGTGTGAGCAGGTCTATCTGGTGGGGTAACCTGTGGTGATTGCCCTTAGCTAGAGAAAAAAGGAGGGGAAACCAATGCAATCTTGGCCAAAAGGGGGTCACCAGTAGGATTTCTGGTTTGTACCTCTGAATTTTCAGGAGGACTTTCTGGATCAGAGTGAAAGGGAGGAAGGTGTACAGGAACATCCCCCCACATGAAAAGGAGAAAGGCGTTCACTTTCCACACATGTGGGTTCCTTGTGCAGAAGTTGGGCATCTGCCTTTGTCTGGGAAGGCAAAGAGATCTGCTTGTGGAATACCCCTGAGTGTGTCTGCCATCACATTGTTGAGAGGTGATATACACAGCCAACAGGTGTACTCTGAGGGAGTCTGCTAGGTTCCAGATCTGAATGGCCAGTCTGCACAGAGGGTAAGACCTGGTCTCTCCTTGTTTGTTTATGTACCACAGAACTGTCATGCTGTCTGTGATTACCTTTATGGTTCCTGGCAGAATACAGGGTTGGAATGTTAGTAGGGCTAACAGCAACGCTCTCATTTCCTTGATGCTGATGTGGTCTTTTACTCAGAGTGGACCATTTGCCTTGTACTGAGAGGTGTTGTTGATTTATTTGTACACTGCCCCCAATCCTAGGTCTGAAGCATCGGTGTAAAGCATTGAAGTGGAGCTGGGGTCTGAAGGTGGAGCCCTGGGTTGGTCTATATTGCAGATACCCACCATTGGATCTAGGTGGAGCCCTGGGTTGGTCTATATTGCAGATACCCACCATTGGATCTCCCTCTTTAAGCAAGGGAGGAGAGGGAGGGGCACATCCAAGGTTGGGAATGTTGGTTCCATAGATTATTCAGTACCTATTGAATTTTGGGCATGTGTAGTCTTGCCAAAGGCATGTGTATAAGGGATGCCATGTGGCCTAATAGTTTCAGAAATTCCTAAGCTATCAGAAAGGTTTGGGAAAGGACCTGGTTGAAGTACAGACAGAGTTCCTGAATCCTTTTGTTCAGGTATGAAGGATTTCATGCAGTCTGTACGTATTCTTCATCCCAGAAAAATCATGTCCTGAAAAGGAGTCAGGCGAGATATTTCTACATTTATAGTAAATCCCAGAAGAGATAGGGCGTGTGACACCTGCTGCAAATGGAGGAGTAGGAGCTGGTCTAGGTAGTGATATATTTGTATACCCTGTGTCCTGCAATTGGGCAAAGAAGTGGGCTAGACACTTGGTGAACACTCTGGGGACTGTGAATAGACCAAAGGGCAAAGCAGAGAATTAAAAATGGCAGGAGCCTATAGAGAGTCTGAGGAATTTCCTGTAATCCGGATGAATGGGGATGTGTAGTAGGCATCCTTGGTATCTAGAGCCACCATGAAGGCTTAGGGGGGAATTAGAGGCAGGAGAATAGGTAAGGTTATCATTTGAAGCTGGGTATAAGAAGGAAAAGTTTGAGAAAAGAAAGATCCAGGATAGGGCTCCAGGGACCTTCTTTCCTGGGGATCAGGAACATTCTGGAGTAGAACCCAAAGTTCTTTTGAGGGGCGGGAACTGGTTCTATGGTGCCTTGGTTTAGTTGTTGTTGAATAATGGGAGGGAATATGTGAATCTGTATTTTTGGGGGGTTGTGGAATGGCCTGAAAGGGTGGGAGCATCCACCAAGTCATGTAGCATCTCTTCTGGATGATGGAGAGGACCCATCGTTCTTTTGTAAGCTTCCTCCAGGAGGGGAGGGAGAGAGTGAGATGGAGGGATAGGGGAGTTTCTGGATGCAGGATGGGTGAGTCACAGTGGCGGGGGCCTGGGGTGGTCAGGCTGTCTCCGAAAGGGAGTGGCAGGAGATCTTGAGGACAATCTTGGAGTAGAAGTCTTTCTCTGCTGTCTACGTCCCTTGGATTATTGTATTGAGGGAAAGGATTCCCTTTGTACAAAGGACGCGTTTTGAGGGTAGTTTCTGTGATATCTAGGAATGGGGGACACCAAAAGGTGTTTTACATTTTGCAACTCTTTCCCTTCTCTTGGAGGGATTTGAGGAACTTAGCAGAGGCTTGTCCAAAAAGTACCTTATTGTCTAGATGAGCATCCAGAAGTTTGGTCTGAACATCCATGTGGAGGGGGTTGTAGCCGTACCCAGGAATAATGACGCAGCACTGATCCGGAAGCAGCTTCCACAGCATCATAGCTGCACTTAACAGAGTGCCTGGTCACTTGTGATGCTGTGGAGAAGAGAGAGTTTAATTGTACTTTGGTGGGGAAGTCCTGGACCTCAGAAAGAAGGCTGGAGGCCTTAGAAATGGTATCAAGTACAAACCTTGCCATGTGGGTTTGGTAGTTCAGGGCCCTAATGGCCAGAGTGGAAGATATGTAGACCTTTTTTTACCTGTCCTGTCCATACATTTACTGTCTTTATCAGTTGGATAAAGAGCAGAGGAAGGAAGCTGTCTGAAAGTCTTGTCTGCAGAAACAGCTGTAACAGCTGGGTCAGCAGCAGGGTTCTTATAAAGAAACTGGGTGTCCTGGGAGACCCTACAAAATCTGTCAGGTCATTTTGCTGCTGGAGGTTGGGAGTCAAAAGACTGTGAAGCAGCTAAGAATGCATCTTGAAATGCAGGTAGTAAAGGGGGCAGAGCTGAGGGAGCGGGCTGCTCCATTTGCAGAAGGTCAAAGTATCTTTTCTTAGAATCTGAGACCTGAGAAGCCTGCCACTTGAAGTGCTCCCTCATGAAGGAGATAGTATCCCCAAAACTAAATTCTTCCCCTGGGGAGTCTGGAGAAATACAGTCCTCTTCATCTGGAGTAATGAACTCCTTGGGGATTCAATACAAGTCTCATAAGAGAAGGATTCCTCACAGGATGAATATTCCTCCTAAGACACATGGGTAGGTTCAGGAGTGAGACTAGGTGGGAGTTGTTGGGACTGTAAGGCCTGAAAGGCCTTAAAGAAGCTTTGGGAAAAGAATTCCCAATCTGACATCTCAGAGGGTTCAACGTGTTTCCTTTTGAAGGATGTGGTAGACAAGGGAGAAGCGATGCGGGCCTAGCAAGAGGAGGAGGAGTAGGGGCTTCGGAGAAGGTGAGCCGTGGTTGCCCTCCATCAGACTCTGATGGCTAAAATACCTCAATGGACGTACCTTCGGCATCCCGCACCCCAGCTTCCATTGTGGTTCCAGGGCTGCTTGGGAGACCGTTGTCTGAACGGACTCCAGGTCTGCTATCCCCTCTACAGCCGGTTAGGATGCCTGAGGTGCAGCCTGGGATTCAGGCCTAAGTTTCTTTGCTTCTTCTGAGGTGGCTCGTCAAATGGGCCTACTCCTCCCTCCATGCTCAACACCAAACGCCTGAGTCTCTGATTCTCGAGGTAAAGATTTAAAGCCGCTAGTCGGCTATGAAGTTTTTTGAGGATGATCGACTTACAGATAAGAACAGGATGCATGGTCGTGGGCCTCACCTAGACAGAAAACACACTTATTGTGCATGTCCTTGTGAGGAATCCGTCTCCCAGAAGCATACTTCCCTTTCCTAGCTAACATGCAAGTCTAAAAAAGCAAGCTCAATAAGAAAAAAACCCAGTGGGCACTTACCTAAATGGTCCAAACGGTCGTCTGTTCTCGATACTCAAAACTGTAGTAGTCTGATAAAATGCGAAATAAGGTACAACTGGCGAACAGGCGTCCAATGATCACTGCGGCAGAAAAATTCTGAGGAGGATACTTGCAGACGTCACCTTTATACCTAATGGCGGTTTATGGCCCTCATAGCAGATGTTACCCATACCCTCCATGACAAAGACTTTGGTATACTGGCCGGACGGTGGCACTGCAGGCAGCTACTCCATACTGTTATGAATACTGCAACATCAGAATAGAAGGACATCCAGAGGGACACTCACTGAAAAAGGGTATAGGCTAGAAGCAGGGCACCAGAGAGAGAATAGTTTCCACTTGGGCATACAAGACATTCTGGTTGCAGGTTTTCTTGCCTCCTGTAAAACCTGAAGCATGTCCTCAGAAAAGAGGTGCCTAAAAGGGATCTATACCCTATCACTCACAGTGTCAGCTGAACAGTGGACAAGGATGGATGATTGAGTCCTTGTCCTGTGTGAGATCCACCAGGCAAGGTAAATTGTGGTGATTGACCTTGGCCAGATGCATTAAGAGAGGGAACCACTGCTGTCTTGGCCAAAAGGGAGTCACTGGCATGATTTTCAGGGAGTCCAGCTGAATCTTCTACAGGACTCTTGGAAGTAGAAGATGGAGGAAGGCATAGAGAAACATCCACTTCCAAGGAAAAGAAAGGGCATTAGTCCTCCACTCCAGATGGCACAGCACTCTGGAAGAGAAAAGAGGGAGCTGCCCGTTCAGGGGGAAAGCAAAAAGATCTACCCAAGGAATACTTCTCTTATGGACTATGTCCAGAAACACGTCTTTGTGAAGCATCCATTCATGAGCCTGTGTTTTGGACCTGCTCACGGAGTCTGCCACTAGATTGTGCTCTGAAGGAATATACAGTGCATTACGAGTTAGCTGATAACTGACAGGCAGATCTCAGGCCAGAAGAGCCACACTGCAATGACCATAAGACTAAGACTTTGTGCCCCCTTGCTTGTTGACACACCATAAACTTTCAGGGTCCTGGAGAGAGCATGGGGTAAAAAGCCTGAAGGGCCAGAATCAGAGGACTCATCTCTTTGATATGGTCTGACTTCTGATGGTGGGTCAGAGACCTTGAACTTTATGGTGACCATAGGAAGCCTTCCACCCCACGTATGAAGCATCTGTGAACAGTTCTTGAGAAGGAACCTGAGGCTGAAATGGCAGGCCTGGTTTGAGGGTAAGTTGCTAAACAAGGAAGAAGAGGTAGTCAGAAATCTAGAGATGGCAATGCTGAAGCCAAACTGACTAGGTACTACTGAAGCTTCCACATATGCAGTCTGTAAAGAGTGAGCACTGAAATAGAAGACACCATGAATCCACAGACCCAAAGAAACTCCCTGGCTGAAATGGCAGACAAAAGAAGAGACTAAGAAAGCTGTCAAGGACAATACCTTTGGAGCTGGAACAGAGGCCAACACTGCCACTGTCTGAATCCCACAGCCCAAATATCATGATTCTGATAAGGTGTCAGGACAGATTTTTGGAAGTCAATAGTGAATCTCAAATTTTGGAGGAGAGATATAGTGAACTCTAGACCCTGTATCAGGCAACTGCGAGAAGGTAAACCAACTGATGCACAAAATAAAAAGTTGCCTTGTAGCAAAAGAAACAACTACCAGTATATCCAACAAATTTAATGAAACTCTGATGTCTCGCCCAAAGCCTTCAAGGAGTATAACACACAGTAAAAAACTTGCCCCATATTTACACATACAAGTACATCAATTAAATCATACAATTAAAGTAGTACTTTCCAATTGTATGTGTATATATGGGCAAGTTTTTTTAATTTGTGTTACACTACTTGAAGGCCGAGACGTCAGAAATGGGAGAAGGTGCCTGAATCAACAGGTCCTCTAACTAAGGAAAAATCTGAATGCCTTGAAGCCTGCAAAAACAATCACATGAGCTAGGTGTTTTGAGAGTACACCTGGGGCAGTAGAGAGGCCAAAGGGCAAAGCAGAGAACTCAAAATGAGAGAAACAAGAGAAATGAAAAAACTTCCTGAAAACAGTGTGAATAGGAATATGAAGGTAAGCATCCTTCAGATCCAAAAATACCAGAAAAGCCAGAGGCATAACACAGGAAACAGGGTTTGAAGAAAAAGCATTTGAAAGGAAAGAACCTTGAGAAAGGTGTTGAGCAAGAAGAGAGCCAGTATAAATCTCCAAGTGCCCTCTTTCTAAGAGCCAGGATCATTCTGGTGTAGAACCCCTTTCCTACTTCGGAAGTAGAGACAGGCTTAATAGTTCTCTAGTCTACCAGGTACCAAAGTACCTCTAAGAAATGAGGAAGTTGCTCTCGAGGTCAAAGAATCCCTTTAAAAGGAGGGAAAAGGCTTCCACACCATGAAGCAACCCTAACGGAAAATGCACAGAACTCAAAATCTGAGGTGATGAGTTGCCAGTTTGGAAGACAGAGGGACAGCCAAAGAGACAAGGGAACCTGGCCGATGGTGGGGTGGGGGGCAATCTGTCAAAGAGAGGCAGACTTGTCAGAAAAAGAAGGCTTCTGTGCAACAGGAGTCAGAAGACTTGGCAGGAGAAGCTCACCTCCCACCCCTCCTGCCTTTAGTGGCCTGACAAAAGCAGACCAAATAGGATAGTTTCTCTGGGATATAGGGATGGGTGACAATATATTTAAGATCCTGCAGAGCTTTAACTTTCTCCTGAAGAGACTTTAACATCTCAGTAGCAGTCCCACAGAGATTTTTATTATCCAAAGGAGCATCCACCAGCTTGACCTCAACATCTTTGGGCAAGGACTGCAGATGAAGCTAAGGATAACATCTCACGGCAGACCCAAAAGCAGCAGCATCATCATAGCTGCATCTGACGGAGTGGCAAGCCACCTGAAAGAACCCAAAATAGAAAGAGCAGAGGGATTTCCTTCAGAAGCATGGAAGTCAGAAATTACCTTACAAGGCTGGACAATCATGGCCAGAACATATCTTGTCATGTGGGCCTGGTAATTAACTGCCCTAAAGACCAAGGTGGTAGCAGTACAGATCTTTCCAATCCTCTCCATGGCCCTATTGTCCTTATCCACAGGCAGGAGCTTAGCAGAGGGCAAAGCTTAGAAGGCTGGTCAGAAGAGACAGACATTACATCAGGATCAGCAGAAAGACATTTAAATAAGAACAGACAATCCTCTGGGACCAAGGGGCTGAGAATCAGCAGTTTTAGAGGCAGCTATACAAGTGTCCAGCAAAGCAGCCCAACACAGGAGGTACTGCAGAAGGCTTTAGGCATATCAGCCTACAGCAAAACTCATATCATCTCTTCTGAATATCAGACACCTAAGAAAAATCCCACTTAAAAATGCTTCATCTTGGCTACTGCTTCCCCAAAAGACATCTCCTACAAATGAGACTCAGGGCTAATGAATTCCTCTTCCTCAGACCCATAAGCCAAGGTTGAAGCCATCCGAGAAGAATAAAAGTGGAACACTCCTCATCAGACTCTGAATCCCCATCCAAAGAATCAGGTTCCCTAATTCTTTTAGAAGTAGCAGAAGTCAAACATGGAGAAGGTAGAGAAACCACTTGGGGAGGCTTCACGGCCATTAAGGCATTAAACACACCCTGAGTAAACTCCTGCCGCTCCCTGTGAGGGTTCTTAGGGAGAACAGAAGAATGTTTGGTCTTCTGCTTTTTCTTGGTAGGGATGTCAGCCCGAACACTGGAGGCTCCGACCACTGACGTGATTTAATTAGAGTATGCAGTACCTTTTCCTTGACCAAAATCTACAGAATCCCTCTAAGGCCCCCTGAGATAACCAACCATGGTTCCCCCTCGATGTCCGGAATGGACACCTGCAAAGCCTCAGAGGATGTACAAAAGGAAGGAAGGATCCATGCCAGCCCCTGATGGAGTCCAGCAGAGGAATCTAGTCAACAGCAGATGGCCTACAGAGCTATCACCTATTTCTAGAGAGACATCAGATGGAGGCTGGACAACAAAAGTTTCAGGCCGAGATTTCTTGGCCTTCTTGCCTAATGGTAACTTCAGGGTTAACGGATTCAGACATGCCACCCTGGGCCAACTGTTTAAGCCTCTGGTTCTCAACATAAATGGGAAGACAACTGGCTAAGTACCCTAGGAACAAATTCCTTACAAATACTACAGAAGCATAGTCGTGGGAAGCACACAGACAAGAGTGACACTGTTTTATCCATATGGGGAATTAGCTTTCCATGCTGACATTTTCCCGTCTTGGATCACATGAACTCAAAAGTTAACAAAAACAATAAATAAGAAAAAAAACCAAATGGGGCACTTATCTAATGGCTAAGTATCAGCACAGCAAAGGGTGTTCAGACCAATGACTGATTATGCCATTTGGACTGGGAGCAAAGAAGCTTTGGGTAAGTGCACACATTTGTCACCTTTATGCTCTACATCCTGTACAGTCAGCATACGTTTAACATATGGCACATACAAGTTCAAAAGGCTTTGGCATACTCTGCAGATGTGCTATCCTTAGCAGGAGATACCCAAGGTGCAGAATACTGCAACAGTAATATATGAGGACATCAATTTATCAGATTTTCTAAAAGGTTTGGTTTAATAAAAGTAGAAATGTAATTGTCTGTGCACATCCAGTAAATGGAGCATGTATTCGCCTTTACTTAAAAAAATTTTGAAACAAGTCTGGTAGATTAAAACTCTGAGTGAATTCTGTGAAGCTACTTTAAGCAAAAGGGAAGGGTTAGTGCATAAAAAATCCTGTCCTTGTGGAAAATAATATATGGAGGTCAAGGAGACAGAGCTTGGAGCTCTGACCCGTTCTAGCTGAAGTAATTTCTACCAGGAAGAGGGTTTCCAAGTCATAAATTTTAAGCTCACCTTGGCAGCAGGCTCAAAAGGAGCTTGGGTTCAAGGCTTTTTAGCAAGGCAGTCATGTCCCAAAGGGAAGTAAAATCTTTGAGTGAAGGTCTAAGAAGAAAAGTGCCTCTCAGGAAAGCTTTACATAACCTATGCAAAGCTAAGGAAGAGTGATTTTCTCCAATATGGAAGTTTCAGATCACCACCAGCTGGACCTTGACAGTTGAATAACTACCTCCATTACAGAAAATGGATGCAAAGAAATCTAAAATTGCTAATAAAGAAGTTGAAATGATCTAAATTTCTTTGTGAAGCTCAAATGGAAAATCTTTTTCCATTTTCTTTTGTAAATGTGCGGACATTTCTCAGAAGTGAGAATATGGACCACTTGGGATGAAAGCCTGGACTGACTAGCTATCACTGGAAGTGAAGAAGCCATGCAGTTAGCTTTGGGGCTGAGTAGTCTAGATGAGGCATTTCAGACAAATGAGACAGGAGATCTGGATTTGGACCCAGCACCCAAGAGGAGTGTGTACTAGATGAGGTCAAATAAGGCAAATGAGGTCAAATGAGGCAATAAGAATGACCCTGATCCACTGCGATTCTTTCTGCAGGAATTTCAGAATTAAGGAAGTAGGTGGGAAGGTGTAAAGGAGATCAGAGGGCCAATTGTGGATCACAGCATCTCTCAGGAACTCCCCCTCTGAAGGGAATCATGGGCAAAAAACCTGCTGCATTTGGAACTGATGGGAGAAGCAAAAACACTGCAGTGTGATTAGCCTCAGCAATGAAAGATTTGTGTCATCACTGTTGCATTGCCAGACTACTCATGAAGTAGCAGAAAAGAGCTGCTCAATTTGCCTGCTAGAATGTTGACCTTTACCATTATGTCCATTATTATCAGAAAGATGTTGAAAGACATCGCCCACACTCTCAACTCTTAAAGTGGGAATAAGCATGTTCCCCCTTGTTTGTTGATGTATCAAGACTACTGCCAGGTTTTTGGTCTGGACATAAATCACCTCTAGAGGAAGGGCATTCTGAAAAGCCTGCAATATTAGAAGGACTGCCCTCATCTCTAAACACTGATGTGAAGATTGGGCTCTTGACTGGGACTGCATGCTTTGAACCATCTTTGCCAAGTAATTCACCCACTCTAGCTGGAAGCAATTGCAGTCATTGTGGTGTTAGAAGACACAGGAACAAAGGGATGACCCCAAAACACTTCTGAAGATTGAATCTAACAAGTTACATGATTTCTGCAGATCTTTTTTTTAAGCGGACTGGAAAAAAATCGTGGGTTAGGGATCTGATAGGCCACTGAACCATTAGCATCCACTTTAAACTCTAACTGTACATATTAATGGAAAGAAGTAAAGTTAGATGTTTGTTACTGATTAGAACAGTTTAAAGGAATTAAGAAGAATGAGAAGCTTACAGTGGAAATTAGCAGCTACTGTTTGCACTGAGAGTTGTCATTTTCACATGCTGTAATCAAATTCTAATGTCAGGATGTGAAACTTAGATCAGAACAGAAATCTGCAATGGCTAAAACATACATTTAAATTAAACAAGCGGGAACTCATATATAGTCAAGATTGCTTGTAATACTAGAATTAATAGGAAAAATAAACATTTTATGAATACTAGTCCTACATATACTGTAATCTCTAATAGAAAGCTAATGATTACATAACAGCTCTGAGGGGAGATTTTAGAAATACAAGTTATATAGAATAAGGTAGAATTATAATGGGAAAATAAGACAAAAAATAAATTTAAATAAACTTCTTATAAGAAATATATATGTTACATATACCTGCATATTATAGAAATGTGAATGTACAAGATCTCGTATAATTTACATAAAAAATCATATCAAAATATTTGAAAATATCCTGAAAGCTGAAATTTGAATCTTAGTCATGCGAACTTTGAGCTTTTTGCATGTTGTATGTTATTAAGTCATTAATGCTAGATTCTCTAATACTACCTGAAATAACTCTCTGCATAAGTCAGAGTTGAGATTTGAGTGTTATATTGCTGAATCAGTACATAATATAAAGTAAATTAGACTTTTTCAATATGTTTGAACCCGGGAAGGGAGAATGGGATTTAAATTAAGCACAGTGTAACTTATGAATACAATATAGACTGTAAATGTTTTTTTTTTTTTGACTCCACAAAAATAACAACACATTCTCTTTGAACTCACTCTTCAAGAGAAATTTTTATGAGTGGATGGGAAATAGAAAGTTCACCCTGGGGATCACTCCAGTGGCTGTGCTTGATAGAGGCACTGGGAACTAACATCGGGCAGCACGATGCCAGGGCACTTCTATGGGCTAGGCTTGTAAAGGCTCCAGGGCCATTAGCCTAGTACACACCTATGAACATACCCCTATAATACCTTGCCAAGGGGACTAAAGTAAGGAAGTTGCCATCAATCCATGAAGTTGAAAAACTAGTGTGGCAGATGGGATCTGATAGGAAAAGTTGTTGAGCCCAATTTAGAGTGAATAGCCTGTTCTTTATTAACCTTGACATTTGAATGGTTGTACCCAAATGAGCTCCTATAAAACTGCTGAGACCAAATGTCAGGGCTCTGAACTGAAAATGATTGGCTCCCAGCCAGAATCGTAGAAACCTCCTGGAGCATCTGTCCATTTTGAAGTGGTAACATGCATCCTGACTGGATATTTTTCCTCAAAGGGGAGGATACACAAAGTTCTGGAAGGCCACAGTACAGTGCATTTGACATGTTGATTCAAGAAACTGAGGTCCAATACTGGCCTTAGGTTCCCATTCTCTTTTGGCACTAAAGAATCTAGAATAAGTTCTGAACCCTTGCTGGTCTGGTGAGACCTCTTGGATGACTCACTAACCTAGCAGCTTTCTTTGAGAGGGTGGTATGCTGGGAAATGTCATTGATAGAAGGGCTGGCCAGAGAATGGAAATGAAATAGCCTTTGGTAATTACATACTGCACCCAAACATATTTGGTGACGAACATTCAGGCTTTTAAGTGCAAAGACAAGCAGTCCCCTCCCGCCCATAAAATGTCTCTGGAGTGCAGTCATCGGGCAGCCATTCAGGAACACCAAAAAGGCCTTTCAGAGAAATTACCCCTAAAGCCTTGATTATGTTGACCTCCTCTGCCACGACAGTGATGTCTACCATTAGAATAACTCCCCTTCCCGAGGCACAGGGGTCTTCTATCTCCAGACAAATCCTAAGAAAATCTTTCTGACTCCTAAACCACAGCTTCTTACCCCCCCCCTTTTGGTTCCTAGAAAAGGTCATGGGGGGGGGGGTAGAAATCCACATGCCTATAGCAGAGTTTTCCCACACTGTTCATTCCTAGAGTGTGCGTCTTTGACCTTATGACCAAACAAGGTCAAGCCAAATGGGGAGTTGATAAAAGATGTCTTAAAGGGCTTTACAAAATCACACAAATGGATCCAGGCATGCCTCCTTACTGTAATGCCTGTTCCTGTAGCTCTCAAAGCCCATTCCACTGCACTGGATATGAGACACATGGAAGCTATCAACAGGGACTAAAGAGTGCCCCCAGCTGTGAACCCACTGTTTTCTCGTCTTTCACAGACGAGGACCCAAAAAGACATCTGGAAATAGTACTATGCCTGCTAACATGTCAGAACAGTTAGACTTCTCTCGGTTCAGGTATCTTCATCTCCTCTGAACCAAATCATTTGACTTGGAAAACTTCACAGTTCTACCCTCTCTGGATTTCTATTTGCTTTGATGTAACACTGGAGTAAACATTTGTTAAAGAAAGCATATATAACATGTTGTTTGCCTTTCGGCTTTTCCCGGTAAGGGGTCGCCACAGTGGAACTCCGGTCTGTTAACGATTGGCAGTAGATTTATACGAAAAGCTGAGGTGCCAGCTTGACGCCCAACCTTCAACGAAGGCATGCCCATTTACACATGCATGTCTTTCTAACGCTACTCAACCATGGGGAGGACATGCAGACTCCACACAGAAGGCACTCCCAAGCCCAGCCGAGAAATGAACGGGAGAACCTTTTGCTGTGAGGTAACGCTACTGCCGTACCACCGCGGCACATATACTGCATAAATATGAACACTGTTAAGAAGGTTTGTTTGGGTGCCTATGTCTTGCATGTTAACTGAATAAAATTGTTTTTTTAAATAAGGTCTAAATTACACCAATGAATACATAAAAACTAACAGCTGTTTCATTAGGTGCTTTCACAGGTCTGGTATATTAGTAATCACCACATCAGCTGATCTTTGGTAGGAATTCTCATTCCTGTAACTGTCTACTGAATTCTTCAAATGTCTCTAGGCACCTGCATTTATTGTCTGCAAACCCAGTCTACTCCATCCTTTCTTAGAGCCCTCTGCAGACAGCAACTACAGAGATCAAATTCCTGAAACTCTCTTCGCACAGTCAATAGGTTCACAGATGTACAGTACACAGTTCAGTAGGCTATTAGGAGCAACTGCTGCAATTCCCACTATTTGCTCTCTATTCACAAGGACCTGAGGAGTTTCACTAGGGGCATTTTTACAGATCCTCTTTTAATTATTTAGGTTGGATTTAAATAGCATTAGGAAGATGTTTGACATTGGAAAGGAGCTTATTCCTTCAGAAGAGATAGTTATACCAATAAAAGTGTTCTGTTAATAGTACAATGTAGATTCAGATATCTAGAATGGGTTATTAATATCAGCTGTATTTTTTAAAAGGAGCAGATTGCTTGTCCTGTTTGGTTAGAAAAATGGATACAATTAGTGTTGTAAAATACGAACTTCAAATGTGTCTAGGTGCCTGCATCTTGCGCATGCAAATCCTGTATTACACTTGTCAGATCATCTACAGCACAAACAATTACCTAATGTTATGTCTACACTTCCTTCCTTGCAACAACTATGTTTTAGTACAGCTGTCTCATTTTAAAGGAATAGACATATTTATCTTGTTTAGTTAGAAAAATGGAAATAGTTCTGTTTTATGACAAAAATGTAGCTGGGTATGATCACAGTGCTCATTCCTGAACCCATCTCTTAACACAGTTCTTTAAATGTCTCTGTGCTCTAACACTTGGTGTGTACATCCTCCATCCCCCCACCAGCAAGCACCATACAAACATACATACAACTATTCAAGCATTAATGCGCCCGTCTAGCTTGCAATATACCAAAACACTTGTTCCCATAATAAGTGTCCAGGTTGTTCTTAAAAATATCTAAACTAGTACTTGCTTTAATGTAATTTGGTGGTTTGTTCCATGAATCAGCTACTCTGTCAGAGAACCAATCAATATACATCGGATTCCTATAGAATCTCCTACATAGGTTGTCTGATGATTCTCTAGTACTATCTGATAACACCAAACATTCCCAGAGGTAGTTGTGTCTAAATTCCCTATACACCTGAACACGATCTCCTCTTAGATATCTTTAAGAGACACTGTACAAGTTTACATATTCTAGTCTTTCATAATAACTTACATTTTCACATCAATAGATGCCCTTGGTACATTTCCACTGTACTTTTTATAGTTTAGTCATGCTGGTTTTCTTATTGGGTTTCCACATTGTTATTCTATACTCATGTTTGGGTGTAATGTAACTAACAATGATCATTTTTGATTTCCTAGATTTTATAAACTTTTTATACAGCATACAGTTCTATAACTATCATTAACCAACTGGCTGATATGATTAGAAAAACTCATGAATGGATCTACCCATATACCCAGGTCCTTAAATTAGTCTACAGTTTCAATCACTGTGTGCTATATTAAACATCCACCTTTCAATTTATGTCTCCCATATCTCATACGCTTAGTTTTTGATGTACCTATCAGTATATTATTCTCCTGTGTCCCAATGGTCAATTAAGGCATGCCTGCAAAATAACTTGACTAATCTGTAACACATGTAATCAGTTTACCCAATTTCAGGTCGTTTGTATATACACTGTAGAACACCTCAGATGAAAACGTTAGGTCTGAAAGATACAATCTAAACAAGAAAAGGCCTAGGACAGAGCTCTGTGGGACACCCTGCCACCAAGGTTTTCACCTGTCCAGTTGCTGTATGATACTTGCCATGTCCTATTTGTAAGTCATGCACCTATCCATCTCATCAAGAGAACATCAATACCTAGTTGTACTAACTTACTGATTCAGTGTTTTGTGTATCACCTTGTCAAATGTTGAAGTTAAATCTATATAAATTACATTATAGCACATTTTTATATTTGCAGCTGTTGTATTGTTATAGAACATCATGTTACAGGTGGTAACAGATCTATTTTCAACATGTGTATGCTAATATATATGGTTTCAAGTCCAGACCTATCAAATTCTGACAATTTATCCAATATTACCCTCTCCATTATTTTCCACAACATGAAAGTAGACTTAAGGGTCTATATGATTCTGGGTTTGTCCAACTCCCCTTTCCCTTAAAGACAGGTTTAATAAGCACATGTCTTCCATCCTGAGGAATCTCCCCATATTTATATGACCTACTGAATAACAGACATAATGGTACCCAAATATACTTTGTGAATAATTTCCTTACTAACGTTGATGAATCAATATTACTCCAGTCTTGTTTCTGGTAAATTTAAGCCCCAGCTAATATTATTCTTCCCTCTTGTGTTTCATGCAAGAAATGTACGAATTCCTCTAGGCCATCTGCACTTGATTTTGGTGGACTATACACTTCAATAACTGTTGCATGTTCCAGGGTTGTCTTTATTGTTAGTTACACAGTCTATAGTATTGGTGTCATCATTGAACATCTAATAATCACAAGTCTGATAACTGCCGTTAATCCCTATCATAACACCTCCAACTGATTTTTTGTTAGAATGTCTGTTGGGGTAAAAACATGTACACCCTGTTAGAACTGGCTTCCAGTCATTTTTCTTTAACCATGTTTCACAAACAATAACATCAATCTTGTGGGAATGTAGCAAGTTTTCCAATAAAACAAAACTATTATTAATGCTTCTAGCATTAACAACCATCAGCGATGCATCAAATGCTATTTGTGAACTGCTAAATTTTCGACCTAACAAAAACTCTGCCTGGTGTTTGTTAAATATTGCAAAATACCTTTTGCAAAAATTCTCTTATCGTGACAAATGCAGGCCATCCTATCTGAACATGTGTGCCAAAACTAGGCTTGGATGCTGTATACATTTCCATTTTTTAAAACAGAACATTTTTTTTCATGCAGTTATTTACCCAAAAAATCTTTTCATTCACTGTGACCAGACTATTCTTTCGATAGGTGACTTGTGAAAAATACATCCCAACACCAGTACAAGCAATACTGAGAGGGCTGTCGGTTCCCAACTAACAAACAGTCAGAGAATCCTGGCAGATTACATAATTTGTACTTATGTGAATAAAAATGGATCTGTACTTCCGTATATTAAGGCGTTCTAAGGCTCGTCTCACATCTTCTATTTTTGCTCCTGGCAAGCATAACACTATTTATTGTTCATTATCTTCTATGCAAATATAAGTATCAGTTCCTCTAATAATTGAAATCTCCACTTACAAGAATATCTTTGAAGACCAGCTCTGAAGAATCTTCAGCTTCTAATACAGTAACATCTGCTCCATCAATTGTTATGAAGGATAGATCTTCATCACCATTAGTCTTATTAATCCCACTGTTTTTCGTGTATTAAATTCTCATCCAGCTGGTACTGTAAATCCACAGCTTGAGCCATGTGGTCAACATCTGTCTTTCTCTTCTTTTTTCTTACAGTAATGCTCTTCAATCCTTCCACGTTCAGTTTTGATTTCTTCCTTTTCACCTGCTCCTTGCCTCCATTCTACCTTGTCTTTTGGAAAAACGATGCCTTTTTCTGTAGACTGAAAGTTATCGGATAAAAAAATATCATTCCCTGTAACCTGTGTGATACACAAAGCAGTGTCCCTAATAGTACGTATTCTCTTTCATTTTACAGATATTAAACAGTTTCTTTTTCTTCCTTGCCATTTCTTGTGAACTTCCTTTCTCTCTTTTTTTTTTTTCCTTCTAAAAAAACCCGATCCTCAAGAGTGCTGAATACTTGCATCCAGAATTCCAAAGTTGTCAGGGGCATCATCTTGTTTCATAGGGGTTGAATGATCTTTGCAGACAACAGATGCATCACTTCCTAAATGTGTTCTATTTGTTCTTTGCCTAACATATATCACCAGTCCAGTCATTAATATATGAAAAGTACAGTTGTGTACACTTACCATAGTTGTAGATGTTCGAGTGCATTCACTGTTGCAGTCATCACATTTGGGTTATCTGCTTGCAGTAGTCCTCAATCGGCCAGTTTATCAAAGTCTTGGGTCCTGCATCAGTTGCTGTTTCATCTTCCATGATGTCAGGTAGTCAGGGGTATAAAACCTGCAGCCAACGCCATTCTATCAGTTTTTCTTGCCCCAGATGTCAGGTGCCCCCATAATGGGAAGCAATTATATACAAGGTTACACCTCCAACGAAAAAGCAAATACACCAAAATACTTTAAGCATAGTAAACAAGAATAGAGAAGAATAGAGGTATAGTCAATAAAAGTCAGGGGACTGGAGGGAGGGTAACCAGGACTGTAACAGTGAATACACTCGAACATCTACATATATGGCAAGTGTACACAACTTTACTATGTTCTTCATGTTTCACTGTTGCAGTCATCACATTTGGGTAGATTCCCTAAGCTAAGGATGGGAGGAGGAAATTAGATAGCATTAGGACCAGCTATAAGGCCCTGCAAGACTGCAGCAGCAAAACCAGATCTGGACTTCGAAAAAAATTGGCAAGTGCTTGGTGAAGGTATGTACAGAACTCCAGGTAGCAGCTTCTAGGATGTCTCTGGTAGGGACACCTCGGAGAAAGGCTGCAGAGGTAGATGCAGCCCTGGTTGAATGTGGCATAATCCCCTGTGGGGCAGGTTTGCCATGTTGCTTACAGCAGAAATGAATGCAGTAGCCTATCCACGTAGAAATGGTTTGCTTTGAAATGGCCTTCTCCTCTGCCCCTGCAGCAAATGCAACCAGCAGCTGTTAAGATTTCCTGAGAGGTTTAGTCCTGTCCAAGTAAAATCTAAGTTGTCTGTGCACATCCAATGAGTGCAGTATTCATCCCCCCTTGTTCTGTGGATTAGAAAAAAAGGTAGGCAAATGAAAGGACCGATTAAGGGCCACACTGGATACCACCTTGGGCATGAAGGAGGGATTAGTCCCGAAGGACAACCTGTCCTCATGAAAGATGAAAGGCTCCACTGCCATGAGGGCCTGTAATTCAGACACTCTTCTTGCTGAAGTGATGGCTAGAAGGAAGGCTGTTTTCCAAGAAAGGAATTTCAACTCTGCATTTGCAGCTTGCTCAAAGGGAGGTAGAGTGAGTTTTTCCAATACAAAGTTGAGGTCCCAGGCTGGAGTAGGGGCTCTCTTAGGTGGTCTTAAGTTTTTGGCCCCCCTGAGGAATTGCTTCAGCAGTGGATGAGAGAAGAGGGGTGACTCTGTATTGTAATGTGCTGAAATGACTGAGGCATGAATTTTGATGAAGGAAAAGGAAAGGCCCTTGTGAAGCATCTCAGTTAAGTATTGAAGAATCTGAGGTAAAGTGGGTGCTGCTGTGCCCATCTCCTGAGTTTGACTCCAGGAACAGAATCTTTTCCATTTTTCAGCATAGGATTTTCTAGTACTAGGCCTCCTTGCCTCCAAAATGACATCCACCACTTGTTTAATGAGGGATGGTAACGGAGAGATCAGGTAATTAGCCAGGCTGCCAGATTCAATGTTTGAAGCTTTGGGTGCATAATCTGGCCCTCCTGCTGGGACAGCAGGGTAGGGGTCTGAGGCAGATGCCATGGTGTCAGCAGAGACACACTGCGCAACAGGGGGTACCAGTGTTGGCGTGGCCAGTCTGGTGCAATCAGTATTGTCCATGGTTTGTCTTGTTTGATCTTTAGTAGTACCTAGGAGAGGAGAGGCAGAGGGGGAAAGGCATAAACTGATAGGTGTTTCCAGGTGAAGGACAGGGCATCCACGTTCCAAGCTTGTTTGTTGGGAGTCCTTGTGCAGAATTTGTCCAACTGGTAGTTCTGGGGGGAGGCAAACAGGTCTATTTCTGGGCTCCACCATTTGTTTCCCAACATGTTGAACATCTTTGGTTACAGTTTCCACTCGTGTGGGTCCATGAGATTTCTGCTTAGGTCGTCTGCCAGTGTATTTAACTTTCCTGGCAGGAATGGAGCCTGTAGGAGCACTTGGGTAGCTCAAGACTGTGTTCCATAGAGCCACTGCTAGTCTGCAGAGAGGGTATGAGTGGGTTCCTCCCTGCTTGTTTATGTACCACATAATAGTGGTGGTGTCTGTCTTTACCAATAATTGTCCTGGAAGAATTGAAGGCTGTCAGAGCATTTTGTACACCTAACATTTCTTTTTGATTGATATGCAGGTGCATTTGACTTGGGTTCCATTTGCCCTGAATGCACTTCCCTGCCATGTGAGCCCCCCATGCATAGTGTGATGCATCTGTTGGTAGGGTTTGGGCGGCAGAGGGTAGAGTGAATGGCAGTCCCTTGTTTTGGTGGCAGGCCTCTGCCCACCAAAGGAACTCTATCTGTAGAAAAGGTATGATAGGAATCATCGATTCTAGATCCTGAGAATGTTGACACCATAGACTTTTTAGATACCATTGTAGTTCCCTCATATGCAGTCTTGCATATGGAATTAGTAGAATGCAGGAGGCCAAGAACCCCAGGGCTTGCAGTATTTTCTTTGCAGACAGCTGGGTCTTTGTGGCCAGTAGTTTGAAGTAGGCTGTCAAATGAACTTGTTTCTCTGGCGTGAGGTAGGCCATCTGGGAAGTTGTATTCAAGCTTGCTCCCAGGAATACAATTTGCTGGCAGGGTACAAGATGTGATTTATTTTCGTTTATGGTATACCCCACAGAAGTTAGCAATTTCTTTACAAATGCCAGATAATTATGTCCTGGCGTTCTACCTGAATTAGGCAATCGTCCAGGTATGGGTATATTTAAATATTTATTTGCCTGCAAAAGGCAATGACTGGAGCTAGGCACTTTGTGAATACCCTGGGCGCAGTAGATAAGCCAAAGGGCAGTGCAGAGAACTGATAGTGCATGTAGCCTGCTTTGAAGCGTAGGTATCTTCTGCAAGATTCCCTTATTGGGATGTGCAGGTAGGCTTCCTTTAAATCCAGTGTTGCCAACCAGGCATGTTTGCCTAGCATAGGAAGCAGCTGATGAAGAGTTAGCATCTTGAATTTTGGGATTACCAAAATGTGTTCAGGATACTGAGGTCCAGGATAGGACGCCAGGAGTTCTCTTTTCTGGGTACCAGAAAAAGTCTTGAGTAGAAACCTTGTCCCCATTCTTCTTCTGGGACAGGTTGAATAGCCTTGATGTTTAAAAGAAAGAGAACTTGCTTTTAAGCCTCTGCCCACTGATTTGGGGGAAGATTTGGCCAACCATTTGGGATTGGTAAGGAGTGGAAGTTGAATCTGTATCCTTGGGAAACTATATTTAAAACTCATTTGTCCTGGGTAATGGGTTCCCAATTTTTTGCCTGCAGGACAATCTTGCCCCCCTAAAGGAACAGTCAGTTGAGCAGGGCTTGGAAGATTTAAAGTTAAGTCATTGAGGCAATTTACCATAGGGGGTAGTCTTACTACTTCCTGCTTTGAAAGTGGGAGCCCCCCACTGCTTAGTCCTTGTGAGTCCCTTGGGACTGCAGCCTGGGTGTTCTGCTGGGTCTGGGTTTGGACTGAGAAGGCCTGGAAGAGGCAGGAAAGAACCAATTCTTAGAGGGCCAATGCCTACTAAATATGGGAGGCTGTACTTGCAGGAAATCTTTCACAGTTTGCATAGATTTAGCTTTTTCCTCCATCTTTTTAAGTACTACTTCTGCTTTGTTGCCAAACAGGCGGGCTTGGTTTAAGGGAGCATCCAGCAATTTAGCCTTAACATGATCTGGCAAAGATTGCTCCTTAAGCCAAGCATGCCTTCTAAGTACAGACCCAGTGACAGCAACCCTGCAAGATGCCTCTAATGAATCAAAACCACATTGCAAAGTATGTTTTCCAACTTGTTCAGCAGAATGCATTAAATCCTGTAAATCTTTATTTTTCAGCACAGTCAGGAATCAACCTCAATTTCTGTTTAAGCAATCCAATAATATGCTGCTGATACTTTAACATATGAAACTGGCAGTTTAAGGCCCTAATGGCCAAGGTTGCAGAAGTGTACACCTTCTTACCCCATCTATCCAGCGCCCTGGAATCTCTATCAGAGGGGGTAGGATTTTTGGCATTAGTAGCCTTAATGCCCTTGAGTCCCTGTGAAATGGTTTCAGGATCCGCAGTAGGAGTTTTAAAAAGAAACTTGTGAGAGTCAGGAACCCTGTAATACCCATCAGGTTTTCTGGGAGCAGGAGGTAAAGAGTCAGGGGCCAGGCTAGATTCCTAGAAGGCATCATCAACAATGTTCAGTACAGGAGATATAGCTAAAGGCCTGTGTTGGGGCAGGAGTAAGAAATCCCTAAGCCTCTTTTTGGTGTCAGAGTAATCCTGACTTTCCCAGTGGAAATGCTCCCTAAGAGTATGCAAGGTTTCACCAAAAGAGAAATCCTCTGGAGGGGAAGCAGAAGGAATGGAGTCCTCTGCATCAGAATCCTCATAGGTAGATAAGGGTAAATCCTGGTCATCAGTGGAAACAGAAATTTCTGAGTCCTAATCAAAAGAATCAGAAGGAAAATCAGTCCTAGGTCTCTTAGGGGGGGAAGGGTGGCTTCCCCTGATTAGAGTAATAAAGTCTTCAGCCATTCTTTTCATTTGTTTTTTAGGCATTGGGGCCTGACCATGCAGTCTGGGCTTCAGTTTTCTAGGCATGAATAGAGTTTTAGGCCTTGAAGAAGAAGATGGCATCTGTTTAATATGCAAGTCAGTAGGCCTGAATACACCCTCAGAAGCCGGTGCCTGCACAGTGGCTCTGGACCCATCCAAGGTAGAGACATCTGCAGGTTCCACAGTCGAGAAAGCATGTCGCGGCATACCGGACTCAGAATGGGTCTCAGTCGAGGCCTGAGAATCTGAAGTAGCGTGCATCAGGGGCTGTGAAAGCGCCTCAGTGAGTACGGGCGAACTGGTGACTAGCTTAGGAGAAGTGCCATCGGCAGCTTTGGACTTATGTGGTCTGTCTCTGTCTATCTTTGCGTTTTTTCAGAATGTCTGTAGTCGGATGGCTTACCAAAGCCATTTCTTGATAATTGAACCAAGTACCAAAATATTTAGAAGTGTAAATGAACAAACGACAAACAGTTCGAGGTTTGAATAAGGCACAAAACCAACAGCGAGGTACGTCATGGTCTGGGCCTAAGCAAGGAATGCAGTACAAATGAAAATCTTTATGAGGTATTTGCTTTCCACAAGAAATACAATTGTTAACTTTTATTGACTTCAGTTTAGAGCAAGAAAAAGGTTCCTCAACAGGGTACTTAGCTTAGTTGAAGACTTCAGTTCTGAAAATCGAAAATGAAAATTTCAGGAGTCATCCGACCGGCACTTGCAAACTGCTTCTGCTTCGGGCACCACACGGCAAGAAAGACTGATGTAATGGCGTCGGCTGCATGCTTTATACCCCTGACTACCTGACATCATGGAAGATGAGACAGCAACCGACGCAGGACCCAAGACTTTGATAATTAGGCCGACTTAGGGCTACTGCAAGCAGATAACCCAAATGTGATGACTGCAACAGTGAAACACGAAGAACATCGACAGTTCTTCAAGTCATGCCAATTGCACAAATGCAATCATCATCAAAAATAGATTTACTTCTAACAATGATAAGCAAATCATCCAACTTTTGACACGAGGAACACAGATCACCAGTGGTATCAACTGTTACCTTTAAATATGCATAGCATTACACTATACAAGATATTTGCACATAAGCAAATCATTAATTGCATACTCATTTAAGGAATCCATCATCAGCTTCAAACGAATAAAACATTGGAAAAGAAAAGAAAATCAGTAACCACAGAATTCAAAGAGAACTTAAATCAACTTCTATGACAAAAAAAATCATGCAAGTAATATACAACTAAATATTAAAGTACAGTAAAGTTGTTCTAACCACACAAGTTCTGCAAGCCACACAAAAGCTGTAACTCCTTTATGTTGCAGTAGCTTCTGCTCACCATCGCTCACAGTTGCACTTCTTTTTAACAGTAGAGATCAATAAATCCCAAACCAAGGTAGGATTGTTTAGATATCCTCAGGATTTCAAGAAAGCCACATTAGGAAATCATATGCCTCCTTTCCCAGTTTTATCCCATGGAACATTAGCAAGCTGCACCCTGGGGTACACAAGACAAGGATATAAAATACTAACCTCATACACATAAGGTACATCACACCTAAAGCAGACAAAGGTACTGTCCAATAGGGGTCTATATCACTTTGTCAAATAGTCTATTCATCAAATCACTATTCATCGAATTCACTTAAGCAAAAGTTCATTTCAGCGAACAATCGTTCCGGCAGAAATTCTCCAAGGGAAGGAAACTAGTGGGCCAGCTACCGACCGTAACACTACACAATTTAAAACTCAAAGTGGGGGGTGCAGCCCCCCGCTGCACCCCCACCCCACCCCAACTAAGTACACCAACTCAGAGATCAGACTGCAGTGGGGAAAAGGGCAAATTCCCGATGAGGGCCAATGACTTCCTTTCCCTGAGAAAAACTTTGCTGAAACGATAGTTTGCTGAAATGAGCTTTTGCTCAAGTGAATTTGATGAATAGACTAGTCAACAAAGTGACACAGACCTGCCCAATAGGAGAGGAATAAAAAAAGAGCAATAAGTATCACAGGAAATGATCCTTTTGAAAAACAAATCATATGGCAATTACTAAATAGTACAGTTGTGTACACTTACCATAAATGTAGATGTTCAAGTGTATTCACTGTTGCAGTCATTACATTTAGGTAATCTGCTGGCAGGTTGCCCTCAGTCGGCCTGAATAACAAAGTCTCGGGTCCCGCATTGGTTGCAGTCTCTTCTTCCATGACATCAGGTCGTCAGGGGTATAAAACATGCAGCCAACGCCATTTTAATCAGTTTTTCTTGCCCCAGATATCAGGTGCCCCCTCAAATAGGGAGCAAAAAAATATATATAAAACTGTAAAAATATAAATGTACTTTAGAAACATAAAATTTACCTTCAACTAAAAGCAAATACACCACAAAGGCTTTTAAGTATAGTGAAGGAAAAGTATAGAAAAGGGGTGGCGGGTGGGTAATCTGGACTGCAACAGTGAATACACTCTAACATCTACATTTATGCTAAGTGCACACAACTGTACTATGTTCTTCGTGTTTCACTGCTCCAGTCATTACATTTGGGTAGAATCCCAAAGCTATGGATGGGAGGATGGAACTAAACAGCATTAGGAGCAGCTATAAGGCCCTGCAGGACTGCAGTGGCAAAGCCTGCCCTGGATTTAGAAAAGAGAGGTAAATGATAATGCTTTGTGAACATATGAACAGAGCTCCAAGAAGCAACTTCTAGAATGTCTCTGGTAGGGATCCCTCTGAGAAAAGCTGCTGAAGCAGAGGCAACCCTGGTGGAATGGGATCTGATCCCCTTGGGCACAGGTTTACCATGGTGCAAGTAGCAGAAACGAATGCAATGGCTTATCCATTTAGAAATAGTCTGCTTTGATATAGCCTTCCCCTCTGATCCTGCAGCAAATGCCACCAGTAGTTGCTCAAACTTTCTTAAAGATTTTGTCCTGTTTAAGTAGAATCCTAGTTGTCTGTATATCCAATGAATGCAGAATCCGCTCCCCCTTGATTTGCGGATTTGGGAAGAAAGTTGGCAGGTGAATGGTCTGGTTAAGAGCCACACTAGATAGCACCTTAGGCATAAAAGAAGGATTGGTCCTGAGGGCCACCCTGTCTGGGTAAAAAATAATGAAAGGCTCCACTGCCATGAGAGCCTGTAGTTCTGAAACCCTTCTAGCTGAAGTGACTGCCAAAAGAAAAGCTGTCTTTCAAGAAAAAAATTTAAATCTGCAGTAGCTGCTGGTTCAAAGAGGTAGGGTGAGATTTTCCAGCACAAAATTGTGGTCCCATGCAGAAGTTGGCGCTCTCCTGGGAGGCCTTACATTTTTGGCCCCTCTGAGGTACTGTTTTAGCAATGGGTGAGAAAAGAGGGGAGGTTCTGTGTTGTAATGAGCTGAGATGGCAGAGGCATGGATTTGTATTGAAGAAAAAGATAGGCCCTTGTCAAGCATCTCAGTTAAGTATTGTAAAATCTGAGGAATACTGGGCTTTGCTGTGTCTGTTTCTTGTGCTTGGTTCAAAGCACAGAATCTCTTCTATTTATCAGCATAAGATTTTCTAGTACTAGGCCTTCTGGCTTCCAAAATGACATCCATCACAGGTTTACTGACCGATGTGGTTGGTAAAATTAGTTGATTAGCCATGCTGCAAGATTCAGAGTTTGGAGCTGAGTGTGCAGAATTTGATAGTTCTGCTGAGACAATAGGTGAGGTGTTTGAGGCAAGTACCACGGAGGAAGGTGTGACATATTCCTTAGAAGTGGGTACCAGTGTTGGCAAGGCCAGTCCGGAGCAATTAGAATCATTTTTGTTTTTTCCTGTATGACTTTTAGTAATACCTTGGAGAATAGAGGCAGAGGTGGAAAGGCATATACCGACAGGTTTTTCCAGCTGAAGGATAGAGCATCCACTTTCCATGCTTTTTGTGATGAGTTCTTGTGCAGAATTTGTCCAACTGATAGATCTATTTGCCTCTCCCCAAAACTATGTCTGGGCTTCCCCATTTTTGCATTAACATGCTGAAGATTTGTGGATCCAGTTTACATTCGTGCAGGTCCGTAAGATTTCTGCTTAGGTTATCTGCCAGAGTATTTTGCTTTCCTGGCAGGAATTGAGCTTGAAGATGTATTTGGTAAGTCAAGGCTGTGTTCCACAAGGCCATGGCTAGTCTGCAAAGGGGGTAGGAGTGGGTACCCCCCTGCTTGTTTATGTACCACATAACTGTGGTGTTGTCCGTCTTTATCAGTAGTTGTCCTGGATGAAGTAAGTCCTTGAAGGCTGTCAGAGCATTCTGAACAGCTAGCATTTCTTTCTGGTTGAAATGTAGATGCATTTGGTTTGGGGTCCATTTACCCTGAATGCATCTGCCTGCCAGGTGGGCTCCCCAAGCATAGTCTGATGCATCTGCAGTCATTGTTTGGGTTGGCAGGGGGTGGAATAAATGACAGTCTTTTGTTTTTGTGACATGTCTCTGCCCACCAAAGAAAAAAGAAGTTATGTACCTACCATAACGTTCCATGTTAGTTGTTTTCATCTCGCCTTCCTTCTTGCTGGTTGGGATCGGTGCCAATCCTCTGCTCCGACTCGGCCATCTTCAATAGCACGAGAGCTGTTTACTGGCTCGAGGCTACCCCTTATCCCATAATGCCTAGCGATAGCTACCCAGATCTCATTTGAAATAGCTAACTCCAGACATAAAAGAATAAACCAGTCAAAAAAAATCAGTTGACTATACCTGCTATCAATAGAGGAAACAAGAGAACACACAGCCAGTGAAACAGAAAAAAACTCCTCTCGGTGCACTAGGACAGGGGGACGGAGGGTGGGACGCAAGAAGGAAGGCGAGATGAAGACAACTAACATGGAACGTTATGGTAGGTACATATGTTAAGCTATCTCGTCTTTGTTCTTGATGGTTGGGACAGTGTCCCTAGCACCTAAAATCCTGGGTGGCTCAGTGGAAAAGACTCTTGAGAACAGTGGAACCAAAGTCAGCTCTGCTCCTGGAGACCATATCCAACTTGTAATGAGAAATAAAGCTATGAGGGTTTGCCCACGTGGCAGCTGCACAGATGGAATCCATGGGCAACCTAGACTGGAAGGCTACAGAAATGGCCAAGGCCCTAGTAAAATTACCTTTCGGTTTAATAGGTAACTCTTTGCTCCTTAACGGATACATGAAAGAAATAGTGTGTGACAACCATCTGGACGAGGTTACCTTGGAAATTGGGAGACCTTGTTTGCCCAAGGCATAAGAAAGGAATAGTTGGTCTGACTTCCTTACTTCTTTAGCTCTGCACAGGTAAAAACGCAATTGCCTATGAATGTCCAATTGGTGTAGTTTGTACTCTGCCTTGTTGGTATGATTAGGGAAAAACACAGGAAGATCTATAGATTGGTTTAAACTATTTTCTGAGCAGACGTTAGGGAGAAATGAAGGATTAGTCCTCAGAGCAACCCTGTACTTATGAAAAACCAAGTATGGAGGACGAACACATAGCGCCTGAAGTTCGGAGACGCGTCTGGCTGAAGTAATAGCTACCAAAAAGAGTGTCTTCCAAGACAGAAAATTGATAGAGCAGGATGCTGCTGGTTCAAAAGGGGGCAGAATCAAGGAGGTTAGTACTAAATTAAGGTCCCAAGGAGGAGAGGGATCTCTCACTGGAGGCCTAAGAAGAGTTGTCCCTCTCAAAAAAGCTTTACAGAGCTTATAAGTCATAATGTTAGAGTTCAAAAAACCAACATGAAAATTAGAAATGGCTGCCATTTGTACCCTGATCGTAGCAGAAGCAGAACCGGAGTGAAACAGTTGTGCTAGGAATTCCAGGATTTCGTGGACTGGGGCTGAAAAGGGATCCACATTCCTAGCCTTTGCCCAACAAGAAAAACGTTTCCATTTGCTAGCATATGTTTTCCTCGTTGTAGACTTGTGAGAGGAGACGATAATATCACAGACTGCTGGGGAAATGCTGGGAAGCCTGGCTAAGGTTGGAAGTGGAGCAACCAAGCTGTGAACTGGTGAGTTTTGAGGGATTGATGCAACCCGCCTGATTGATGAACCAGGAGGTCTGGAATTGAGTCCAGGGTTGATCGAGAAGGTAATGGTGCAGGAAAGGGAACCATATCTGTCGAGGCCAGCAGGGAGCAATGAGGATCATTTTGCAACCCAACGATACTGCTTTCTGTATAAGTTTGGGTATCGGGGAAAGGAGGAAAGGCATAAAGAAGTCCCTTGGGCCAATCGTGGACTAGAGCGTCTCTGGGTATGTGACCCGGAAGAAGGGAGAAGTAGTTGCTGCATTTGCTGTTGAAGGGGGTGGCAAAGAGATCGCAGCAAGGCTGTCCCCATTTGTGGAAAACAAGATTTGCAACTTCCTGATTCAGAGACCACTCGTGAGGCATGAGGATAGCTCTGCTGAGCCTGTCCGCTATGACGTTGGATCTTCCGGGGATGTGCGTCGCAATCAGAAAACGTTGGGAGGAAATCACCCACTGCCAAAGTCTGAGTGCTTCTCGACACAGGGGGCAGGATCTGGTTCTGCCCTGCTTGTTGATGTACCATACCACTGACATGTTGTCCGTTTGAATAGCAATGGTCCCAGAAGGAAGAGAGTCTTGAAGGGCTTGCAATGCCAGGAGCACGGCTCTCATTTCCAGGACATTTATGTGCAGATGGTACTCGTGGGATTACCACGTGCCTTGGACTGTCCTGCCCAGATAATGCCCCCCCCACCATATCAGGGAGGCGTCTGTGGCTACTGGAGGGGGATGTATGAAAGGTCTGCCCTAAGTAGTGGGGAGACCATCCACCAAGAAAGATGTCTTTTGCATGCATCCATGATCATGATCATGTAAGTCATGGGTAGCTCTCGGAAAGACCACTGTGTAAACAGAAGTCACTGAAGAATTCTCATATGAAAGCGTGCCAGTGGGATTAGGAGAATGGCTGCTGCCATGGAACCCAGAGTTTGAAGGACGTACCTGACTTGGATCCTTTTGCTCTGCATCAGAACCTGTACCTGCTGACAGATTGCGGACACCCTTTCTAGTGGTAGCCTTGCAAACATATCCCTTGTCTTTAAGTCTGCTCCTATGTAAGTGATAGATTGACAGGGCAACAAGGCAGATTTTTCAAAATTTATTGTAATGCCGAGCTGGGAGCAGATTGTGATTGTGTAGTCCTGTGCTTGTATGAGTTGATGCCTGGTGGTAGAAGTAAGGAGCCAGTCGTCTAGATACGGAAACACCTGGAATCCATGACGCCTCAGGTGAGCCGTGACCACTGCCATACATTTGGTGAACAACCAGGGGGCTGTGGTGAGACCAAAGGGCAGAGCTCTGAACTGATAATGACTGGCCCCCAGCCGGAAGCGAAGATATCTCCTGGAGTGCCTGTCCATCTTTATATGGTAGTACGCGTCCTGAAGATCTATCGAGCACATCCAATTGTCCTGACCCAGAAAGGGTTGAATGGACTGTAGCGTGACCATCTGAAACTTTGTTCTTTGCCCATACCTGTTTAGTCTGCTGAGATCCAGAATCGGTCTCCAGTCCCCTGTCTTTTCTGGTACTAAAAAGAACTTGAGTAAGTTCCGGATCCGTGCTGGTCTGCCGGGACTTCCTGGATGGCTCTTTTTTCTAGCAGTTTTGAAACTGCTATAACTGCTTGCTCCTTTTGATTGGGTGGAACATCTGGAAGGGTCTTCCTTGACTGTAAAGGGGGTTGATGGACGGGAAATTTTGTAACCTCCGGATATAAAGGGGGTTGATGGACGGGAAATTTTGTAACCTCCGGATATAACGGACCGCACCCATCTGTCTTGTGTTAAACCTTGCCAGGCTTTTGAGTACAGAAAAAGTTTTCACCCAGCTGCCTCCAGAGTTGAGCAGCCGGGCAACCCTTCAGGGATGCTGGAAGGGCTTATCAGAGAAGGATTCTCTGTTGCCCTGGTTCTGCGGACTCCCTCTGCCACGGGGGCAGCGTCTAGCATTGTTGTTTCCCCCTCTGCCTCTGGAAGAAAAATCACTACGTGTGTCAGGCAAGGCTCCCAGAGATTTACAGAACCACATCTTCCCACTCTTCTGACCCTTGGGGTAAGGTCTAGAAGTAGTGGAAAAATGGACTCCCATGGCAGAGAGAGTCTTGCCTTCTTGTTCACACTTAGTCAAAGTGTCTTTCACCTGTGGTCCAAAAAGAAAGGAACCATCAAAGGGAGTGTTGGTGAAGGACACTCGAAAGGGTTCCACAAAGTTACACAGCCACATCCACGCATGCCTCTTAAGGGCCACCCTGGTACCTGCGGCTCTACTCGCCCCATCGGCTGCATAAGAAATGAGCCTCATGGAGGAGTTAACAGAATTAGGCATCGCTAGCTGGGAAGCTACCTTGGCTTGTGCTCCCTCAGCTGTTGGATCTTGGGGGGTATCTCTAAGCTCTTTAAGGAGATCCCTTTGAAGTTGGGTAAAATGACACAGTTAGTTCAGTGACCTCAGAGAAGGTCGCTGAAGCGAACATTCACTTCCCGTATCTGTCCATCGTCCTAGACTCCTTGTTAGGGGGATGGCCAGATGAAGAGGCTAACTCATTTTTGGTGGCTGCTGCTACCACCATTGCATCAACAGGGACACCTTTCGAAAGGAACTGCTTATCCTGGGGTGCTGTAATGAATTTACTAGATCACCTCGGAGTTGGTTCTACTGTATCCGGAGCTGACCAAGCTTTTCGAGCCACCACTGTCATAAGTGGATCGAAAGGCGGAGACATCCAGGAGGTGGAAGGGCGGGAACCGAAGGCATCCAGAAATACAGACTCATCCTCAGAAGGGGCTAGGGGATTCCAATTCCCCCTCTGCTTAAGCATTTCTAGGATATCTGAGAAGGAAACATCTTCAGAGGGGGATCTCGGAGACCCTTCTGAATCATCTAAGTCTGTATCAGAAGTGACAGACTCGGGGGAGTCAATGTGCTTCCTCTTACAATTTTTCTTCCGAGGGGCTCTTCTGAGTGATCAGGAGAGGCCTCAGAAGAGGAGGAAACACCCAATGGGGTGTCCTGGAGCATCGGTTCCCTACGCTTAGGGTCTGGAGGAGGAGCAGAGGTTGGCACTACAGGGAACGGAGCCAGTGGGGCTGATAGTGGAGCTGACTCAGGGGACAGTACACTCCGCAGGACATCAAAGGCGTCCCTGCCACGATGCAGAGAAAGCTCCAGTCCCGAAGAAATAGGCATCTTTCTCCGCACCGAGGGGGACGGCTCTGAGGCCGATGTTGGAGCCGAGCTCACATGCGCCAAAGCTCCAAGAGGGAGAACGGGGTCGGACAAGGGTCCGATGCAACTTGCTCCCTTGGAGCCCTGGCACCCAGATCCCTCGATGGAAGGTACCACCGAGGGAATTGGAGCCGACGTCAGAACCGAATGAGATAGAGTTTATCGGAGCCGACGGTTCCACTACTCGAACCCCAATAAACCCCGGCTCCGAACTCACTGGAGTCGGAAGATGAACATAGAGAGAAGTGGACGGAGCAGATACCTGTTGAGGAGGGCTGGACAACAATTTAGCTAGTGCCTGTGACTTTAGCAACCTACTGACTACTCTCTCCACATCATGATCCGAAAGTCTAGAGGATCGAGAGGAGTGGGAGTATCGGTGACTATGCTCACTCTGAAGTAAAGAAGACAGAGGAGCCGAATACACCAACTCTAGTGAAAGGGACCTCAGCCTCTTGTGACTCCGCGACAGCTCCGAAGCCTCTGATGGAGCCAACAGGGAGATTGTCTTGTCGGTGCCAGCCGGAACCGACGTAGAAGTTAAATCCTGAACTGAAGACGGCTCCGAACTTGGAGCCGACGGCTTAGTGGATTTAGGGGATTTCACTGGCTGTGAGCTCTTGGCCGGTGAATCCTGGGGTTTTAAAAGACCCCTAAGAATCAGCTTATTCTTACGCTCCTGCAGTACTCTTGGACTAAAGGCATGGCAAATAGAACAAGAGTCCTGCAGGTGCACAGCGCCTAAACAATAGACGCAAGAAGTGTGCCCATCTGTCAGAGACATTTTCTGACAGCATGAGTCACACTTCTTGAACCCAGAAACCTTGGATTCCTTTGACATCCTTTACAGTAGAAAGAAACCAATTATGACAACAAAAAGCAATATACAGTCTACAAAAAACACACCTACAAGAAAGACTATAGCTAAAGGTTTTTTTTTTTTTTTTTTACTAAAGGATAATAGGAAAGCCTCTAATTTAAACGACTAGCCTATAAGAAAAAAACAGAAGGAAAGCCTCTAACTTAAACGGCTAACCTGACAAGAAGAGGAGGGGGCGTGGGGTAGAACTCTCTAAGTTAAACGAGTTCTACAAAAAGAGGGATACTATAAGATAAACAAATATCCATCACAGAAACAAAACTATTGCCAATAACAAAAAACTAGAAAAGTTAAATTCTAGTGAAAAGGTTACACAAAAAACTCTATACAAGCCTGAGCCAGAAAAACTACACTTCGCAGCTGAAGGGGCAAACGAGATCTAGGTAGCTATCGCTACGCATTATGGGATAAGGGGTAGCCTCGAGCCAGTAAACAGCTCTCGAGCTATTGAAGATGGCCAAGTCGGAACCGAGGATCGGCTCCAATCCCAACCAGCAAGAGCGAAGGCGAAATAGACAACTTAACATCTCCTGTTGCCTGCAGGGAATGAGAGGAATCATTGTTTCCAGGCTGTGACAATGTTGACTCCATAAGCTTTTTAGGTACCATTGAAGTTTCCTCATATGCAGCCTTGCGTATGGAATTAGTAGAATGCAGGATGCCATGAACCCCAAAGCCTGCAGAATTTGTCTTGCAGATAGCTGGGTTTTTGTTGCCATTTGTTTGAAGTTGTCAATTGCATTTGTCTGGAGTGAGGTAAGCCATCTGGGCAGTTGTATTCAAGCTTGCACCCAGGAATGTAATTATTTGAGATGGTACCAGCTGTAATTTCTTTTTGTTTATGGTGTACCCTAGGCATGCTAGAAGCCTTTTTAAAAACGCTAGATGTTGAAGAAGAGTGTCCTTGTCCTCTGCCTGAATGAGTCAATCATCCAGGTAAGGATAAATTTGAATGCTTATTTGCCTGCAGAATGCAATTACTGGTGGCAGGCACTTTGTAAAGACCCTGCGTGCAGTAGATAAGCCAAAGGGCAGTGCATAGAATTGGTAATGCAAAAAGCCTGCTGTGAAGCGGAGGTATCTTCTGCAAGATTCCCTTAAGCAGGTATGCCTCTTAAGTCTAGAGTTACCAACCAGGCATTCTTGCCTAGCATAGGCAGTGGCTGTTGTAAAGCAAGCATTTTGAATTTTGGAATATCCAGGAATGCGTTCAGAATTGATAAGTCCAGAATTGGACGCCATGATTTGTCTTTTCTGGGTACCAGGAAAAGTCTTGAATAAAATCCTTGTCCTTTTTTCCTTTTCTGGTACTGGCTGGATAGCCCACATATCCATGAGGGACATGACTTGTTTCTGGGCCTCTGCCCACTGGTTTGGTGGCAGATCTGGCCATCTGTTTGGAATTGGCAACATGTGGAAATGAAATCTGTATCCTTGGGATACTATGTTTAATACCCACTGGTCCTGGGTAATTAAATGCCAATTTTGAGCATGAAGTGCTAGTTTTCCCCCCAAGGGGGCTGCCAAAAGATAAGTGCTTGGAGATGGCACAGGAAAGTCATTGAGACTGCTTACTGTAGGGTTGTGCCTTGTTACCTCCAGATTTGGAGGTGGAGGCACCCCATTGCTTTGACCTGTAAGATCCCTGTGATTAATATCTGGAGCCTTTGGAGTGCCTGGGTTTGCCCTGAGTGGCTCTGTTGGACAGGGGAAAGGCGATTCTTAGTACGCCAGTGCCTACTGAACCTGGGTGGCTGCACTTGCAAGAAATATTTTACAGTCTGCATAGATTTAGCATTGTCTTCCATTTTCTTTAAAACCTCTTCTGCCTTATTACCAGACTATCATGCTGTAAAGGGGCATCCAACAATTTAGCTTTAAATGAAAAAAAAACACAAAAACAGTCCTGGATAAAGTGTCTTTCAGAATAAATGCAGAAGAATCCAAAAATAGCTGAAAAAGGCAACACCATAGCAGATGATCCAATAAAGTGAACTTTTAATCCACAATTATAAAAACAGTGAGCGCTTTCACGTTATCATAACGTTTCATCAGTCTGATGAAACGTCGTGATAATGTGAAAGCGCTCACTGTTTTTTTATAATTGTGGATTAAAAGTTCGCTTTATTGGATCATCTGCTTTGGTGTTGCCATTTTCAGCTATTTTTGAATTTAGCTTTAACATGATCAGGCAGATTTTGTTCCTTGAGCCAGGCATGCCTTCTTATCACAGATCCAGTTACGGCGGCCCTGCAGGAGGTCTCCAAGGAATCAAAGCCACATTGCAAAGTATGCTTTCCAACCTGTTCTGCTGAATGCAATAAATCCTGTAACTCTATTTTCCACACAATCAGAAATCAACATCATTGTCTGTTTCAGTAAGCCTATAACATGCTGTTGATATTTAAGCATATGAAATTGGCAGTTTAAAGCCCTAATTGCCAAGGTTGCAGACGTATAAATCTTCTTACCCCATCTATCCAGCACCCTGGAATCTCTATCAGAAGGTGTAGGATGTTTGGCTGTAGAAGCCTTAACACCCAGCAGCAGGATTTTTGAAAATAAATTTTTGGGAGTCAGGAACCCTGTAATATTTGTCTGGCTTACTAGGAGCCGGGGGGCAGGGAATCAGGAGTCATGCTTGATTCCGAGAACACATCAATAATGTCTAATACAGGAGGTATTGAAAAAGGCCTGTGCTGAGGAAGAAGAAAATCCCTAAGCCTCTTTTTTGATTCTGAGAAGTCCTGACTCTCCCAGTGAAAATGTTCCCTTAAAATATGCAAAGTCTCTCCAAAAGAGTAATCCTCAGGAGGAGATGCAGATGGGATGGATTCCTCTGCATCAGAGTCCTCATAAGGTGGAATAGAAAATTCCTGATCAGAAGAGGAATCAGAGGAAATGGAAACCTGATCTGAAGATTCATAATCAGTGCCTTGCCTAGGCCTCTTAGCAGGGAGGGGGTTGGGTACCCCTGATCAAAGTAATTAAATCCTCAGCCATTTTGATCATTTGTTTTTTAGGCATTGGGGCCTGAGCATATGGCTCATGCATCAGTTTTTTAGACACAGAAGTTGTTTTTGACCTTGTTTTTGATGATGGCGTCTGTTTAATATAAATATGTTGAGGCCTGAAAACACCCTCAGAAGCCGGTGCCTGCTCAGAGGCTCCGGACCCATCTTAGGGAGAGACAACCGTGGGTTCAATACTTGCAGAATCTCATGGCATACCGGACTCTGAATGGGTCTCGGTAGAGGCCTGCGACTCAAAAGTAGCGGGTATCAGGTGCTGCGAAAGCACCTGAGTATGGGCGAACCGGCAACTGGCTTAGGAGAAGCTTTGTTGTTGGTTTTGGACCTCGACAGCCTGTCTCTGTCTTTTTCCTTGCATTTTTTGTGAACTCCGGTAGTCGGATTGCCAACCGACATTTCAGGGTAGTTAAATCCTGAACCAAAATATTTAAAAGCAAAAATATACCGATGCTTAATAGTGCGTTGGTTAAATTTAGCATAAAACCGAAAGCCAGGCATGTTGTGATCAGGGTCTAGGCAAGGAATACAGTACAAATGAAAATCCTTATGAGGTATTTGCTTCCCACAAGTATTGCAATTATTAAATTTTACTGACATCGGTAAGGAGCAAGAAAGAGTTTCCCCAACGGGGTACTTAGCTTTAGTTTGAAGACTTCGGTTCTAAAACTCGAAAATGAAAATTTCAGGAGTCGGCCGACCGGCACTTGCTAACTGCTTCTGCTTCAGGCACTGCGCAGCAAGAAAGACGGATTAAAATGGCGTTGGCTGCATGTTTTATACCCCTAACGACCTGATGTCATGGAAGAAGAGACAGCAACCGAAGCAGGACCTGAGACTTTGTTATTCAGGCCGACTGAGGGCAACCTGCCAGCAGATTACCCAAATGTAATGACTGCAACAGTGAAACACGAAGAACATCATCTAATATTTCATGGGGCTTTTTCAAAGTGGGAGCAACTGAGAAGACATGAAATCAGTAAACAAAAATTTCTAAGGAAGGCAGAAAGTACACTAAAGATTCAACTTTTCAGAAAACTCATCCAAACAGGGGCTGTGTAGCAGCAAACTCTCCACCAGATGAGTGGCCTCCATACTGCCAAGGGACAACTAGCTAGACCATAACAAAAAAAAGCATCTGGCAAGCCCACTTGAAAAGTCTTCTTACTTGCTGTCAAACATAGTCACTGCAAAGACTTTCCTTAACAAGGAAAGAGAAAGTACAGTTGTGTAAAATCTTACCATAACAGCAGATGTCCTTTGCTTCACTGTTGGCAGTATTCTTTACATAAAGGATTCCCTGCCAAGGGTAGCCCAACATCCAGCCAGTATACCAAGGCATTAGGAATTTACAGACATCATACATCATACGTATGCTTCAATAACAAAAATAAATGGTTTGCTTAAAAACAGCCAAACCCAGAGATCTGGGATGAAAGGAAACAAAGTTGCTCAGACTTGAGAATGGTCTTAGTCTTATCCAAATATCATCACAGCTACCTATGCAAATCCAAAGTGTGAAGAATCTTCTCATTAGCAGACTGCAGAGAAGGAAAAAAGGAAGGCAAGCTAACAGACTGATTAACAATTCATTAACCACCTTGGGCATAAAAAGGTGGATTGGTACGAAGAGACAGGTTCATGTCAAACCCACGACATGTTGAAATATCGAAAGTCAGTACACCGACACGAAACCATCGACATTTCAAAACATCGACAGTACAGGTATACGAAAGGACAGCGCTAACATGGGTCCTGCAAGGGGGAAGTAGTATGGGTACAGTATCATATCATATCCTTTACTTCCCCCTTGCAGGACCCATGTTAGCTCTGTCCTTTCGTATACCTGTACTGTCGATGTTTTGAAATGTCAATGGTTTCGTGTCGGTGTACTGACTTTCGATATTTCAACATGTCGTGGGTTTGACATGAACCCAAAGAGATGCACTTTCCCTATGAAACCTATAAGGAAGAACAACCATAACAGCCTGGAGTTCAGAGTCTCTTTTAGCTGAAGTAACAGCCAAAAGAAAAATGGTCTTCCAAGTACAATGCTGCAAGAAAGCTGAAGCTGCAGGCTCAAAAGGAGCCTGAATCAATATTTCAAGCACAAAATTAAGGTCCCAGGAAAATGGAACAGGCTTCTTGAGTGGCCACATATGAAGGGATACCGTTAAGAAATTTTTTGACCTCAAACCTAGATGCAAGATGAGGAGTCAATGGCAGACAAGCAGAAGTAGCTGAAAGGAGAGCTTTAACTGAAGAATAAAGCCAACCAAGCACAGAACAATTCACACAAATTAGACAGAACCAGTGGGAGCCCCACTGAAAAGGGATCCTGGTTACTAAAAAAAGACACCAGACAGAAAACCTGTTCCACTTGGACAAATATGATTTTCAGTCCTCCTGCAGAATGCTAAGCACGTCCCCTGAAAAGAGGTGCCTAAAAGAGATCAAAATCCTATCACCTACAGTGTCAGTTGAAGAGTGGACAAGTGAGAATGGATCAGAGACACCTTGTCTTGTGTGAGAAGGTCCACCCTGTGAAGTAACTTGTGGTGGCTGCCCCTGGCTAAATAAAGGGGGAATCAATGCTGTCTGAGCCAAAAGGGAGTCACCAGCAAGATTTTGAGGGAGTCTTACTTGATCTTTATCAGCAGGACCCTTGGAATCAGAGGAAGGGGAGGGAAGGTGAAGAGAAACATCCCTTTCCAAGGAAAAGACAGTGTGTCTGCATTCCAAGCCAGAGGGCTTGGAATTCTGGCACAGAAAAGAGGAAGCTGTCTGTTCAAAAGGGGAGACAAAAAGATCTACCTGTGGAGTACCCCGCCGACAATGTCCAGAAACACATCTCTGTGAAGCATCCATTTGTGAGCCTGTGTACTGGACATGCTCAAAGAGTACGCCACTACATTTTGCTCTGAAGGAAGGTAGACAGCCTGAAGAGTCGCTCTATACTGAACAGCTAGATCCCAGACCTGAACAGCAAGTCTGCAAAGAAAATAGGACCACGTCTACAACTTGCTTGTTGATATACCACATCACTGTGATATTGTCTGTGAAAACTAGGAGGCCATGGAAGAAAAAGGGAATAAAACGCCTGAAGAGTTAAAAAGAGAGCCCTCATCTCCTTTATGTTGATGTGATCTGATCACTGATGGAGAGGCCAGAGACCCCGCACCTCGAGGGAACCGAAGGAGGCTCCCCACCTCCTGTCAGAGGCATCCAAAAAAAGTTCTTGAGATGGGAATGGAGGTTGAAGAGAAAGTCCTGGGTTAAGAGAAAGCTGGATCCATCACTGAAGCTTGAGTTTAAGGCATGGAAGGAAAGGAACTAGGAAATCCAGAGGATGACAGTGTTGAAGCCACATTGACTTGAGGAATCACTATAGCTCTCATATGAAGTCTGGCTAGAGGCAGCATAGGAATGCTGGAGGCCATGAATCCAAGAACTCTGAGAAAAAACATGGCTGCGACAGAAGACAGAGGAAGAAGAAATTGAAAAAAAGGTGATCAGAGAAAGCCTTGGATGGAGGCCGTGATGTCAGCATAGGAATGGTCTGGATCAGGCAGCCAAGAAAAACATGATCTTGAGAAGTAACAAAGACTGAATTCTGAAAGTTTATGGTAAACCCCAGGGTTTATAACAGACAAACAGTAAACTGGATATGCTGAATCAAGACCTTGCAGGATGAAACCTGAATGAGTAAGCTCAGACTACCTCCTCAGTGTCTGCCTGGCATATGTGTTGATGTCAAAGACATATGAAAAAAGAGATAGGTCGGATTTAGGACCAATGAAATAAAAGATCCT